>NC_089748.1:19922859-19939771 GCF_040412425.1 Macrobrachium rosenbergii
ACGAAGAGATACCACAAAACGAACAGCGATGACAAGGACTAATAAAAAAACTAAACTTTTAACAAACGGAATATAAAATCGATATATTTCACGACATCTAACAGAAGCTGAAATTATTTAAATACGTTTAACCGAAAAAGAGTCCCAATTAAGATTACAATATAATTCTCTTTAACACGATCATTCGAAACCGGTGAGGGAGACTCATACTTCGCCAGTCAGAAGATTTATAATCCCAAAATGGATATATTGAAGGGCGATTTCCTGCCAGCTCGAGATATTCCATTATATCTTCTCAGGAGACAACAACTAAACTCAGGAGGGCGAGAGTTGAAAACACCTTTAGGGCTCTTTCATAAGAGGAATCGTACCATGTCAGCGGCGAACTGGAATAGGACTCAAAGGCCTCTGGCACATGATCCATCTGGTAGGAATAGCAGCACAATTTCACAACACCAGAAGTGAGAGAGACAGATGGGACTGACAGAGGAGGGAGAGGATGAGCAACATACGAGAGGCAAGATGGTTGAGAAGAATTAAGGTGAAAACGAACATACAATCTTTAGTCGGCTGCCAGTTTACTACTTTAAAAAAAATCCTTAAATCAGAATTTTTTATTCTTTTTCATTTAACCTTTTCGGAAGCATCAACTTTCCACCGGCGTCGTCTACGGCACCGCGTCTCTTGAGTGTTTATTAAACAGGGTTGTGTCCGGAGCGAAAATTAGTGTCCACAGCACTGTACTAGCAGGTTCAAACAGTTCAGACTTATATCGACAGTGATTTGTGGAGTCATGCTATGATAACCTTTGCCCTGTATTCATTTCACCGTGAAACCATTGCGCAAGACTAAAATCAACAAGGGTTCCTCCAAAATGAAATACCTCAGGATCATAACAGTATATCTTGATAAAAACGATTAACAACTCTATTCTGCTTGATTCTTAAAAGACACATGGTCACGAAGAACCATATCATCACATGACACATACAGAATTATTGAAATTGTCAAATAAAGCGAAAGATTTGCTTTCTTATATAAAAATTCAAGTTAAACAAAAAGAGAAAAGACAAGGTATGGATGGCTCAGAAGTAATGACTTTAGATTCTTTTCCATATTTATTAAAAAATCTGTGTGATAATAGTGGTTATAGCCCTTCAGTATATAGTATTACCATTTACTATCAATGTAATATATGTTAAAATCTCATGCATATGGAAATATATATACATATATATATATATATATATATATAATATATATATATATATATATATATATATATAATATATATATATATATATATATATATATATATATATATATTACATTTAACATCACAAGATCGAAGGAAATTAAATCGAATACAATTTTACCCGACCCACAAGACAAACGGGTCTGCGATGAGAGATATGGAAGACTGATATCAACAGCTCAAATATCAGTAACAAGATGAAAGATTAAATACTGAAAAATGTGCTTTGAATTTCTTATTTGCAGAAGAAAATTCGGTTAGTCTTAAAGATACCTGGGTAAAACTGATAATTCTACCAGTAGGCTATATATCCCTAACCACAGGATGAGAAAGTGGTCGATGGTTGACAATTATGTTGAGTTTATTGTCATCCCAGAACTCTGGGTGACTTTACAGCAACTAAGGACCAAACCCTATTTCAGAAATAACCATAAAGTTCACTCGATCACTCTGAAAACTGATGCTGCCATAAATGACAGATAATAGTTCAGTTTGTTTTTTTATCTAATTCTCATGAACAAAGCTGAAGAACTCATTTAACTGGGGTCGACCACAACCCATCCTGCAAATTCTAATACCTATTTTTATTCCTTTAAATAAAAAGAAATTGAAAAGAAAGAAGAATTAAAATAAAAATAAAAAAATATTTATTTTTACAATGAAAATCGAATTGAGAGCTTTCTTCTCCATCAGTGCCAGAAAGAGCAGGTGAAGAGAAAAAGAATGAGATACTTCAACGATAGAGACATTGGACGTCAATAAAAAGATACTTGTATGCAAAGGGAGAGATTAAAGGTGAAATATAAAGAAGAAAACAGATGTGAAGTGAATACAAGAAGTGCAGGAAGCTTTGATAAGATTGGAAGGGGACCACTGTCTTTTCCTGAAAAAAAGAGAGAGAGAGAGAGAGAGAGAGAGAGAGAGAGAGAGAGAGAGAGAGAGAGAGAACACAGTAGATACGATATCGAGAACGATAAGACTTCAAGTTTTACTCGAACGTTAATCTGCGGTTCTAAATAATAATAATAATAATAATAATAATAATAATAATAATAATAATAATAATAATAATAATAATAATAATAATAATAATAATCGAATACATTTCATCGGTATATTTCATGACGGGATGATATTAATATTTGACATCAGACGGAGTCAATTCTTATTAGAGGTAATCATTGCAGCGTATAACTTATAGAAAACTTTTTTTCGTCCATTGATTATGATAAACTTTTGAATGTCGAAATAATTATAAAAGATAAAAAAAGAAGATTATGAGGATCATAAAGTGCTTTCTAGCAAATGGAAGGGGGTGAAATACCTATCGCTCCAAAAACCAACGGTTTCATCCTCCAAACTTGAATAATGCACAATGACAAGTGACAAGGATTCGGAGGAACAGATACCTGTAACTATTATACTTTCTGACATCTAGATAAAAACAATGCTAAAATACCTGCCTGCCATGTTTCGAAAAGGGAAGGAAAAATACAGGTTTTGGTCGTTAAATTGACCTGTTTGTCGGAAAAATAAGTTGAGGTAATATTATCTGGTAAAGTAATTACAAACCCTAAAGGCGATAATTATAGTCAAACCCTAACCAAGTAATTAAAACCCTATAGCGAAAAATTAATCAAAGTTGAGATATTCTATAATAATAATAATAATAATTTACCAAAGACCTGAAAAAGAGGTTAAGATAAAAATAGTTTTTAAAAAAATAAAACTTCCAGTGAAAGAGAGATATAACTGCATGTCGTTCACAATGAATTTAGGTCCAGGCCAAGAATACGTTCTAATGCGATCGATATCAACCTATTACTACAAACACTCAGTCAACGGCCATCCCATTTCCAAACTTGAGGAACAAATATGTAAAAGCTTATATATAGGAATATATATCGTATATATATATATAAAATATATATAATACCCACTGCTGACACTAATAGAAGATAAAAATCCGTTATTTATTTTGCCTTATAACCCTCCCGTGGCAAAATTAGAAAATCAGTATCTCAAAAAAGATTTTAAATCACTGATCCAAGTCAAAAGGCTTGGATCAGACCACTAACTGATTAACACGCTGATCCATAGTGTATTGGTCCGACAGGTAACTGTTAAACGAAATTTTGAAAGATTTCTGAAGATTTATTTTTAAAAACGTCCACCTTGTGATGGAGAAGAACCAAAATATTACCTAGCAACGGTCACTGGTAACTTTTGAAATGTGAACGGATTGCAGATCTTAATATATAATTATATATCAAGAAATGAATTTCTATCAATAAATCTAAACTTGTAAGTGAAATAGCTGTGTCGACTTGGCCGGCCGGAGACCACAACGGTAGAAGAAAAAAAAAAATTCAGTGACTCTACTGACTCGTCATCAAAAAGTACAACGCAAAAAATCGAAAAACGCTTATCAAAAGCTGGCACAAACACTACACACCTTCTTGAAATAGGAACAGCTTAAAATGGATTCCGAAAGGAATCTCTCAAATAAATATATCAAATGGAAAATGAACTAAAGAGTTCCGTCCTTTCGTCATGGAGTCGAAAAAATGTGCTCAGTAGAGACCATTGGTTTTCTACATTTGAGCTGATTAATTGAGCTCTCAAGAATTCAGAATAAAGAAATTATAAAATAAATGCTGTTGAAAAGATTTTTAATTTGTTTACAAACCTTATTTGAAAAATATTAAGATTAAAATAAAAGTAATTCTGATTTACGTGGCTAAGAACCAATGGTTACCTAGGTAAATACAACTTATGAAAAACACATAGCGAGAAATGAAAGTCTACCAGAAATAAAAATATATCTCTTATTATGACATTGGCCGGAGTCATTCTGTAATGAACAGCATGTTGAAGAATCTCTATTCGAGGTGGAACTATTATAACTCATGACTTGTCAGGTAACGAAAACTCATATATGATCTTGCGACTGGAAATGGATTCCGTTCAGAATGGAAAATGAATCAAAGAGTTCTTTCCCTTTACATGGGTCGTAGGAGGTGGAGACCATTTTTCTCATCTCCCAGGTGGATGAGAGAATGAAGAAATTAAATGATGGAGGAGGTGGCTGAGGTGAATGCTATGAACAAACACAGACATGATTCTATGATGACGTTCCCTTGTGACCTTCCGGAGTCATTCTGTAACGTTAGACATGTTGAAGAGTCTCTGTAGGTGAACGATAATTCATGGCTGGGAGCAAATGATCTTACGACAAAAGAATTATATATAATAAATAACATACTTTGGATGAGCACTAGCAGTACCAATGAATGGATCTTTATATTGGGAAACGTTATTCTATGATAAACGTATATTTACTTTTAATGTCAGGTTCCATTGTTTATATATATATATATATATATATATATATATATATATATATATATATTATATATATATATATATATATATATATATATATATATATATATATATATATATATATATATATATATATATATATAAAATATATGTGTGTGTGTGTGTGTGAGTTTGTGTTATACATAAACCTATTCGCCCATGAAAAGAATTGAAACAAATGGGTAAGGCCTACTGATTTGCTCCAAGTCTCTAGAGATGAGATTACCATTCCCAGGTCTTTTCCTGTCAATGGGAACCTGGGGTCAAGAATGGTTCCCATTGACAGTTTGGTCGACTGTTGGCCGGGATCGACATACACCTATCTAAATCGACCCAACGTGTAATGGTATAACAAAAAATGGCTGATCCTTGCGCTGGTGTTCTTTTTCTTGTATGGAATTAGATTTTCAAGCATTGTCGCTACTTTGAATCGCATATACATACATACATACATACATACATACATACATACAACGTTTGTTTTTACGGTATTTAGTCTAATCGCTGGATAATTCCTTACATAAGAATATTATTTAATATACACGTAACAGCTGTGTTATTTGGTGAAGATTAAAATTTTTTACATCAGTCTCTCTCTCTCTCTCTCTCTCACTATGTGTGTGTTTGTATTTGATGTGATGAAACTGTCCATACTTATAGTATAATTGAGATCTCTATCCCGTTTATTATGCTAAGCAATGTAAAATACATGAGTTCCGAAAACGTTGTAAGGGAACAATTGAATTTCAAGAACAAAGAGTATTTTGTTGGGTTTGAAACAAGTTTAAACCTCTACCACTCTGTACTTATCATAGACTTCTGAAGCAAAGATATTGCCACCAACCGCCACAATCTTCACAACGATAATAAAATACAGTAATGTAAAAGCAACGAAGAATTTTCGGGTAAATTTCTTTATAAGAGCCTTCCATCACGAGCAAACAAGTTTCTGAAAGAAATCACAATAATCACGAGATGATAGAAATTATTAAATGAAAAGAAACAACTGAAAACTCCAGTGCCATCAGTGACTCATATTTTAGACGACTGAAACAATCTACCATCCCCAATAACCCACTAAAAGCCTTCATTCCTCGAGACACAGACAGCACCCTTCCAGATCTCCTACACGAGAGGCGAAAAGGACATGTTGAATATGCATCCAGTGCCCCTTACCTCCTCCTCCACAAAAGAGGGAACGCGGAGAAGAGTAATGCAGTACCTCCCTTTTATTGGAGGAACAGATGTTTAACAACTTCCAAAGGCGAAAGAATCAATTGAAAACTAATTTCACACATCTTCCAGGAAGATGGAGGAAAACGGAGAGGATATGGAAAGATAAATTTCAGAGATTCGAACGAAAAGTGACCTTCACTACCTGGAAATGCTGTTCTGTGTTATTATATCGAAAGTTGATTTCTATTAGAATGAATTAAAAACAATATGCAAACACTACTGTCACCACTCAAAGTTGAATTTCAAAGAAAGCTTGAATTAATTATATGATGAAAATATCAATGCACGACCTTACAAAGAAACGAGAAGGAAACGAAGTTTCTTGACTTTTCTGGCAAAATCTGCCATCTGTCATGAAAGAACCCTATTTTACAGAGGAAACTTTATCCATTAAATTTATAACTCAAAATTCGGTAACGTGATATATTGTTAATGCCAATACTATTCTAATTATCCTTGGAAAAGAGGGACATGAAATTTGAATCAAAACAGGAAGCTTAATTTACATTGTGATTCTTCAAAAACTGCTAAATATCATTCTTTGAAATTTATCGCCATGGAATCAGTATTTGTCCAAAAGACTTATCTATTAGTATCATTACCACACAGTATACAGATATAAAAATTAGCATGAGTAGCGGCATGTGAAGGACATCATGGCTAAGAGTTAGTAATTGATTCAATTATTCTCAGAAGCCTTGTGGTACAGCGTTTATCGTAAAATGCACAACGTAATATACAGATTAAATTCAGATTCCTCTCTTTCACGGGTAAAGAATCCTCATGATAATCCTGTGAAACCAAGTGCATACAGATAAACAGATAAATCTGATGAAATTTTATAAAAAACCGAGCAGTTCTTAAAAAAGGAATCATGTTTCGAGGTAAAGAGGAATGGTTGATTGATTGCTAGGTAGAAGAAAAGAGAGGATTCTCCTTCGCTAAGAACCTGAGAGGAGCTTCGTGACCTGCGTGAAAATTTTCGGAAGATCGAGAAAGGGTCGAGGAAAATGCTTTTGTACAAGGTCTCTTAAACGAACGCCTGATAAGAGCACCAATGTTTCTCAAGATGCTGAATTTTTACTCAACATATATTGGCGGAGAAGGGAGATCGACAGACAATACACCAAAATATTTACAAAGTGAAACAGTTCAGGCATTAATTTACTTCGCTCACAGCAAAACAACCAAGGTAGTAAAAATAATTATAATGATGAAACAAAATTAAGTCTACAACCGATCTCCAACAGACATTTGCCTCGGCATCACATAACCTTATCATAACCAATATGGTGATAATGACGAGACTTACTTGAAGAGCAGATTACAGATGCAAGATTACTAATGATGACAACAAAACGAAAATGAATGATTTTGTTATAATGTGATGTATCACAAACATTACCTAATTGAAAATATTACCTAATTCAGAACTGCACACGTATAAATCACCCATTTAATAGAAACGTATATGTCAAAACGAACATGCAGATGACCATACCCAAAATAAAATTCATTGCAAAACAGTTCCACCTTTTTTTTAAATACCATTTATTCGTCTGAAAGCGGATTCAAGTTGAATTAAACCACTCACATGACTAAAACAAAAAATAAATAACATACGACCCAACACTATTGTATTCAGTTCAAACCAATGTTTCCGTTTTAAAGCAAAAGCAGCACAGGTGACTGGTAGAGTGGAACTAAACAAAAATAGATGTTTCAGGATGCATAACGTACAAGCGAGTTTTCATGACCGGGAAAGTAATTTGAATTCGACAGAACAATTCCGACATGAAGATATATGATACTGGAAACGATTAGTAACATTAGATAACAATGAAATGGAGTGTCTGAAACTGAGATTTTTTATATGAAATGAATTTTGTAACTTCGTTGTTTAGACTCCATACACTAGTGTTCGTTTCACGAGGTAAAGACCGATTCAGTTAAAAGTTTTCAGAGATATAATACAAATAATTAACACCCAATTACACGTGTAACAGAAGTAAATTTCTGACTCGCACCGGGATCAAACCCAGAACTCTCAAACGAAAAGCAAAGGCTCTACCAATTGACCCACATAAGGCATAAAAGCAATTGGAACTAGTATTTCTGTAACTGAGTCTTTACCTGGGCAGGCAGCTGCCTAGATACCAAAGAGATTTACCTAACTTCCGGACCCACCAGTGTTGACCAGATCCAACGTTGCTCAAGCTAGCTCAACCGAATGACCAACGTTATTCAAGGTTCTGATGATATGTTATTGTTTCTTAAATCAATAAATAACTAAATGCTAATAAAATAAATAACGAAAGACACGGACTTTCGAGTGTACTCGCTAGCAAGAGAATTCAAACGTCACAGCCCAAGATCTGAGAACATTTGTTAAAAGTTTACTAACCTGACGTATTCGAACAAAGCAAAAACCGAAAACATATTTCTAAACCACTGACTGACTCTACTTATGTGATAAAGACGCTACTTGCTACATTCCTCACTCTAGTATGTATATTGCAAAGTTCTGCAATGTACCAATTCTCTTTTACTGGGACAGAACCGCTCATTAATATTTAGTGTCCCAGAATGATTGTGGCCATATTGCATAGATGAACGTGGGAGATAAGAACGTACGTACTGCATGGATTATAACCTCAGTCTTAACAGTCACTCATGCGATGATCCTTTCTGTCTCTATAATCCAGTTGTTCAGAATGAACACAGTCTACGCAAGTTCATATAGCACTGCTTAAAATGACTTCAAATCAATGGTAAAACAGCAAGCAATATATTTTAACCAAATACCTTCGATGAGGTTTGTAGAAAGTAATTATAAAATGTTTCTATGTATTTTTAACAAGATTTCAAGACTCTTATATTTTTCAATCATGTTACGAAAGCCAAACTGATGAGGGGAAACTGATCTATAAGCTTATATACTAAGTCAGTTTATCAGCGAATATTCAGCTGATACTCACCCAGGTGGTACTGACGAAAATATGCCTTTGCTGATTATTAGCAAAGGGCATTATACTCTCGCTTGTATAAAATAGTCTCCAGAAACACGAAAGAAGTCAAAACGTAACTTTGCACCAAACTGTGACAGGGAGTGGCCTTCTGCAGTTCTATCTCTGCCTTCAACATAGCCACTTTCCATTCATCTCCGCCGCGCATCTCCTCCGGTATTTCCGAGCCATTTTACTCCTCCCTTCGGCGGGTGTGAAATTGGTTGCCTTCTCCTAGAGGATGTGTCGTGTGGCAGGGCTCTTTGATTCCAATTCCATTACACGCTGAGAGATAACAATTCCCTCTACAGAACGCAGTGGGGGCATCTATCTCCTTCCCACACCCAGCGCACTCCCCCCACCCCCTCCTCCCGTCCCTGTCTATTCCCCAGAGGAAACTTTCTGTGATTACTTTTGCCTTTAGGAACCCTGCCCCACAGTGATTCTTTCAAAATTATTAAAACAATGCTAATTAAGGGTATTCCGTTATAATATCATAAAATAAGATGAGGTTTGTGTTTCCTGGTGTATTATGATATTTTGGATTAAATTTTTATTCCCAAATAAATATCTTTTATTTGGCTTCCTAGAATTATATACAGGGATTTACTCATAACTCATGTTATCGACTTTCCTCAGTTATAAATGTTTCTTTGAAATAATAATGATTATAATTTTTTGGCAGTGATTTCAAAAACATGACGGTCAAAATGAGAAATAATAATAATAATAATATTATTATTATTATTATTATATGAAGGGAACAGACCTTTCAAGCAAGTTTTATTAAAGAGAATGGCAGCATCAGTGGAATTGATTTTATATATGGTCTTTTCAGTTCTTCTTATTATTTTCTTATCGGGGCTGATATTTGCTAATAGCTGGCCGATGTTCATAGTCTGGTTGAGGAAATGGTTCTTTGTAGGTTAATTTTAATATTATCATATCATGGATGAAGTTAAAATTTGCTTGTGGTCGCCGTAGAGTTTTTAGGATTTGCAAATTAAATCTGGGAATCTCCGTCGTGTTTCTAATGGCGTAGTGAAATACCAACGTTTCCAACCGTATCATCGGTTCATTGTCAAGGAAAGGTGGGCTTGTTCTGTTTGGAATGGGGTCGTTAGAGGATATTTATAGTGTCCCGGGTGTCCCGTGTTGTGAGGGCTGAATTTTCATTGGCTGGTTCAAGGGATTAAGTTCCTGATCCAAGCCGTCTCCCAGAGGTCGATGCTCACTCGTCTCCGCGTGCGAACCTTGAAGACTGGGAGGGTAGTAATGGGAAGGTCACTGTCGGTAGATGGGGCCACCACCTGACTGGTTCGTTCGTTCGGCTCTGGGGTGCTGGTGGGCGGCGCCCTACGTGCCAAAGTCGGGAGGAGGGAAGTCTCCTGCGTGGTGCTGAGGCCAGGTCTCTCCTTTCCGATGTGTAGAGCCTCCAAGAGGCGAAGGCGGCGGTGGTCTGCTGCCTTGTCAATAATTCCAATATTAGGAAAGGGCATAATTCCTAATACCGTCTAACAACCCCATTCTAATCCAACCAGAACAAGCCCACCCTTCCTTGATAATGAACCGATGATACGGCTAGAAACGTTGGAATTCCACTACGCCCTTAGAAACACGACGAATGACATTACCAGATTTAATTTGCGAGTCCCGGAAACTCTACGGCGACCACGCGCAAATTTTAACTTCGTATATGAAATGATAATATTACAATTAACCTACAAAAAACCATTCCCTTACCCAGACTATGAACATCGGCCAGTTGTTAGCAATATCAACCCTGATGAGAAGAAAATAATAAGAATAATTGAAAAGACCAATTATAAAATCAATTTCCACTGATGCCGCCATTCTCTTTAACATATTATTATTATTATTATTATTATTATTATTATTATTATTATTATTATTATTATTATTATTATTATTATTATTATTCGACAATAAATGTCTCTTCACTGACGACATACATAACTTCATTTCATTTTAAAAGCACTTAACTCTATGGAAAAAAGAATAAATGAAGCAACATCTTAATTACTCGTAGAATTCATCAGATCCAATAGCTAGGATGAAAATCCATTGGATATAGGATACAATAAATATTATCAAGATGGTTGAAATCTAACTAATCTTGAAAAAGGCTTCAAAAAAACCGGTATCAACCGCGATTTCAGTGAAATCCCTTCCATCAGTTGAGGGCCAGAAGAAAGAAAGAATGTTGATGTGGTCGAGACAATAAACGTTAAAACTGAGATTTTAAGATGACTTTGGCAAGGGTGAGTTGTCTCTTTTTAATCTCATAGTTTTCCACCAATGAAGACAACACTTTTGTCATTGTTTTACTGAGATTTAACATTTTCTTTCATATTTTCTCTTGAAAATCTATTCAGAACGTCCCGAATACCTTTCATTTCCATCTTCCACTTTGTATTACACTCTCTTATGTTTCCACATTCAAGCCTCATTGACTGCAATGTACGACCTAACACTGAAATGATTTCCGCGTAACAGAAGTACCCTTTTGAAATTAAGCGGAAATGGCGAAGCGGCTTCAAGCTTAGGTCTCTTATTTTCTGCTTCGCTGTTGTCAGACGTACCTCCCCATCTCCAAAAACAAATATTTGTAAATACCATTTTTACCTCCATACTTTTTCAATAAATCAAATTAGGGCAAACTAAAACAATTTTATTTCATACGGAAGAAAAATATGGTTCATAATATAGTTTTTAATGAATATAAACCTCATAAAAACAAGGTAATATCGTTTATAGACATTTTAAGAGTTTATACTAATACAGCCAGTTTGGACTTTTAGAAATAAAAAAGGAAATTAATATAGCACACTGACTCTAGAGTTAACAACTGTCACTTTGTATCGAATGGTGTCACTGAAGAAAACACGCGAACTGTGCTTTTAGAGAAATTGTAAAAAAATCAAGGCCGACAGCATTCTAATGTTTCAGGTACAAGCTAGTTTTTTTTTAAAAAGGACCAAATTAATACATTAAAACAACGTAAAAGCCTCCATTTACCGCATGAAGAAGCTCCAAAGTAGACCTTAGTAAGAGGAGTAACTTTGGTAGCCTAATTGCTGAAAGGCTTCTTTTACAATCTTTCTAAGGAATTGCAAGCAAATTTTATGCCAAAGATGCTAATAGACCTAAGGAGCTGTAATGACTTTTGAACACAACGGAAATGCATGGTGAAAGGAATCTATGCTTCACTTAAGTCAAGCCTTCTCAGTAGCCTTGGAAATGCAAAACATGATGTCATGCAAAGTTCCTAAAATACTCCTGCGGGAATATAACCTCATATGAGAGATATAGTAAAAATATTTCTATTCACACCTCATTCTAGAATCTATGTGAATTCTATAACAAACAACAGGGCCCCAAAGGTCTCTAAGTTAAAGAAAACCATACCATTAAGGAAAATAAAGAGAAAGATAATAAAATTTAACATTAGTGAATAAATTTAGGTTCGAAACACAAGATATTTTTACATATAGAAACAAGAAGTTAACTTAGGGTAATGTTGATTTTCCAACAGTAAACGATGAAGGCCCTTACCTCCAACACAGCAGGAAAAAACGGGAGGGGTAAAATGAATCAGATACACGCTCCAGATAAAAACGAAGAGAGGGATATCAAAATTTATTCGTATGCAAATGGAAGGATGAAAAGGATATAATGAAGCAAAAATAAAGAAATGGCATACAAGAAAAGCCAAGAGCCTAGATAAGAACGGAGGGGGACAATTCTCTGTTTATAGAATGTGAGAGAGAGAGAGAGAGAGAGAGAGAGAGAGAGAGAGAGAGAGAGAGAGAGAGAGAGAGAGTGGTGAGGATATCATGGACTAACTGAACATCTTCACTTAAAACCCTTGAAACAATTTACGTACCACTGGATTAAGTTTTTGCAGTTTAATATAAGTCCAATAATCACATTTGCATGAACCGACATTTACATCTAAATTTACGTATTCATTAAGTTATTCGTCATCTGACTTTTCAAGAGCATATATAGTTACAAAAGATTCATCCAGTGCAAAACTTTACGGAAATCTGGTACAGAATTATTCAATACACATCAAAGTATAAAATACTAAGCTAAGGATAATAAACAAATATTTAAAATGAATCTACAGTTACTATCAGCGTATATGCTGACTTAGTCTACAATAACTACAACTGTTACTTAAAATGAACATAACTACCTTTGACTATATAGTTTTACACTGAAATCATTATACCTAGCTGCAAATCTTTCGTCTTAACAAAACCAGCAGAAATCAATGGGGATAACCCGAAAACTTGAAGTCAACAAGTTCATTTTTACTCCATACTACTCACTGTATATGCATACATATAGAAACTCACTGTTGTGGAATACAATATTTGGGACATTATCTTAAACATTTAGAATGTACTAGTATACACCTTTGTTAGTTGTATGCGTGTGCTTTGTGTTATATTATTTAAACTTATGATGGGGTTAATGGAAAATCAAACATTAAATATATACCCAGTTTCCACTTGGCTGGTTGACATTTCGGCTATGAAATAGATTCATATTCTACGGTATTTGATTATATATATCTATGGTTATCGCACAAGTATCGTTGAGAACAGATCAAATGAATCTTTGTGAGTCAGATGACAAAAAGACAAAACAACGTTATAGGTCATTTGAATATAAATAATGCTGAAATATACAATACCTTCAGTATACAAATTAAATGAGATAGGGACTCGGATAGGCAGAGGGGTTCACAATAAAAGTTTATAGCAAAGACAAATAATGTACAATGAAGTTTAGTTATAGTTATTGTGTTCAAAGTTCTGAATGCAAAGGAGAGAATCATGACAGGAAATATGATCTTCAAACCTCTCTCCTGTTAACGTTTCAAGTGCAGTCTTTCCCTTTTTCTGCAAAATCTGACATAATATCGTGATATTTAACTAAGCGTTTCCACCCCGAATATCGTCAAGCAATTTTCAGAATTCCACAGCTGTGCAGACTCGCGGCAAAATTGGAACAGTTTTCAAGTTACGAAATTAAATTCGCTCAGGCAACTGACGAAGAAAATTTTGATGAAAAATTCCGACGGTTGGAATAATTATCTCAAAATTATTTGGCGTAGATGAAAATTTTGCCTTCACATAGGTATCCTTTGGGTGGGAAACATTAAGTAATAAATTGTTAAAAAACAAAATGGAATTTCCACGTGGAAAACAAGAAAATTATTTATAGTAGAGAAATATAATGAAATTCCCATGACATAGGTAAAATTGTTACTGTTGCTGTTGAATATTTTTTACATGGATAAAGTACTGAGGGAACTTAAAGGAGTTCGGTGCAAAGTTGTGGAGTGGAATAAGAAAAGGGGTCCTAAATACACTGGGTTATGGAGTGAATGGTAATTTACTGACAATACAACGTTAGTTGGTGCTCATGAAGAGCGGCGGAGGCTGGTAGGAGAATTTGAAAATGTCTGAAAGAAGAAAAAGTTGAGTGTTAGCAAGAGGAAAGTAGTGGAAGGTAAATGGAGAAATTAAATGTCACTCTAGATGACATAAGATTAGCAGTGAGTAATTCGTATTTCTATTGAGTAAATATATCTGAAAATAGCAGCGTGAGAGAGGAGTTAAGTCACAGAAGAGCCGAAGCAAAAAGGTAACAGGATCTCTCTCATTCAGGGAAGTGAAAGGAATAATTATAGGTAGAAATTGTAGTGACGAATTGTCTGCGCAGTCTGTGTAAATTAAGGCAGTACGAAAGTATGGAAATGCTAAGATACAAAGACAGACGTTGAAAGAGGTTTTCATAGATGAAAAGTGAGTAATTTGATTTTTATGAAGTCGGATTACACCATTTTTATATAATTAAAAAGAAAGGGTGAATTTTTACGAGAATTTACTTTAATCAGTTTTATAACAAAATAGGAATTTTCCAGACTCACTGGAACAGATGAAATGAACGATTTTGCCATAGATGCATATAAAAAGTCTGACTTCAGATGGTCCGATTGTTTTCTGTGAGGGTTCTTTTAAGATAATGATAATGACAGAAAAAAGAAGAAATCTCAGTTGCTCTTTATTACTGGAACCTATGCAAAATTATTGCTGAATTCTGAACAAATATCAGCATAAAATTCAACAATTACTGATTGCAGGGACTGAAGTAATCCTGCAGTCAATAATTGAATCATACAAAAATCATAATATTCTTCCTACGATGGAGCTTTATATATTCGAGATAACCCTCTTTGCATACCTTATTTTGAAACTTAGGTTACTGTACTGTGCGCAGATCATTAGGCAGGTAGACAATTCAGATATTCGGTGATTGTGTGGAACGAAATTGCTATCAATAAAATTTCAGTAACAACTGCAGCTCGTTAATAATTGATACGCTCTCTCTCTCTCTCTCTCTCTCTCTCTCTCCACAATGAAATGCACACACCAACGAATGTTATAGTTTACAAAAATCTTAGATCACTATAAAATACAAAAACAAGACTTTCTGAAAATATTAATTCAAGGCGAAAAACCAACAAGAACACGCACGCATAAGAAAGGACGACTCTCAAAAAGAAAGGAAATAATTATGAGGTCGTCAGGGGAAAACCAACCGCTTTCTCCGTAATGGTTATGTTGCTCGCCAATAAAACTTTCCCAAGTGTGAACTCGAAAAAAAAAAAAAAGGTAAAGGATTAATGGTCGGGTGAACCTGAACCGGTAAACGGTAAACTTCAGTCGATTTGAGAGCCGGTAAACTTGAAAAATGAAATAAGTCAGAGTGATGGTTGACTGTTGAGGCGGTTAAGAAGTTGATAGATTATCTAATAGAGGGAAAATGTGTAAGTATACTTGATACATCGACTGAGATAAACATGTGAATAAGAAGAGACAGGCAAATAAATACGAAAGAAAATCTGTAATGGCAGTAAAAAAATGTAAAATGTAGGAATGAAGAACAAGAATATGGCAGCAACCATACACGTCACAGGTCACAATCTAGAACCAGAGTTTATGTAAAGCAATGAAATTTTAAGCAAACATTCACCTATCATGACAATACAATTCTCGGCTTCAACAGACTACTACTTCAATTATTTTGATAACATCACGAATACTAAAATAGTTTCCAAATATTTGAACACAGGCATTCTTATCATCTATTCTTTCATGATATCTTCCACAAAATTCTTATCCTTCTCGGAGAAAGTATCCTTCCATAAGCTGTCAAAACTTCGATGCATATCAGTTATACGAGAACGTCCTTCCAATAAATCCATAGGCTTTCAGTCTTTCTTGGAACCCCAAAGTTTCTTGTTTAAATGGTAACCTTATATAATCTCGATGCAACATATCCCTTCTTTGAATTTAGCCTAAATGGAAAGACGATTACTGGCAGGGATCAAGTTAAAAATTCCATCAGTAACAGAGAAAACAGGTACAGGCAGCTGATCATTTCTACAGAAATAACAACAAGAGATTTTACATGCTATAACAGCTTCCAGTTTGGAAAACGCCCTACATACTAACACAAACATAAGTTATCAACAGAGAACGATTCATCAAATACAGCTTTTCCATATACTACGGTAAAAGCAAATTAACAGTGTGAGAAAAATGCAAAATCAAAACAACGAAACTCTCAGGCATTTCATATCTTACGAAGCTGACTACGAAAGTCAAACACGAAACCAAAGACAGGTTTACTATTAATGTTGAAGACGATTACATGATCAGTCGTTCTTTCCCAATGTTAAATAATCACAAATATTCCAGAGCAATCCAGTTCCACGCCAAATTTGTGGCAGTTAATGAATTAAAAATTCATGCAGTCTGACAATTAAAAGTATGAACTTTTATATGAAAATTAATATAGTTTACGGCATGAAAGGTACTAACACATTTTTACCTATCAACTTAAAGGGAAAACTCAACTTGGCCCATCCTTAAGAGTATGAACTAAACCCATCAGTAGGGTGGTGACATGCATATGGTCATTCATACAT
>NC_089748.1:19940271-19947771 GCF_040412425.1 Macrobrachium rosenbergii
CCTCGACGGGTAAATATAGTACACCAGACTCGCGCACTTATACCTCTCTTGATAGCTCAGTGGTTACGCCGATGGATTCGCTGGATGTGCGTCTGGTGTCGATCGAGACTCGGCAGTGCCCGTCCATTTATCACTTATAAATCTCTTCGTGATAATTTTCATCGGGATATTCTGAGGTAGCGGATTTGATATTAAGCGATATTTGTAGCTTCATGATCAGATATAAACCGCTGTGATAAAAATGTCATAAAAGAGCTGCGTGTTCCAACGTACCAATGAACTATCATGGTCGAGGTGGGTTAATGCCGAGGTTAGTACAATTTCTTCCCGACGGTAAATATAGTACACCAGACTCGGCGTTAACTTAATCTCTTGATAGCTCAGTGGTTAGCGCCGACGGATTCGCTGGATGTGCGCCTGTGTGTCGGGATCGAGACTCGGCAGTGCCCGCCCATTTATCACTTATAAATCTCTTCGGTGATAATTTCATCGGGATATTTAAGCGTTGTTTGTTATTTGTAGCTTACAATATCATTGCATTTTTTCCTCTTTGGCAAACGGGAAGCCAGAACAGTATGCAATTTTGAAATTGATAATTTTCTTGAAATATTTAAAGAAAATTAGTCCTAAATAAAATCACTGACTTCACTAAAGGGCCGATGTCATTATGTTGAACAGGATATCCTAAGGACAATATTTTAATCAGAAGAATTTCTCTTGAACATGTATTGAAAGAAAATTTTCGATCCAACTGTGAAATTACGTGAAAATGCCATGGAGTTAAAACTTACGTATTCCATAAATTACTTAAATTTTTATGAAGGCACTGGGAAAGGCAAATCAGGACATGCATGATTTATGAATGAACCAAAGCAACTGCCTATGTTACCAACGCTTATGCTGAACTCAGCTGCATTTCAATAGGATTTTTAAAAGATCATTCATTTTTGCGCGGACGATTTTGGTGTTATTTTGATGGACATAATTTCATTTTCCTACACAAGACTATATCAAATAAACATTCCTAACTGCTCGGAACATCCACCCGAATGCTGTCACATATGTTACGGCCAAAGAAACAAGTGAATGAATAAGAAAAGAAACAAGTAAATGAGTAAGAAGAGAAACAAGTGAATGAATAAGAAAAGAAACAAGTAAATGAGTAAGAAGAGAAATAAGTGAATGGATAAGAAAAGAAACAAGTGAATGAATTAGAAAAAAAACAACTGAATGAATAAGACCGCGGTGTGCTATCGTCAGTCATAATTTTCTAGCAATATCTTTTCCGTCATGCTTCTATCTATCGACAGTTTAGTTTGTGGTTTCAGTTTTACGCGAGGACACCGGCGATCAATATGCTAATGCAAATTGGTATATATGCTAGAGTTAATATGTGAAATTTCACGAAATCCCTGGGGAATATGTGAAATGACCATTCGGTTAGGGACACTTGATCCCCGAAGGCCAGTAATAAACACGGCGAAACTGATTCATCTACCCTGCTTCGCCGTGTTTAGTATTATCCCCCAGGGGGTCAAATGTGTTTCGAAGTGTTTAGTACTAGCCACTGGGGGATCAAATGTCCCTAAGTGGATTTGATCCCCCACGGGCTAGTACTAAACACGGCGAAACACATTTCACCCCCCCGGGGAGAGTACTAAACACGGCGAAGCAGTGTAGATGTTCCACTACTTCGCCTTGTTTAGTACTAGTCGCCGGGGATCGAATGTCCCTAAGCAAATGGTCATTTCACATATTCTCTAAGTATTTCGTGAAATCCCTGATTTCACACATTTACTGTAACATATACGTGATACAGAGAACAAGACTAGGTTTTTCCTTAGCGCCCGCACTGAGTTGCAACGTTTGAAGCAAGTAGAAGGACTTCATCAAGACAAAGATTTTTTGTGAATAAGATGTACTACCATGAATTCTGCCACTAAAAGTGTTTGATATAAATGTCAGGAATAAGTTAATCCTTTTCCTTCAGAACTGTGAAATGGCTTTCCTGCCTGGCAGTATTAATAATGTAATGTAACAGTTGCATTGGTTGCGTTGGTGAATGTTCTGCTTTCGCTGGCTTGCTCTCTCCTTGCATGAATTGTTGCTCTGACCAAAAAGTAATTTATCACAATTGTTACAAAGCACTAAGTAGACCCCTTCCCTCTTCTTCCTTTTATGGGTATTTTGCTTCTAGTTACATTCTTCCTAATGTTGACATTATAATTCCCACCTAATTTTATATTTTTCAGTCTTTTGTTCTATGGTAAAGCTAAGCGGCTTTGCAGACGAAGAAAAATGTATGAAAAAATAAATTATATTTGAACCTATATTGCACCTGTTCAATTCGGGTTTCCAGCAGACTCGATAGTTAACTGGCATTTAATTGAGCCGAAATTTGTGCTTGATGGCGCCAGAGCGTAATCATCTATACTCTATATTATATCACACCTGTTCATTTTCCAAACTGTTCATTGAACGATATATATTTTGCTTTTCACCAATAAGAAGTCCCTCATTAGGGGGTGGTTCCCAAGAAAAAGGATAAAAAGAAAAATGAAAAAAATAATAAAATAAAATTTAAATAAAAAATAACAAACATAAAGATATTGAAAACAAAAAATGTAACTCATCATGAAAATTCTCCCCATAACAGAAATGATAGAAGCCAGAGCCACCATAAACTTCTGAAATCGTTAAAGATGATGCCTCACCGCCAAAAAAAAAAAAAAAAAAAAAAAAATCCACCCCGCAATCTGCTTTAAACTCCTACAGCGAATTCTCGCTGAATGCGCATTGGACATCCCATACACACTGCGCCATTCACCTCTGTCAACGAATGCTGAGGCCTCTCCTTTCCAGTACATTTTTATTACACTTATCCATCGCTCTCTTGGCCCCCTTCTTTTCCTTCTTCCAAGCACTTCCGAATTTACAGAACATTTCACCAACTTGAAATCATCCATTCTTTCAAGAAGACCAAACCATTTCAAAACAAGGTGCCCCATCCTTCCAACTGCTCTAAACATTTTACCACTCCCGTTGCGAATCGTAACATTTCTCATCAAGTTGTTCTTAAACAATAAATGGTACTGAAACAATACATCTCTACAGCTTCCATCTGCTGTCACAAGCATTCAGCAATAACACTTCACATCAACAGAAGAGAGCTGGTTTGAGAATATCTTCATACTTAAGAATTTTCTTGTTTCACCTGGTCTGAGATTCACATTTCTCCCATACTATCATCATCCAAAGTGTAAAATCCTAAGCACTCAACAAAATCTTCTGCTTACATTCTCTCACCGCCCGTAACAACATTTACTCCTTTAAACAATACTATAGTTATATAGCCCCATAGTGTAACATTAAAATGGTAACGTCAGTGTAATGCATGATAAACGAAATATGTAAATCCTAATTCAGTGTTTTACGTAATAAGAAATATTAAAGTTTACTGAAAAGATAATTTGATAAGTTGAGTCTTTAGTTTTAGTCATATATTTTAGACAGATAGCCAAGACCAAGATTAATTTTTATTATTAAAATAGATAATTGAAAGTAAAACCTATCGTAACACAGATACTGATATTCCAAGAGCTTGGATTAAGTAAGGAGGTGGATAATAACTAACGTTGAATAAACTTTGCATTTTTATCGTACCTCAGTATCCAAATATAGTTAGAATTACTGCATCAGTATACGAAAGCATGTTCTCACCACACGCTTGGGCGTTTTAGAGCACATAGCTTTAGCTATATGGCCCTAAATGTTTATATCCAAAAAAGTATGAAGAGACTGAGATATTAAGAAGTATATATACACATAAATACATACATGCATATATATATACACACACACACACACACACACACACACACACATATATATATATATATATATATATATATATATATATATATATATATATATATATATATATATATATAAATATAATGTGTTTGTGTGTGTTAGCATCAACAACCGCTTACCCTTCAATTTCCTCATACTAGGCAGAGGTCAGTGTGCGGCACCATAAGTAAACGGAAAGTACCTTGGTAACAAACTTTTTCCTGATATTTTACGGTGGCATTTTTATATATATATATATATATATATATATATATATATATATATATATATATATATATATATATATATATATATATAATTGAAATAATTGAAACTTTACCTAGTGCCCTCAGACTAGCTCAAGAAGAAAGATCGAAATAAACATGTAATTTGAGCTCTGGAGAGATGCTGTTCAAATGTAATGAAAGTAAAAGAAAGACAAATACTTAACAAGTAATACGATAACGGACAATCAAATTATAGAAAAATTTATACTTTAATATGAAAGCACAAACAACACAGAACCACTTCAATACACTTTGGTTAGGTGCTAGAACTGTGATGATTAAACACATTAGCTACTTTGATAAAAAAAAAAAATAATTGATGGTTAGACGCACGCACACGAATCCGAGATAAAACTCTGGAGTCATTGCGAATAAACTTGAAAACTCAACGGGACCTCGTCCTTCGCTCTTCGGCAAAGATGCCAAAAAACCTGGTGGCTTGCTGAAGAGCATCCAACGTCCAGATCTGAAGAACAACGAACCGTTTATCGTGCGACCGATCGTCTGTTGTCAAACCGCTACTGAACGTGAATATCTTACTCAGCAAATACTTGTAGTCAGTTTTTTGAGGGTCTCGGTGAGTATTTCATCTGATTCCACCTGTTATGGCAATCCTTCCTTTGGTTATTTTATCTTTCAGCTCCACCTCCTCACGTTTCTTTAATAGTTTCCAGAGCTATTCAAGTAATACTTGAAGCGAATGGAATCGTCTATCATCCAGTTAAATGTCATTATTTATGTGTCTCACATGTAATAAATTTTCACTTATGCAGAGCCATTATCTATAGTCTGTTCATTCTTTGATTGAAGTGCGTTATGATAAAACTCAAAATATTTTCCAAACATATCCCTAACACTCGATTTATTAATTACTTTCCCTTAAAACTAACTTTCAGCCGAATATTTCTGTTTATTCGAATCTCCCTCTCTCTCTCTCTCTCTCTCTCTCTCTCTCTCTCTCTCTCTCTCTCTCTCCAAGAAAGATAAAATAAAAAACACGGACTGGACAACCAAAAATCTCCTACTCCTAAGAAATGAGTATTGGTTTTCCTTTGACTGAAGTGACTTTGGGACAGAATGACTGAAGACAACAAGACCATTCGAGGAACAAAATGACCTCTTACCACACAGAACTTTCGCCATTTCGCTAATAGAGACGCTCCTCTGATTGTGTTCTTATTTTCTTTGCTTCTTTTCGGTGAAGTGGAAGAGGGTGCAGTTACTGGAAGGAACGGGTAAAGATAAGAATGGAGAAATAATGATTTATCTGGTTAATTTTATGGCTCAAATCTTAACTCTTCTAAGTCGATTTATCTAAGTACTTGACAGTAGACATATGTCATACATGGCATGTTACATGTGCAGCTGGTTGTAAAACGTTAAATACATTTTAATATTCTAAGCTCTCACAGGAAATGCTAATGTCGAAGATGAATGAGTCATTAACATGGTAACGTAATTATTTATCCCAAATAAAGCAAAGAGATACCCCTTGAATTTATTAAGAATATACTAGTCCTTCATGTAACAGACTCTCATTTAAAAGCACAATGATGATATTCTTTGTAGTAATTCTAATTATGATAGGAGCATATAGGAAATTGCGAATTACTACACACAACAAAAATACCAAGGATTTATTTTCAAAACTAAAAAGCATGAGTGATTATTAGCGAAAATAAAAGCATGAAAAAATTACAAATCTGTGAGTATGTACGTGATTGGCAGTCATCGTACAAATTATCCACAACATCGCCAATAAAACATAATATGTGGCTTATTTTTCTTAGATTAATTTATTTCCTCTGTGGCATGGGTGACATCGACTACAAACTAATTTCCAGAAACGAGGACAGAATAAACCGGTTTTTGAAAACTCTGAAAGATAATAAAGCGATAGACCAAACAACCTACGAAAATCTTTATGTAACAGGTTCCTCATTAGGTGATAAGTATGGCTTCCTAAAAATACACAAGGAAGGTATCCATTTGAGGCCCATTCTTTTATCCTACATTATATCAGGTTATAAAATAGCTAAATTCTTGACACCTCTACTAGAGATTATTTTCAAAAATGAATATAATCTAACCTACTCTCTTTTTATGCCAAGACTGACCTAACCATGGAAAGCTTCGACATTGAAGCAATTTTCACTAATATACCTGTGGAGGAACCTATTTGCTTTATTTTTGATACTATTTTTACAGAAGACGATACCATTTATAATGGCTTTGAACGTGATGATTTTAGAAAATTGTTAGAATTAGCAGTGCGGGACACTGCTTTCAATATTTTCAAGCTAAAATTTGAAAGGGAACTGCTGGACAATTGCCCTTCAACTTTTCAACCGCTATTTTTTTATTGGAGGTATGTAGATGACACTTTTCTCTTGTTTAAAGATAGGCATCATAGTGAGTTCTTTTTACAATATGCTAACTCTAAACATCAAAACATTAAATTCACCTGTGAATTGGAAGAAAAAGGACAATTAGCCTTTTTAGATACAATGGTATTTCGCAAAGATAACCGTTTTAGCATGGGCATCTACACAAACCTACTTTTACCGGCTTTGGCCTGAATTTTTACAGTTTTTGTTTTTATAATTATAACTTGAATGTTTTATCAGCATTCCTCCACAGGGCTATAAACCTAACATCGAGTTGGGAACTGTTCTGTGATGAAATAACATTTCTTGAGGGACCTATTTTTTAAATATGTCAAGAAAACTATCAATAACGTTTTTCATCCACCTGGTGCAGTGCACTTAGCCTAAACACTGGGTTACAAGCACCTGTAACACTGCCAGGTTGTACAGAAATGAAATAAACCTGGAAGGTGGCAAGCCACTTCGTGACTTCTGTAGCCCCCCCTTAGCACAAAAACTAAGATATTACGCCAGATTACCTTACATACGATGGGAAGTTTTTACCTTCTCTTAATAAAATTTTAAATCACAACTTTCCAGCAGTTGATGCCAGATTCACTTGGGTGAGTCCTACAACTATCGGTGGCATCCTAAAACACAAGAAGTCGCCCTCCTCGATACAATCGGGTGCAGTGTATTTATTTAATTGCTGCCGATGTAATCAGCAGACCTACATAGGAAGTACGCGCCGGTTGCTCAAGGAGATGCGATGCTGATAAAGGTATTAGTTACCGAACGGGCAGCAAATTATCGAGCCCAGAACAATCAAATGCAGGGATCACGCCACAATCTGTAAGACAGACATAAATGATAATAACTTTAAGGTCATTATGACATCACTAGATGAACACAACCTCCTCGTTCTTGAAAGTTTGGCAATTAAGAAACTGGTACCTTCACTTAACAACCCTACCACTTCAGTACCTTTGTGTATA
>NC_089748.1:19950271-20037771 GCF_040412425.1 Macrobrachium rosenbergii
CAGTCGATGGTCTACCCACTGAGCTATCAAGAGAGGTAAAAGTGGAGGTGGGTTAATGCCGAAGCTAAGTACAATTTCCCGGCTCTTGACCGGTAAACAAGTACACCAGACTCTGCATTAACTTTTGCCTCTCTTGATAGCTCAGTGGGTAGACTGTCGACTGGAGTCGCTGGATAAGCATCTGTGTCGAGGGATCGAGACCCGGCAGTACTAATCCTTTTATCACCTATAAAAATTCCACTTCAGTGATAATTCCCCATCGGGGATATTCCCGAGGTAGCGTGAATTTGATATTAAGCGACATTTGTTGCTTCACGATTGTATATAAATCATGGTGTGATAAAAAATTTCATACATATATACATATACACACACACACACACACATATATATATATATATATATATATATATATATATATATATATATATATATATATATAATGTCTACATATTACTTTATAATCTTTTTATTTACCACAATACCATGTGGCTCAATAGATAAACAAGAGGACAAACGCTCTTGATTTACCTCTTTAATTACTTAGTCAAAGATGAACCCCTTTTGCAGAATATTCTCACAACATTAGCTGATTCATATAATCAAGAGTCTACACATTCTAACTGCTACACATTCTGCGCTAGCCATCTATACCTTGCACGCCCATCTATACCTTGCACGCACTCTTGTATCTTTTCGAGACACATTCATGACTTTTTCGTGAATGAACCTGGAATCACTTGGATACAGTATTTCACCAATTTCAGACACAATTTTTTTTATAAAATTATATTTATTATCTTTTCAGAGTTTCCTATATAATATCTATTTTTCATATGATAATTCTATTCCAAACTGATTTTGCCTCCTATGTTAGATATAGCATTCTTTCTTCACTTCTGTAAGGGTATTTATTGGTTCAATGATCTTTTTGCATATTCAGATTTTTTTTTATGAGCAAGCTTTTTCTACAGCAAAACCGTTGCAGATAATCTGCAGTTTTCTTTGTTTTATATATTCGTTGATTCACTTCTGTCATCTTCCCATCAAATGTTACTTTTGCTTCGGTATACATTACATAAGTTTACGTTTCCTTTCTTTGAACATACACACTAACTTTATTTGTTTTTCTCTCACGTGTTTCTGTTTACTTTTTATAGCACTGACTTTAACTTTCATATTTCACAAACACTGACATTCTTTAGTCTGACTCTGAAGCAGTGGAAATTTTACAAATGGCTTTTGGGGAGGTAATGTTTTACCTTCTCGCAGCAGAAATAGGAAAATAAGGAGTGGAAAGTTATCAGTCACATAACATATTATGAATAATTTTCTAAAATGACAATGTATAAAGAATCTGCTAAATATTGGAATATTTAATCTTTCCTAAAGATTTGACAAAACACTGATGGAACAATAAGGCTACAAATAAAATAAAAACCATAAATAACCTATGATCGAACACTACCAGGCAATCATACATATATGTGTAATACTACAGTGCATATACAATAAAGGAAATCACTTACTTTCATGTGCAAATGTAATTTAGTTTTCCTGGTCAACCTACATGAATTCTCAACATTATTCAGGACATAAAATCTACAATGCTAATCAGATGATTTCACACCTAAATGATAATCCATCTATCAAGTAAATTTTATTGGTTAATTGTATACCTATAATACTTAAAGATCTCCTTTCTAGGATGCGTGAAAGAGACGTGTGGCTCCATCAGTTAACCCAAGATAACGATTAAGGAGATACGTGGAGTTTATGGCAATTTTACTAGTAACTGAATCATCTTGCACACTCGTCAATGAGTCCATAACTCTTCTAAAAGGAGCTCTCTCTTCCTTTTAGATGTATAAAAATGTCGATATTACATTTCTGAGTAGCAAACTATTCTCCTTTTGACCATAATGTAGATCCATTATTTTAACCAAAGGTGACACCATGCTTCTAATGGTATCACACTGGTTTCTGTCGAGTTGAAAGTGACGTCATAAATTCACGCTTTCTTTTGGACAGGCTAATGAGATTCTAAAAGGAAATGTCACCTTTAGAGAGAGAAAGATAGGCACGAGCTTACGTTAAATAAAAAGAAAAATCCCCTTCAAGTCAAATGATGAACCAACATTTAAATTTAGACTTCTTTGCCTAAGAACTGAGTGAAATAGAATTTCCTCTGATAACGTCAGAGTAACATCTATAGATTTAAGCGAAAAGCAAATTCTGTAGAAAAATTACTTACACATTTAGGGTTGAATTATTTCTGCTAAGAGTAAAAGTAAATTATATCTAATTTTAAAATGGCTACAATGGTTCAGTTTGGTATTTCATTATAATATACCAAATTACAAAGAAATTTGCATTTTTCCTAGCATACGAACCTATGCTTTCATATGTGGAGTACACCGCGACCTAGCTTCGGTTGTTCTTGACTCGTCTCTGAAAACAAAATCCTAACGCTACCTGGGTCACGTGGTGTGATCTGACGCCGACCCCTTCTGCCATTTTCTGAGACGGCCCGTACGCAGCTCTGCTCAACCTCCTAGAAGGAGTGAGAGATCGAGACTAAGTGGGGTGGTACGAGGAGCTAACTTTACTTATATGAAAGCGTAGGTTCGCATGTTAGGAAAAATACAAATTTCTTTTCAATTTGGTATTTGTTCCGACATGTATACGAACCTACACTTTCATATATGGAGCCTCACCTGAAGGTGGGAGGACAATCTCTCAGGTAAACCTGTAGGAACACTACCTCTAATACCCCCAAGGACTTGCAAGAGTTTAAGCTGATGTGATGTACTCAATTTTTCTTCATGATGTAGCTGACGACGCCTTCCCCTCCCGACGGAGCTCCCGTAGGGCTCTACTTCGTTACGAAGTCCTTAGGTGAAGGAACAGAAAACATCGAACCTTGAGTCGTGTTGTGGAGGGGCACTAGGTCTTCGCTACAAACTCTGGGAGGGAGGTAAAGCCCATCGATGACCATCTATGGGTGTTGGTCACGTCATATAAGAGGGAATGAAGTTCGCTCACCCTCTTCGTCGACGCCAGTGCCAATAGGAAATCTGATTTTAGGGTCAAGTTCCAGTCTGAGGCCCTTCTGAGCGGTTCATAGGTTCCTCAAGGAAGCTAGGACCTTGGTGACACTTTATTCTGGGGGTTTTAATTCTTGAGGGAAGTAACTCTTCACGAAGTTTCTAACCATGTCCGGCAACTCCCACGACGTTGAGAGGTCCTCCGCTCCGCACTGCTGTCACTCTGGCCACTTGTTCCCCAGACAGCCTCACGCCTTGGTCTGGTTGTACTAATTGGGTATTATTACCTTGCAGTTTGATAATGAGCCTTGGGATGGCTTCGAAACGTTGCAACCGAATAAATGTGGCTTTCCTTGACCTGTATATTATATATATATATATTATATATATATATATATATATATATATATATATATATATATATATATATATATATATATATATATGTGTGTGTGTGTGTGTGTGTGTGTATCTATAACTATCTATCGATCTTATCTATCTATATATATTTATATATATATATATATATATATATATATATATATATATATATATATATATATATATATACTGTATATTCTACAATTTTAGCATAAATTCATCATATCAAACTTTTGAATTTTTTCATATCATTTAACAGTTTCTTTATGCCTATAGAATCGTAAATGTAACTATACAGTAATTGCAGAATGTATCACCCCATATTCACGAAAATTATTAGTTCATTATAAATTTGATAATCTACCGGCTCCTAATCGATGAAAAACTGAGAGCGTGTGGTCCTGGGACAACTTTAGGCATCCCAAAATTTAATGAAAACCTGCTACAAAATTATATTAAAGCTACTAATAAAGAAAATAAGGCAGCATATCTTCCTGTAAAAGTTATTTCTAGTACCAGCACTAAAGATGTGCGGGAGGTCTTCTCATTCTTCACAACCCAAACGCTTTTGGTATTACTGCTGCACATAAATGTAATATCCTGAATAGGATTTTATTTTCCTTACCATTTATGTCCTTTCTATCGTCAAAATACTAAAAAAAAAAAAAAAAAAAAAGAAAATATGAGAAGGTAAATCAAACTATACTGATGGAGAGAGAGAGAGAGAGAGAGAAATCAAACTATACTGATGGAGAGAGAGAGAGACTCAGAATATCCAAGGAAATCTTCATTTCCCGATAACAGTGTGGAAACGATGACGATAATCAATAAGCTGGTAAATTGTAATGTTCGTCAGACAAAAGCGGCTCTATTTATAAACGGCACTGGATATTGGCATCGACGATTGCGTGGTTGCTTCCTTTGTGTCCAGGTTGGTCTTAATGGAGTGTTTTGCTCACAAATAAGTCTTGTTCCACTTAGTTTCTGACTCAGAATGTCTCAATTTCATTAGAGTAATTTTGTCCGCTCACTTATTGCGCTGAGGCTAGCTAACCTTCAAAATGTAATCTCTTAGAGATGAAAATTAACATTGATAAAAGCTGATTTTTGACCTAAGAATTAGTAACTAGATAAGATTTGTGGATTCATGCTTAATGACATGTGTGTGTGTGTGTGTGTGAGAGAGAGAGAGAGAGAGAGAGAGAGAGAGAGAGAGAGAGAGAGAGAGAGAGAGAGAGATGCCAATTTCATGACCATAACGTGGAAATTTTACTGATGCCAGAGCATAAAATATATTCGAAAGTAAAAAACATGAAGCGAAATACGTAGTAGGAATCAATGTCCAACATATAGAATAGTAACCATTCTACCATTAATAATCATGTCAAATATATTTTTGGATGCCAGGTACGTATGTGCTTGTTCGCTTACGATTGTAGTGGAGTGTATCTGTGCGTGGGGAATTACGTATCTATTAATAATTTATGTATCAAATACACATTCAGAGTGAAATAATGATATTGGTCCGTCTGTGTTAGAAATTACAGCAAATCCAGAACCCTTCCGTACATTTACTGATTTCTACTTTATTTGCTCCCCACTCTGTCGGTTGGAAAAGGATTTTAGCCCGCACCACTTAAATTAAGCAATGCAGAAACACTAAAGGAAGAAGAACTTTATATAGCAACACGTTCTAGGGGACAAATTTGACAGTGAGGGAAGCTGGCTCTAAAAATAATGTGCTAGAAACAAGAGAACTGCTTCTTACGCCTCAGATACTTTCTAAGTCTTCCTGGTTATCGTTCTGATTTGTCTGTTTCACGTTCGAAGCTTCGGCAAATCATATATTTAAGTGAATAAAAACGGGGTGTATGATAGCTTACCGTTGATTACATAACAATGAAATACTTTAATTAAAACCTATGCTTTAAATCAAAGCACAAACCTGTTTTTTTTTTTTTTACTGGATCCTGACAGCAGGTAGCAGACATCATGCACTCTAGCACATTTAGTAAGATTAATGATAAGTTTATATTGATAATAATCATAAGATGCAACCAGTTATAATGATAATTATTGTTTCAACAGCAACAACAACAACAACAATCCGTTCAATATGCAGCCTTCGCGATTCATGTGAGACTCTTAAGGCTCTGGTCCAAATCCTTGTTGTGGTAATTGCTGTTATCCTATACAAAGGCGCCAGTAATACCAAATGCATAGTGAATTTGATATCAATGGGTTATATAAATACCTATCTATCTATCTATATATTTATACACACACACATACATATATATATATATATATATATATATATATATATATACACACATATTATATATGTATACATATATTTATATATATATACATATATATATATATATATATATATATATATATATATATATATATATATATATATATATATATATATATATATATATATATATATATATATATATATATATATATATATATATATATATATATATATATATATATATATATATATATATATATATATATATATATGGACCCTAACCTTGAAGTCTCATGTGAATCATGAAGGCTGTATGTTGAACGGGTTGTTGTTGTTAATGCTGAAACAATAATTATCATTATAATTTCTTTTATCTTATGATTATTACCAGTATAAACTTATAATTAACCTCACTAATTATGCTAGAGTGCATGGTATTATCGACTGACAGAAAAGCCACCTGCTGTCAGGATTCCGAGAAAAAAAAAAGTTTTGTGCCTTAATTTAAAGCATAGATTTAAATTAAAGTATATTTCATTGTTATGTGATCAACGGTAAGGTATCATACACACCGTTTTCTTTTTTTTCACTTAACGAGGCATAAGAAGCACTTCCTTGATTTCTAATACATTATTTTCAGAGCCAACTTCCCTTACTGATAGATGTGTCCCATAGAACTTATTTTTATATGAAGTTCTTTCTCAATCCACTGTGATCTTCCCTACCAATCTAACTGTTGTTGTCTTTCATGGTATACTAAGTAATACCATGTACATATCATTCTTACTCTGTCAACTTTACCTATTCTTTTCTAATCTTTTTAATCTTTGTAATATATATACAGTATATATATATATATATATATATATATATATATATATATATATATATATATATATATATATATATATATATATATATATATATATTGAGATTAAAAGATTCAAAAAAAAATAGGTAAAGTTGACAGAGTAAGAATGATATTTACATGGTATTACTTAATGTACCATGAAAGACAACAACAGCTAGACTGGGTGGGAAGATCATAGTGGGTTGATAAATGCAAAAATATATGCAGATGAACTGTTTGTCATAAAACGTTTTAAAAATGGAGAAAATCAAACTGTGGTTAATATGGACTTAAACAAAGCTTATGTTATAAATAACGGAACGACAACGCTGGGGTTGGAGAGAATATATTGTATACAACATAAGTTGTTGAATGAAAACAAAAGTTTTGTATGATACAGCAAAGCATATGTCATAATAGGTAAATGGTTGAGTGACCGGTCTGGTTAAAAAATGGATCTGAAAAAAATGAGTATATTCACCCGTGGGCCTTTGATCTTTATTGATGGAGCAATGCAATAAGTCAGAGAAATAATATCAGATGAAAGTGCAAAGTTGTTGGGTGAGAAACGAAGCATGAATGGAGTGTGGAACTGCTGATGTTTGGAGAAGATAAATTATGAATAATGAAGACAATGTTCTGAAACTAATGAAATGGTGCGAGAATTATATGCGAGGAATGGAAGTTGAAAATAAATATAAACCAATGTAAGGCTGCATGGTAAAATGGACACCAGAAAGACTGAATCATGGAAGTTCATATCCATGGTGCATTAATGGAACCACTTTGTTTGTATATAGAAACGGATATACCACATGATGACAGAATAAGAGACGAGCCATGTTACAAAGTAAGTGAAGCAAGTAAGATACCATGGTGAATGCAGACTGGGAATGTTTATGGAGGCCAAGAAATGAATACACTTGGGAGGTCTTTCAGCTGCGTTTCAGGTTAAATGTAAATGGAAGAAAAAATCTTGAAACTACTGAGATTAATTGTTTTCTTAGCTATATGCAGTAAGAATTGAATGAGTGAGAAATGTGTAAAGATTACAGAGGAGAAAAGTGTTTTGAGATGGTTCGAACATGTGAGAACAATAGAGAACAGTAAACTGGACGAAAGTGCATAGTTTAGAATCAATGGGAGGGTGGAGAAGGGAAGACCTAAGAAGTGCTGATAGATGAAGTTAGGGGGTTAGAAAATCGAGGGCCTTAATACCATGCCCACCGCCCCCTCCCCCAAAAAAAGAGATATTGCGTGAAGGTTAGATTTTGTGAATGTTGTGTAAGGTGCTGATGATCAGCCTACAGTGCACACGCCGGAGCGGCTAAATTTATGCAAGTTTTCCGCACAAGGCGTTTAGTCGTGATTCAGCAGTTAAACAATTAATGCGGCGATTACGAATATCTTTGTCTACGGAACCCTTCCCTAGTTAGAGAAACCGGCTTCACGCTAAAAAATAGTTTTATATATAAATATTATATCAATAAGGAGCATTCGCCATAATGTAATATAACAAAACAAATCTTGAAATGGCGAAATATGAATACGTGATACATTCACGTTGTCGACGAAACGCAATGCGTTAATTAAAATCAGAACTTCAAAGCGGATTCGTTATGGTTTTGCCGGATTATTTTCGATTTAGCTTTATTATTTCAATCCGCTTTCAAGGCTGTCATAACGGCAATTAATAAAAAAAGGGATAGGAGTTTATGCTAAAATTTTTTTGTATGCAATCTGATTAAAAAAACATTAACAAAATTATATCTATATTGTTTTATATTGTTTGCATCGAACAGTTAGAACATTGTGACCCTGTGATTCTTTCTTGATGAACAAAATATTGGTTTTGCAGTATTATGTTCCAATACGAGATGGCTCAGTGACGACTTGATATGTGGCCGAAATGGCTGCAGTTAAGATGACTCAGTGACGACTTGATATGTGGCCGAAATGGCTGTGGTCAAGATGACTCAGTGACGACTTGATACGTGGCCGAAATGGCTGTGGTCAAGATGACTCAGTGACGACTTGATATGTGGCCGAAATGGCTGTGGTCAAGATGACTCAGTGACGACTTGATATGTGGCCGAAATGGCTGTGGTCAAGATGACTCAGTGACGACTTGATATGTGGCCGAAATGGCTGTGGTCAAGATGACTCAGTGACGACTTGATGTGGCCGAAATAGCTTTGGTCAAGATGACTCAATGACGACTTGATATGTGGCCGAAATGGCTGTGGTCAAGATGACTCAGTGACGACTTGATATGTGGCCGAAATGGCTGTGGTCAAGATGACTCAGTGACGACTTGATATGTGGCCGAAATGGCTGTGGTCAAGATGACTCAGTGAAGACTTGATGTGTGACCGAAATGGCTGTAGTCAAGATGACTCAATGACGACTTGATATGTGGCCGAAATGGCTGCGGTCAAGATGACTCAGTGACGACTTGATATGTGACCAAAATGGCTGTGGTCAAGATGACTCAGTGAAGACTTGATATGTGGCCGAAATTGCTGTGGTCAAGATGACTCAGTGACGACTTGATATGTGGCCGAAATGGCTGTGGTCAAGATGACTCAGTGAAGATGGCTGAAATGGCTGTGGTCAAGATGACTCAGTGACGACTTGATATGTGGCCGAAATGGCTGTGGTCAAGATGACTCAGTGACGACTTGATATGTGGCCAAAATGGCTGTGGTCAAGATGACTCAGTGACGACTTGATATGTGGCCTGAAATGGCTGTGGTCAAGATGACTCAGTGACGACTTGATATGTGGCCGAAATGGCTGTGGTCAAGATGACTCAGTGACGCTGAAATAGCTTTGGTCAAGATGACTCAGTGAAGACTTGATATGTGGCCGAAATGGCTGTGGCCAAGATGAATGACGCTGAAATGGCTGTGGTCAAGATGACTCAGTGACGACTTGATATGTGGCCAAAATGGCTGTCAAGATGACTCAGCGAAGATGACGAAATCTGTAGTCAAGATGACTCAATGACGACTTGATATGTGGCCGAAATGGCTGCGGGTCAAGATGACTCAGTGACGACTTGATATTGACCAAAATGGCTGTGGTCAAGATGACTCAGTGAAGATTTGATACGTGGCCGAAATGGCTGCGGCCAAGATGACTCAGTGACGTCTTGATATGTGGCCAAAATGGCTGTGGTCAAGATGACTCGAAATTGCTGTGTCAAGATGACTCAGTGAAGATTTGATATGTGGCCGAAATGGCTATGACCAAGATGACTCAGTGACGACTTGATATATGGCCAAAATGGCTGTGGTCAAGATGACTCAGTGAAGATTTGATATGTGGCCGAAATGGCTGTGGCCAAAGATGACTCAGTGGCGACTTGATATTTGGCCAAAATGGCTGTGGTCAAGATGACTCAGTGACTTGACTTGATGGCTGTGGCCAGATGACTCAGTGGCGACTTGATGGCTGGTGGTCAAGATGACTCAGTGACGACTTGATATGTGGCCGAAATGGCTGCTTTCAAGATGACTCAGTGACGACTTGATATGTGGCCAAAATGGCTGTGGTCAAGATGACTCAGTGAAGACTTGATATGTGGCCGAAATGGCTGCGGTCAAGATGACTCAGTGACGACTTGATATGTGGCCGAAATTGCTGTGGTCAAGATGACTCAGTGAAGATTTGATATGTGGCCAAAATGGCTGTGGTCAAGATGACTCAGTGACGACTTGATATGTGGCCGAAATGGCTGTGGTAAAGATGACTCAGTGAAGATTTGATATGTGGCCGAAATGGCTGCGGCCAAGATGACTCAGTGTGGCCGAAATTGCTGTGGTCAAGATGACTCAGTGAAGAGTTGATATGTGGCCGAAATGGCTGCGGCCAAGATGACTCAGTGACGTCTTGATATATGGCCAAAATGGCTGTGGTCAAGATGACTCAGTGAAGATTTGATATGTGGCCGAAATGGCTATGGCCAAAGATGACTCAGTGACGACTTGATATGTGGCTGAAATGGCTGTAGTCAAGATGACTCAGCGAAGACTTGATATGTGGCCGAAATGGCTGTGGCCCAGATGACTCAGTGGCGACTTGATATGTGGCCACAATGGCTATGGTCAAGAAGACTCAGTGACGACTTGATATGTGGCCAAAATGGCTGTGGACAAGATGAATCAGTGACGACTAGATATATCGCCGGAATAGTTTGGAGCCGTTATGGCTTGTAATGGTGAATGCTGATTATGACACCAACCCAAACTAACCCACCTCTCTTTCTCTTCTTTCTCTCTCTCTCTCTCTGCCACATCTTTACAGAGTGCAGGCTGATTCACATTATACCATCACATCATTACACCGTCCCGTCAGCCGTGCCTTGTATTCACACTATCCACCACAATCCCGTTCAGTTCGTGCCCAACCTCAGTGACTCACAGATTTAGCGGTAACTTTCATTATAAGCACCGTCACGTCACGTCAAAATATTCTTTTCAAGAAAACGTGTCTTGATGTGACGGTGGATGCCGTGTGCTTGATGGTGACGTGACATGATGGTGTGGACAAGTCCATTTGATTACAAGTAAGAAATTCTCACGTACTTTGACGTGACGTGCTGTGTCGGTGACGTGATGGTATAATGTGAATCAGCCTTACAGCGGCAAGTGTCTGGATTCAGCAGACCTAATTACTGATACACGCGTGGGAATAATGAAATGACTGAAGTGGTCAAGCGTTGTCATGCATTTGGTATTCACTCTGTTATCTGATGAGTCTTGTAAGATGCCTGGTGCAGTTGGCGGAACATGAGAAAACTATGGGTCATTGGAGAGAGAGAGAGAGAGAGAGAGAGAGAGAGAGAGAGAGAGAGAGATGGGGTTAGGTTGATTTGTAACCATAAATGACGGCTGCTGCTTCCTCACACTGACGTTTCCATGATTTGTTGCAGATTCGTTGCTCGCTTTCTCGCAGAAGCGGATTGCTCCTGGATTACAACGAATTTATTACGCATGTGTGGCAGTATATCTGCTTTGCAACATTCAGCTTGTAAAAGAAGAAAAGAATGGTCATTATAAAAAATCTTCTTATTCTCTTCTTTAAAATTCTTAGTGTATAATGCTGTTATACTTTATTGCCGTTAACTGGTGGCTCACTGATATTTTAACGCTTACCATAATTAAAATTTATCATATGCTCATCTATAAATATTTTCTATAGACTTCGGTCTTTATTTAAAACTTACTTAAATTAATTTAATGTACAAATGCACTTAAATCTGTTACCCTTATCGTAAATGGAAGCAGACCCTCATAAAATCAAAGAAACATTCTAACTGTTTATTGCCTATTTTATATCAGGAATTTTCTGTCTATACAAGTAAGTTGAGGTTAGATAAAAAATGGGACAGGTGTTAGCAAATTTGTCCGACGTATATACTAACTGAAATCTTTCAGATGCACATAAAAACAAGTTAAAAGTGAGCAGACGTTTCTTAGGCGCAATCGAGTTTTCTGTACAGCCGCTACAGCGTATAATTAAGGCCACCGAAAATAGATCTATCTCTCGGTGGCCTCGGTATAATGCTGTATGAGCCGCGGCCCATGAAACTTTAACCACGGCCCGGTGGTGGCCTATCCTATGTAGTTGCCAGAAGCACGATTATGGCTAACTTTAACCTTAAATAAAATGAAAACTACAGAGGCTTGAGGGCTGCAATTTGATACGCTTGATGAATGGAGGATGGATGATCAACATACCAATTTGCAGCCCTCTAGCCTCAGGAGATTTTAAGATCTGAGTGCGGACAGAATATAGTGCGGACGGACAGACAAAGCCGGCGCAATAGTTTTCTTTTACAGAAAACTAATAGAGAATGTGGTGAAATCCTTTTGTTACGAATTCGCAATAACCCTCTGCTGAATATCTGCTAAAACGTTCACAACGCGTAACTACAGTTATATACCGTAATTGTTTACTAAATTTTGTCTAACTATATAAAGCCACTATTTCATTTATGAAAGACTAAGTTGTTTGAAGGTGTACAAGGGTACAAACACACGCAATCACGCACACACACACACACACTGAGAGAGAGAGAGAGAGAGAGAGAGAGAGAGAGAGAGAGAGAGGAAAGAATGCTACATAATCCCAGACGCACTGAGGGTGCGATCTCACTGGCTATTCGGATGAGCTTCCTTGTCAGGATATTGCGGCCATTGACTTTCATATATCACGCTCGGAAAGATTTTTCCTTCACCGGGAAACTGGACAAGTTTATTGACCTTTTTCAGAGCAAAATAAAAGAGAAATTAATAAAAGTCATTTCCACCCATTAATTCTTAATGACCATCGTATTTTGTGTAGTGGTAATGTAGACTTAACGGATTGGGAACCAGAGCATAATCAGGACATTTGGTGCTAATGGATATGTAACGGCAGGTTAGATCACGACGTCTCAAGCTTCTATAATGCTTTTTTATCACACTGTCTCTAGTAGTTGTGAAAGTGACTGAGCACAGAAATTCAGTATTGTCCTCTTGAAGAGGAAACGGAACTGTCATCTTTAGTTTTCCAGTATTAGAGGAATGAAAATGATTATATTAACTTTTTATCACAACCAGGAAACATCTCCTAAAAGGATGTGTGTGAGAGAGAGAGAGAGAGAGAGAGAGAGAGAGAGAGAGAGAGAGAGAGAGAGAGAGCTCCCATCCCATCTTTCCGAGAGGATTCTCGTCTCAATGGAGTCCGAAGTCTTGCTTTAGGTCTCCAACAAACCAGCCTCCAGTCTTCGAGATACTAGGTTGGGCTTTGAGTTACGGTTTCAGGTGCACATGTCAATACTGGCCAGATGCTTCTGGGAAGCTAAAACAGAGAGGAGGGAGGAGGATGGGAAGGATGAGGGAAGCGGGAAAAAAGAAGGAAGTGTTTGGCGCAGCATCTTTAGAGAACTGAAGGAAGAAAGAGATGTGAAGTTTCACACGTTGCCACAATCCTACACCACTCACTTGTAATCTGAATTTAAAAAAAAAATTAAGTCTTTTCAGGATGATACTTAGTTTGTTTAGACAGATTTCAACAGCAACTGAAGTTTTTTTAATCGATACGAGGTCTATGTTCTGGTAACAAGCATCAAAATTGACATAAAACTATTTATTTCTTTAACTTCTAATTACATGATCTGAACAATCTTATCCAAGTTGAAACAATAATTATACACTAATGTCAGCAATCAGTTGCTTTTCTACTTTGTACAATCTACTATCAGCAAATTACACAAATACATGCACACACAAACACTTACACACACACACAAATATATATATATACATATCCATATATATATATATATATATATATATATATATATATATATATATATATATATATATATATATATATATATATATATATATATATATATATATATATATACATGTGTGTGTGTGTGTGTATTTGCACTTGAGTATACATTTTGTTGGAGAGACAGAAAAAGGGATGGTATGTTAGTTATTACAGCCATTAAAAATCTCATATTTCCAACTCCTCTAACTTTTCTTAGGTCTGAAAGCGTATCCAGAGGGTCCTTCATCCGTATTTATGTACAACCCCAGCGTACGATAAACTTAATTACCTCGCATTCAGGAAGTAATGGAAGAAAAGATCCACAAAAATGGATTGGAAAGACAAGCAGCCATAACGTTTTTTTAAGAATAACTTGCACTTCTGACGAACTACATCAATTTTATTGCATTCCATTCCTCTTGAGTCTTTTCTCTTGGTAGTTTCAGCCTTTTCTACCTCGTTTTCAAAATATGGTTATCTTTTTTTTTTTTATTTCGAATCAAGTTCTTCAAGCCATCCTTCATGAAATATCGATTTATCATATCCTCTGTTTATAATTTTATATTTTTTAGAATTTTATATCACTATCCTTCCATCTCTCTGTCTCATCTCTGATACTTATAAGTAGTATCGCTATGATTCGTAACATTGTGCGGATCTTAGCGCTAAGAGGGTGGTTAGAATGCAAATTTTCTTCTGTAAATTAACTTTTACCTCTGAAGATAGGTAAAATGCAGGCCATAAACAGGCTTTGCAAAATTTTCTTGGCATTGTTATAAAAAGCAATCTGTCCGCCAACACCTCAGGGAAGAGAGTGATTGTGGAAGGAAGCGGGTTCAGGGCAGGCGACTGGATGAAAGATTCCCATGGCCTCCCTCACTTATCATCCGACCAATTTTTTTTTTTTTTTGAACCCTCACTCTCATCCTATTCTCTTGTTTGTTGAACTGAATTGAACTGATTATAGAATTTAGGCCGACGGCCAAACACTGGGACCTACAGGTAATTCAGCGCTGAAACGGAAATTGACAGTAAATGGTTTGAAAGGTGTAGCAGGAGGAAAATCTTGCAGTTGTATTATGAATGAGTTGTTAGGAAAGGGGGCAAGTAAGATGGAGGAAAGAGAGTATGAAAGGAGGTACAGTAAAATGAACGAAAGGGGGTTGCAGTTGGGGGCCGAAGGCATGCTGCAAAGAACCTTAAGTAATTCCTACAGTGCAATGTCTGTTCAGGTTCCATTAAGTGGAAAAAATCTCCGCTGCATGCTTAGTAGGTTGCACTGTTGGGGATACAACAGAACTTATAGAAAAACAAGCGGATTCGCATTAAATCATTAGCAATGGCCCTTGTAACATAAACTATCTGTAACAACTATATTCTTTCCAGTCACGACCTCAATTATTATTATTGAATGTTATTGCTGCTTCAGCTGCATTTATTTTGTAGAAGACTTTTTCTATTTTCCTTATTGCGGACTTCTCTTCATTGGAGGTGCGTGCTAACAGCTCGCCTATACTTGTCATTTCATGGGGGAGAAGTAAAAAATCTGGATTCTGCTTTTTATATATTCTATACAGTTAGGATATTATGACATATAGTTGCTAAACACTTGTTGCCGCGATGTTTCGACAGACTCTTCTGTCATTCTTCAGCGGGAGCTAGTAGAGGACTGGCAGGTTGCATACGTCCTTCCGAATTTATACACGGGCTTCAGCGGCGGGTCATGGACGGCGAATTTTCATTGGTTGCAGTCGGCGAACTTCAAGCAAGATTTCTGCGGCGAAGCTCGATCCTGACAGATATTCGCAACCTGGGAATATCACTCATTCCAGCGTTCCCATCGGCCTGCCGTTGCGTGATGCCATGCCGACTGACATCATCGATAGTTTGGCTGCTATTGGGCGGAGGATGAATGATGTCATTATTTACTCTTTCTGTCGTAGTCGGGAGGTTGTCTCGAAGGGCGCCTCGCTCATCAGGGCGTCTCCATTCTCAAGGTTGTCATTTTCGGGTATTCGTTGGATATGGTGGGTGTTCGGCATTACTCTTCTCGAATTCGTGGGTAGGAGCGATGCCTCCTGCGTCGTATTCATTGTGGGTTTTCTCTCGGCAATGAGGAGCTCCTCCAGCAGGCGCAGACGTCGAGGGTCGGCGGCTCTCCCGATTATACTTGTATATATTTTGTATAATACTGTTGCGAGGGGAGATGGAAATACTGTGGGTAGCACGGGTGTGGTTCATGATGGCACCCTCCTGGGCGCGGCAGGAGATCCTTTTTGACAGACGCATCGTGGTCATTCCAATATAAACGCCGGGGCATCCTCGGACAGGACATACAAATTGGTAGACCATGTTCTTCTGCTTGAGGGGTTATCTTGCTGGCGGAGAGGGGTTATTCTTCATCACGAGGTTACGGGTGCGGGGGTTCTTGTAATATATTACAAGATTTATTTTCTTATCGTCTTCAGTCGGGGTGACGTTCTCCATGACGATTTTCTTCATGGAGCTCTCGTCCTCACGGTACTGGGGATGCATCCGGGCATTATAATATATCTTGATGTCATCTTGGGGGCCAGGTTGTGCGCTCTCACCGCTATACCATTTTTCCAGCCTATGCAACCTGCCAGTCCTCTACTAGCTCCCGCTGGAGAATGACAGAAGAGTCTGTCGAAACGTCGCGGCAACAAGTGTTTAGCAACTATACTCGTTTGTCATAATATTCTAACTGTATAGAAAATATAAAAGCAAAATCCAGATTTTTACTTTTCCCCATGAAATGACAAATATAGGCGAGCTGTTAGCACGCACCTCCAATGAAGAGAAGTCCGCAATAAAGAAAATAGAAAAAGTCTTCTACAAAATAAATGCAGTTGAAGCAGCAATAGTATTCAATAAAACCTGTTTAAAAGAGGGTCTGCTGCCAAATTATATTATTATTATTATTATTATTATTATTATTATTATTATTATACTGTTCCCCCGAAAAAATTAACTACCAATTTCCTATATAACTTTTCTCGACGATATTAACCAGAAACTATGTAAAATAACGAGAGCAGAGAGAATAATTATACAATAAGAGAGAAAAGAGAGAGAGAGAGAGAGAGAGAGAGAGAGAGAGAGAGAGAGGAGAATTTCAATGGAGCTTATTTTTTCTAGTAATTATATTTTTACTCGAAGTACCTTGTATTAAGGGAACTGTTAACCCCCTCTCTCTATCTCTCGATGCTACTGGGCTACAGTTCATCCGACGTCATTTCCCGTCAAGACATGAAAAGTCCTCTCATTCCGTGATAACTTAAGAGCAAGAAAAATGGATGATCACCATCGTAATGCTAATAATGAAATTAGAAGGAGGATGTAGCTGTGAAATGGAGGATGTTATGTTCGAGAAATTTCCTAGACATTAATTAATTCCTCTTTCTTAATGATATGCGTTTTATTGAGAAGAGATGTCGACATAATCTCTTGGAATGAATTGTTATTGTTATCATCACTGCAAGTGCTTTCATAATTAATATTGATTTGTTCCGAGTCACATTGTAACAACTACTCAAAACTGAATATTGTGACCATCATTTTAGCTTTCTGTAAAAGACAACTATTACGATGGCTTTTCGTCTGTCTGTCCGCCCTCAGATCTTAAAAACTACTGAGGCTATATGGCTGCTGATTGGTATATTAATCATCCACCCTCCAATCATCAAACATACCTACAGTCAACCGTCTGGTACCGCTATAGGTGCCAACAACATAGAACACCACCGGGCTTTGGATGAAAGTTTTATGGGCCGCTGCTCAGAGTTTCATACAGCATTATTACGTTGAACAGGAAACTAGATTGTGCCGAAGAAAAATCTTGGCATTCTTTATTTTTTTTTGTGTAATGCAGTTCACAAGATATTAACTTTTCTTTCATTATCAGTGATACTTTTATTGTTCTTTTTCTTATTTTCATTACCATTATGACTACGTAAAAACAAGATGCGCTTAATCGTTTTGATAGTTGGTTGTTTATATGACATAACAAAAGGCAATTTCTCCGATAAGAATTTTTACTGAGGTGGTTTTCCTACCCAAGGATATATCTCAAAAACAACACTGGTGCATATATATATATATATATGTATATATATATATATATATATATATATATATATATATATATATATATATATATATATATATATATATATATATATATATATATATATATATATAGCATATATATATATATATATATATATATATATACATATACATATACATACATTATATATATTTTAATATGTCTAATTTAGAATTACCAACTGAGGTGTGATGAAAGAAAGATCCTTCTCAGGGATCAAACTAGGTCCGGCTGCAGTCCTGGAAAAATCATTACACCTTGATTAGCTGGCTGCCATTTCAGCTGTTGGTTGTATCCTAATAGGACAATATTGGCTCTGATATTGAAGCAGACGAAGGAACTGGTATGCAAATAAACACTGAGGTTGCTTTAGAAAATATGGATTGTTCAATTCTGCCCAAAAGTAAGTCTGATTGATTATTAGAAAAGTAACATTCTGTTATCGATTCCAGACGTAACTTTGAGTGTTCCAATTCTTAGAAAAATGGCAGATAAGGAAAAAGTCTGGAGGATTGACTTCTTTTTTCTGTGTGAACTGTGAACTTGTGAATTTTTACCATGATTCAAAGACAGCTTACGACTGTGTGAGAGTTGGACAAAACCATTTATGTCACTTTAATATTCTATTTTATTGTCGGTTTTGTTTAACGTTTGTTAACTATGCATTTTAAACTCGATTTCGGGATTATTATGTTTTAAACTTTATATTTGGGGAGATTACGAGGACTTGTGAGAAATTGCACTTCAACAGATGTCTTTGTTAATTTGCTGTTGGTGTTTGGAAAGGACCCTGCAATCTTTGCAATGACGTTATTTATCATGTGGTTGACTTTGAGACTAGTCGAGAAAATGTCTAAGATGAAATGTGTGAGAGTTTTTGTAAAAGACTTTCCAGTCAAAGTAAGACTTTTTTTTTAGCCATAAGAGTAAGAATAAGTCTTGAGTAGACCATTTTGACTTGATAATTCATTTATTATATTTTAATCTTTTTTTGTTCATTCATTACTTGTTGGGTTTGTTGATAATAAATCTATTTTTCCTAGGAAGATTCGTTTATATTTAGAATATCCATTTCTTTTTGAGGATGATGTTAAGACAGAGAGAGAAATCTGTGTGCTAGAGAGAGAGAGATTTGCTGAGAGGGGAAAATACGCGAGCGGAGTCCTAGAAAAATCTTGTTAGCATGCACGTGGACGAATGCTGAATACTAAAACTGAGAGAGAGATTTCATTTGCACCTGATGATATACTAAAAATAATAACATTGTAACACTTCTAAAAAGATTTGTTTAATCTGCTTATTTTAACATATATATATATATACCAGATTCGTTTATATATATATATATATATATATAGCTACTGGCTGGATATATGCAATTTATAAATATATATATATATATATATATATATATTATATAATATATATATATTAGAGTATTCAAACTGACCTACTTACTTTATTCCTTCTCAGGATCAAACTAAGAGTCTGGCTGAAGTCCAGGAAAATTACTATTACACCTTGATTAGCTGACTGAGATTTCTGGGCAGTGAGTACCCTAATAGGAAAACAGTTGGGCTGAAAGCTTTAATTCAACAAGGATCTGTCGCAAATAAACAATGAGGGTTACTTTAAAAGGGGAATATATATTTACAATTAAACAAATAAATATGAAGACTGGGGATTGATAGTTAGGGAAAGTAATAGTCTGCCTCGAGATTGACTAACTCAGCGAATGGGTCACGTGTTGAAGAATAAATGAGGGATCCTCTTGAAAGCGACACTGGAGGATTGATTGTAGTGGGAATGCCATTACAAGGGGCACAAGATAAACATTCATTTCCACAGCGATGACTGTCTGCAATTAGAAAGATGCAGGCAGTTATACACGGAATGTATAACGACATCAGTGAATCGAAGATTCCACAAGAAAACTCGTTTCAGATGCGGGATGCTTATGTTAAAACTTCACACTGTGCTAACTGAGTCAGGACTTGTGAGAAATTGCACTTCAGAAAAGAAAATAAAACTTCAGTTAGAGATTAAATTTATGTGACTGTTTGGAAAAACCTCAAACCAGTACAAAACCTTATAACGGAACAATGAAGAGCCTCGTCGAGAAAATGCACCAGGAATGGAAGGATGAATTTAATGGGTCACACTTGAAAGAACTGGGGTGGCCCTAAGGGGGACCAGGAGGGCCACTGGGGATACTCCTGTGGCAGTGAATTTCTTTGTAGCCTATGCTAATTATTGGTCACGACAAATTATCCAGAGCAAATGGAATCGATACTGAGCACTATTTCCTTTCTTTATTGCTTATATTCAGAGGTACTTCACTTGCCTAGCTATCTGAAGTAAAGACATAAGACTGGCGACGTTAGTCACAAAGCTTGTGTTTTGGAAACAAACTCCGTTTCACTATGAAAAATCTTGTTGGCATGCACATGTTGGCCTATTGTTTCCTAACACTGGGTCACGATTTCATTTGCAGTTTATGATAAGCTAAAAATAATAACATTGTACTTTACGCTGTGGAAATTTGTTGAAAGCAGTCTTATTTTAGATTTACTTTACCAGATTCGTTTCTAATCTCGCATCCAACCATAGCAAAGCTACTGGCTGGGATCTGCAAGTTTGCAAGGGCCTTGCAGTGTCATGCACATTGCGATTCTGAGCAATCGATCGCCACTTTTAAGTATTTGAAACTTACTTTACTTTATTTCTTCTCAGGAATCAGGAGTCTGGCTGAAGTCCAGGGTTTTGCTTTACAGTGATTAGCTGACTGCGATTTACAATCATTGAGTACCCTAAAAGAAAAGAGTTGGGCTGAAAGCCTTAATTCAACAAGGAATTATTATAAATAAACACTGAGGGTTAATTTAAAAGGGTCATTAGTTACAATTAAACATGTAAATCAGAAGACTTTGATAGGTAGGAAAGTAACATTCTGACGTCTGAGATTAACTAACCGAACCAATGGGTCACGTTTGAAGAATTCTTTGAGGGATATTTTCCTTGAAAGGGACTTTGAGATTTGATTGTATTTGGAATGACACATCCAATAAATTCAAGATAAATATTGTTTATCTGTTCCTCAGCGATGTTTGATCTGCAATTTGAAAGATGCAGACAAACCTTTCATTTTTGTTTGTATAAAGATAAAAAGAAAATTTCTATTTCCATTTGGTGCCAAGAAAACTTCCGATTCAGGTCCGGCATTATCTTCCGTTAAAACTTGACACTGGGCTAATTATGATTGGATTTTGAGAAATTGCGTTTCAGAAAAGTTTAAAATTTGAGTTAGAGATTAAAGTTATGTGACTGTTTGGAAAACCTCAAACCATACATTGCCTTATAACAGAGCGATGAAATTTCATCCTCGAGAAAAGGACCAGGAATGGAAAGATGAATTTAATGGGTTACACTTGAAAGAACTGGGGTGGCCATAAGTGGGGCCATGTCCATGTAGGACAGCTCGAGGAGGAGCTTGCAAGTGGCAGTGTGTTCAGTCTTTTGCCAGGTATGTTTCTGAGAGTCACCACGGACTGATAGAAAAACCTTGGAGTTTATTTTCTTGCAAAGTCATAAGGGAATAAAGTAGTCCTGGCATCTGCCCTGGAGGGCTAAGATGGCGACTGGACCACATGGGTCACAAACTCCGTTTTCTGTGAGCTCTGGCATCTCCATGTTCACCAATTTCTATGGGAGACTCATTCCATCTGTGGCTTCTATCGTCATTTATTTAGCTGAAAGCAGTCACCAGTTCTTAGGAAAGGTCAAAGGTGTACCAAAAGGGGAGCAGGGAGAGATAGTTAGGTAAGGGCTGAGTTTATATATGCCCTTCCTCATGTTAGTTATCGGTAAGAAAAGTACTTTATTTAGTTTATAAATCAGTTGGGAGTTATTTTATTATAAAGTATATACCCACGTTATATATATATATATATATATATATATATATATATATATATATATATATATATATATATATATATATATATGTATATATAATATATACAATGGCCTCTAACTTCCGAATTCTTCAGCTCTTTTTGATATGCTTGTAATTAGGGAAAGTCAAAGATCCAAACGCATTTTAGAAATTTCTTGACGTTTGGATCTTACAACTTTGTAGTTAGTTGCATTATCCAAAAGGCTGCAAACGAGAAGTTATGGCATCAGTAAATTAAAAATTACAAAATGTCTGGTAAAAGTGACCAGTACATTCTAAAATATATATATATAAAATGACTAAAACCTATATAAAATAATATATATATATAATATATATTATAGTTATAAATATATATATATATATATATATATATATATATATAAATAAATAAATAAACATACATATATAATTAATTAGCCATTTTGCAAGTCATTGGTGCAATAAATCAGTTTCAAAGCCATTTCATGAGCGAAACGTTTCATGAGGACGTCTGACCATTATCACACTAAACCATTATCTCACTTTTTCTTTCTTTTTTTAATATTTTTACTTTCTTTCTTTTATAATGTGTATTTGGTGACACAGTTAACATATAAATTCATGGCTAACTGACTGTTTATCTGTTGTTCAGAAATAGTTTGATATCCACATTTGTAGATACTGACAAACCTTTCATTTTTGTTTCATATGTAAATAAAAAGAAAATTTACTGTTTCCTTCATACAATCTAAGCTTCTATCACAATGACTCCGGCATTATCTTCCTTTATTTTCCCTTAACCTGAAAAAGGATACGGAATAAGAGACTTTAACTGCGTACTGCACAAAACAGACATAGAAAGAGAAAAATGGCGTTCCGTTTTCATTGCAAAGTGTTAACTGAATAATTTTCTTCCTAGAAAGTATCTTGTAATGATCCTGCGATCTTCTTCATTAGTACACGGTTAATAAATACCATTGTCATTCATCTTCTTGTTCAACATATATATTATATATATGTTTATAATATATATTATGGATATATAAATATATTATATACTGTAAATAATATAGATATAGATATATATATTATAGATATACAGATGTATAATTATATATATATAGATGATATATAATAATATATATATATATATATAGCATTTAATTTAAAATTGAAAAAATAAGAGCTATAAAAATTATATATAAATATATATATATATATTTATATATATATATATATAGTATATATATATATTCCTGGATATAGAATCCATAAATAATGTTGAAATATTATAAGAGTTGATATCAGAATGAATAAGAAGAACGTAGTTATACACAAAATAACTTGAATTATAGAATTTTATTAATAATAAAAACTTGCAAATATATCTCCCAACTTCTTTTGGTTATTCCGATTTTTTTTCTGGATCTCATTTTTGTATCTCATTTGCTTTGCCAACCATCCCTATATTCTACAGGTAAGTTAACAATTATATTATAACAATTAGCCTCCTCTACATCGTGGGAAAAAACCATGATAGAAACTATAAGATGCGGACAGTTATTTTCAACGGTTGACACTGAAATTGTCGCCATTGGATTTTAGATTAGCTTCTTTGGTGGAACTGTAAGATATGTCGAGGCGAATTCGTGTCATACCATATATTTTTTCAGTAGAGGAAGATTTTCCAACGATGGAAAAATAACTTAGCTGGCAAGAAAAAAAGACATGCGAACCACATTCGCCCCCCGCCTCCCTCTCTCTATCCTAAAATTTGAGCAGATTAGAAGGGAAAGGAGTACTTCGTAATCTCATATGAAATTCAGGCTCCCATTGCCGAAGGGCATCTGAATAAGAATCTGTATAGCCCGTATCTTTTTGAATACATATTTCCACCGTTTCTTATACCTCATGCTTAGGTAAAATCAAACTGAAATACTTCATAGGATAAAATATATATAAATATTTCATCAGATTTTTTCCCGTTTCTAGTGACGTGTTTCAGAAAGTATATCCTTAAAATTCATAGGCCTCGTTTCCACGGCATGTCTCGTTATTCCTTCCCTAATTCAGGTATTGTATAAAATCTTTGGGAAGAAAGATGGCCTGCGGAAGTGGTGTTCCTCTTTTCTGTACGTTCCTTTCTTTCTTCCCAAGATTTAAGGTTCGTTCGAGGATAAAGGTAGAGAATAGTCACAGGCATAAAACACTTTCGTCTTTACCTAGACACATTTAAACGCAGATGGAGCAGTTGCAACTGAGGAACCCTCGACCCTAGTACTTGCTGGATTAGTGTTACTGGTTAGGGGAAGCTTTGGGTTCAAGATTTCCCTTGGGGAAGGCTTTTGAAATGGAAAGCTGCTATATTTTTGCTCTCTTTCCTTGACTGTGCCACATATTTCTATTAATACTTTCTTATGCGTTGCGGTTCTAATAGCATTAACACTCATGATTTTTCTGTATTTGATACTGTAACTGCCACTACCAGCCCTATCACCTCTACCACTATCCCAGATTCCACTACTAATACTACTACTATTACTACTGCTAGTACTACTACTGTCACTACCATCGATAATATTCACTGCATTTTCTGTGCGAATCAAATGCCACGTGTGTACTTGGCATTTCATATTTTTCGTAATTGAGCAAAATCTTATTGAAAAAGTCATTAAAAATAGTTATCTTACCGAAATGTCACTTATTTTAAATTCAATACCTGTCTGCATACTTTGCCTTTACTTTCACTGATTCAGCATTCAACGTCAGTACGTTGCTTTTAATCAGCTTTTTAAATTTATTCTTTGATACAGAATGTAAAATGGGAAAGCTACTCGAAAATAATCGTAAAGACTACAAGGAAAATATAAATAGAGTTCAGTTCTAACGAGCAAGAGCCAACATAGCGAAGGATTACGACAGTATTTGCTATTCTCATTAAGAGAAAGAGGCGATTGTTAGGTACAGAAAAAGTCGGCCTTATGCCAGTAAGGGGACCGTGCATAATGTCGCCCATAAGTAATAGTAAGATGCGAAAGTGTATAAGAGGCTTAATGTGGACCTCTGCAGTCGTCCTAACAAAGAAGGTGGAAAACCTAAATGGAAAAAAAAGCAACAGAAAAAATTTTAGTGCCTTTCAAAGCCAAGCACTAAAAGTAAATATTTACTATACTGTATAGTCGCAAAAAAGAAGTTTTATATTACGATTTTTCTTGCTTTATACGCAATCCATTGAACAGTAAAATAATCCTTGAATAATTACGTACTTGTAGGTAAATATAACACTATACATAATATTATAAGCTGACTTGTTGAAATTTTCTGTAACTCTTAACAGTAAACGGTTATTCCTAGTTGAATTCAGTAATGCCAGTTTCCTAAAATATTTCAATAAAATCAAGTTTATAATGTTTTTAATATAAATAAAAATGTAAAACTAAATAACTGATTCATTACACTTAAATTTACTTGACACCTACTCAAACCACGTATCAACTCGATCAACACATCAGTTTCCTTGCTTATTTCTATGCCTAACGATTATGAATCATATACAAACAAGAGAGCTTCCAACTCCAAACAGCCCTTAGTGTTTCTACGAAGAAACCAACAAATACAACAGGAAGTCCTGGTATCCAAAGAAAAAGATCCAAATGCCATGAGCTCTGGCAGAGAGTCTTACTGTTAACGAATTTACATATTTTATATCATGAAGCAATATTAAGATCTGATTACTGAGTATGAATTTACACCTTCCTGGTTTTCCCTAAAATTTAGTATTTTAGTATTTTTGGTATCTTTTTATAATATTTTTTTATATTTTTTCAACATTATTAGTATTACATTCACCGAATGATGAACAACCACTTCAAAAATTATACAAAATAAAAATGCCCTTAAAAGTGGAATTCTGAACACAAAATGTTATAATATATATAACAACAAATCAACACTTAATCCTCCATCGTAATTGTAATTATACTCACTATTATGCAAACATTGCAAGTTTCATTTCGTATGAGAATATCTTAATTACGAAGTATTCTCCCCAGCAAACGGAGGTTATTTCGGTATGCACCAGAAAGCGACCGAAAATGAAGTCTTCCGTTTTTGCAGTTTTCCTTTTTCCTTTCAGTTAATTGAAATAGTACATTTCGACATCTCCCTCGGGCACTCATAGAGAGAGAGAGAGAGAGAGAGAGAGAGAGAGAGAGAGAGAGAGAGAGAGAGAGAGAGAGAGAGAGAGACTCCCCGAATTCCAGAGACATTCCTCATGTTATACTGTTTTGTTTTGTTTCGGGTGGTGCCTATTTTACCTGTAAGCTACACACGAAATTTCTGTTTACCTAATCTGCTTCTTTTTCTTTTGCATCGTTTTACTATTCCTAACTCGGTCTAGCTACTTTACATTTTAGTATAGTCAAATAGTGAGATGTCAACTATGATGCAGGAAGAAAAACAACGTAAATATTTTAAAACTGTAAACTGTACGACACTATTTCCTATACAATCTGGGTATTCTTAATTGATTTTTTTTTTTGTCTATCACACTCATCCTATCCGACTGGGTGGTTTTTATAGAGTGGGGTTCCGGGTTGCATCCTGCCTCCTTAGGAGTCCATCACTTTCTCACTATGTGCACTGTTTCTAGTAGCACACTCTCCTGCATGAGTCCTGGAGTTACTTCGGTGTCTGGTTTTTCCAGATTCCTTTTCAGGGATCTTGGGATCGTGCCTAGTGATCCTATGATTATGGGTATAATTTCCACTGGCATATTCCATATCCTTCTTATTTCGATTTTCAGGTCTTGATACTTATCATTTTTTTCTCTTTCTTTCGCATCTACTCTGGTGTCCCATAGTATTGCTACATCAATGAGTGATACTTTCCTCTTGATTTTGCCAACCAACGTCACGTCTGGTCTTTTGGCACGTATCACCCTATCTGTTCAGATACCATAGTCCCAGAAGATCTTTGCCTGATCGTTTTCTATCGCTCCCTCAAGTTGGTGTTCGTACCACTTATTACTGCAGGCTAGCTGGTGTTTCTTACACAGGCTCCAGTGTAGGGCTTTTGCTACTGAATCATGCCTCTTTTTATACTGGTTCTGTGCAAGCACCAAACATTCGCTTGCTATGTGGTTTATGGTCTCGTCTTTCATATTGCACTTCCTGCATATGGGTGAGATGTTATTTCCATCTATTGTTCTTTGGACATATCTGGTTCTTAGGGCCTGATCTTTTACAGTTGTTAGCATTCCTTCTGTTTCTTTCTTGAGTTCTCCCCTCTGTAGCCATTGCCATGTTTCATCGCTGGCCAGTTCTTTAGTCTGTCTCATGTACTGTCCGTGCATTGGTTTGTTGTGCCATTCCTCTGTTCTGTTTTTCATTCTCCTGTCACTGTATATTTCTGGGTCTTTGTCTACTTTTATCAGTCCTTCTTCCCATGCACTCCTTAGCCACTCGTCTTCACTGGTTTTCAGATATTGCCCCAGTGCTCTGCTCTCGATGTTGACGCAGTCCCCTATGCTTAGTAGCTCTCTCCCTCCTTCCTTTTGTGTTATGTATAGCCTGTCTGTATTTACTCTTGGGTGTAGTGCTTTGTGTATAGTCATGTGTTTCCTAGTTTTCTGGTCTATGCTGCGGAGTTCAGCCTTTGTTCACTCCACTACTGCTCTGTATGTGATTACTGGTACTGCCCATGTGTTTATGGCTTTCGTTATGTTTCCGGTATTGAGTTTTGACTTGAGTGTCACCTTAAGTCTGCATATGCTCTTTCCTGATCGTGTTCTTCATCTCTTGGTGTTTTATATCCTCTCCTATTATTCCCAGGTATTTGTATTCTGTCTCATCTATGTGTTTGATGCCATTCCCGTCTGGTAGCTGTATCCCTTCACCCCTTGTCACTTTGCCTTTTTGTATGTTGACCAAGGCATGTTTTTCTATTCCAAACTCCATCCTGATGTACCCAGATACAATCCTTACAGTCTGGATTAGGGTATCCATTTCCTTGATGCTCTTACCACACAGTTTGATGTCGTCCATGAACATCAGATGGTTAATTCTGTTGCCTCCTTTCTTGAGTTGGTACCCAGCATCCATCTTCTGCAGTACTTTTGTCACTGGAATCATGGCTACTACGAAGAGTAGTGGGGACAGTTAGTTGCCTTGAAAGATCCCTCTCCTGATGTTAACTTCTGATAGTCTTATCACAGAGCTTGTGAGTACTGTATCCCAGTTGCGCATTGTATTTTTAAGGAAGCTAATGGTATTTTCCTCTGCTCCATATATTTTCAGGCATTCTATTAGTCACGTGTGTGGTATCATGACAAAGGCTTTCTTGTAGTCAATCCATGCCATGCTTAGGTTGGTTCTTCTTCTCTTACTATTCTTCATTACCATTTTGTCTATTAGGAGCTGGTCTTTTGTGCCCCTACACTTCCTTCTGCAGCCTTTCTGTTGGTGGGGGATGATGTTTGTATCCTCTAGGTCAGAGGTTCTCAATCTTTTTAGTGATGGCACCCTAACTAATGTAGTTGTCAAACCAAATAGCCTTTCACTTTTGATACCTGAAGACTTCTGCAAACTTTTTTTTTTTAATGTTCAACTTCCAAGGCATTATTGGTAGACAGGTGATAGGCCTGTAGTTACTAGCATTTCACTGATGATATTTCCACATTATTGGTAACAGGTTGCTCTTGTTATATTTCCCTTTCTGTAGTAAGGATGTTCTCCTGTGGTCATTCATTTGGGTGCATGGTGGTTTGTGATACAATGCTGGAGTTGTTCTGCTATTTGTGGGTGTAGGGCCTTGAATTTTTTGAGCCAGTATCCATGGACTTCATTGGGATCTGGGGCTTTCCAGTTGGGCATTTTCTTTAGTTGGTGTCTTACTGTGTCTGTCGTGATCTCCGGTGAATCTTTGTTTTATTCTCCCCATTTCTTCTGCTTTGATTTCCTGGAGCCATGTTGCATGTTTATTGTGTGATACCGGACTGCTCTACATGTTTTCTCAGAGTCTCTTACTTGGTTCGGCTTCAGGAATTTCCTGGTGGCTGTCTTCCCCTCTAGTTGACTGTATAGTCTTTTCTGGTTGGTTCCGAAGAGTTTGTTCTGATGGTATCCTTTACTCATGTCCATGTACCATTGGATCTTATGTGCTTTGGCTTAAAGCCTCTGTTTCATATCTTTTATTATGTTGTTTACTCCCTTCTCCTGTACTTTTTATTTCTCATTCAGTTCCTCTCTTGTTTTCTTGTTTCTTAACCCCTTTTCTGCCATCTCTTCCAGTTTACTCAAGTCAGATCTCATTGCCATGGTTTGTTTTTCCAGGCACCTTTTCCAAGGTGGTTGCTGTTTTTGTTTCTATTGGGTTGGTTGTGATGGTGGTGTTGGTGTTTGTATCCCCATGAGTTCTACTACTAGTCTTGTTCCTGCATATGCCAGGCTATTTGTTTCTGTGATACTGGTGGTGTGATTGGTCTCATTATTTCATTGACTTTACTTGTTTTCTCCCTTAGTTTCTTTGTGTTGTAGACTTTTATGGAGGGGATCTTTGTTCTTTCTGTATCTGGCTTCATCCATTGTCTGATCTTTTCCACTCATTCCAACCTCTCTGTTATATCTTCGATGTTTCCTCATGTGCCGTTCTTTGGTAGCTCATCATTCCTGTCGTCTTCCGTGGCATCGTCTCTTAGTTCATCTTCTTGTCCTTTGTTGCTGGGTGTTATTTCTCTTCCCAGTTCCTCTCTTTCTGTTGTGGAGAGCCAGTTCTTTTTCATTATGTTCCTTACTTGGTCTGCCAGCCTCTGTTCTGTTTGAGGGGTGTTATTTCTCTCATTCCAGATGTTGACAGTCTTCTTCTGTGTCCCCTTTCTGTTGGGTTGCTTTTGATGTAGCATCTTCTTCTTTCTTCTTCTTCTTCTTCTTCTTCTTCTTCTTCTTCTTCTTCTTCTTCTTCTTCTTCTTCTTATTATTATTATTATTATTATTATTATTAGTAGTAGTAGTAGTAGTAGTAGTAGTAGTAGTATCATAAAAGATGTAAATTAAATTGTAGGTTAAATCAGTGCATGTGTTAATCTTTCCCAAAATCCCCTTTTTCTGTCTGTTAGTAATCTAATAATTTATGTAATCATTTATTCAGCATAAAGTATATTGTACTCATATTATTTTAGGTCATTCACTCCTGTAGATAGTTCTTCCCTACATTTACACAAATAAAATTCCAGCATTTATTCAAGATTTTGGGAATATCACATGCCAAGTCCATTCTTCAATCATTCAACCCATCTGAACTTGTTTTCTCCGCTGTAACCATAATGACAAGAAAGATAGTAGTAGTAGTAGTAGTAGTAGTAGTAGTAGTAGTAGTAGTAATAGTAGTATCAATAAAAGAAGAGCAACCGGTAGTTTATTCCTGCAAATCTTCCTCCTTTCCTTTCCCCAGACGCCAATAAAGGATTTTTAGTATTTCACTTGGGAAAGAATCTAATGTTTTCAGCCAGCTAAGTTGCAAGTAATCAAAGTGATCAGATTTGTCTTTAAGTCTGATTGGTGTTCGCTCGCTACGGATATAGTATGATGTTTTTTCAAAATGATGCTATTTCCCTTTGGCAAGAGGTCGTTGCCAAGGAAAGATAAGACAAGTTTCACTGCCCCACTTATATGTTAGCTGTTGGATCATGGGCGAACGCCAGGCCTGGAAATTTTCCCTACAATCAGTAGCTTTACTCACCCAATCACACATTTGCAGTGCCATACGCTTCTTTTCGCGCACTCTCTCGTTTCTTGGGGGATGAAATCTTTTTGTAGGCTCTTTTTATCCTATTCCATCTAACTTCATTCTTTCTACATGAATGAACCAAACAAAAAACACTGATCTAGCATTTTATTTATATAGCATAAATAAAATGCTAGATCAGAGTTATTCTATCTCTACATTTCAGATCATTCAATTTTTCTTGTTTCAAATGGACTTCGTAAACAATTCAGTTCTACAACGTTTACACGCTTCCATTTGCATTCAAAATTTGTACTTCCCCTTAATTTAGGAAAGAGGTGGCAACATTCCTTTCATACACCTCTTTGGTTTGCATACAGACATTCAAAGGGGTTTCCTAATCTTTTGCATGATACCTCCTATCATTCTTGCTTCGCGTTTTCTTTGACACACCACTTATTTCATTCTGCCTTCTTCCAAAACTTTTGCTCTCAGGTATCTGTATAGAATAGAATAGAATATAAAATTTAGGCCAAGAGCCAAGCGCTGGGACTTATGAGGTCATTCAGTGCTTAAACTGAAATTAAAAGGGTTTGAAAAGTGTAACAAGAGGAAAACCTCACAGTTACACTATGAATCAAATGTTAGAAGAGGGCGGAATGTAAGAAAAAAGAAAGATTTATGAATGGAGATATAAAAATAGGAATGAAAGGGATTGCAGCTAGGGGCCGAAGGGACGCAGCAAAAACTTTAATTAATGCCTACAGTGCACCGCATGAGGTGCACTGGCGGCACTAACCCCTTTACGGAGAAATATCTGTATAAATTTCCAGATTTCATTATTCCACTATCAATATTAACGTTCACTGCTCCATCTTTCTGATAATATTTTCGGTCATATTGGTGTGTTCGAAAATAGCGGTGAACACAAAGACACCAAAATGTTGGATTTCCTGTTACTTGCTATTCCGCAATGCCACCTGATGTCGAAACGTTAGTGGTCCAGCAGAAGCCTGAATTACTCCTTTTTTTTTATTTTCAAAAGACATTCGGACATGTATCCTTTCTGTGATTCTAACCGCATTTTATTTTTCAGATAACATCTTTTAAGTATAAATAACCATTTTCGACAAATCTTTATTTCAAAATTAAGATTTGTAAATAAAGGTAAATTTCTAATTTCTACATGAATAAAACACTGCACCTCTATAATATATTGACAACCTGCCTATCAAAGAGACACCGGATTTTATCAAAGTTCCCTTCTGCTTTCTTTTTCTTAAGGGTAAAAATATGGCCGACGAATATCTATTTTTAATGGAATGTGTCCCTAAGGATCAGGATTTTTTAGTAACTGGAAACACTGACATGGTTGAAATAAAAAAGCTAGACATGTTATTTTTAGTTTTCTGTAAAAGAAAACTATTGAGATGGCTTTGTCTGTCCGCCCGCAATTTGTCTGTCCGCCCTCAGATCTTAAAAACTACTGAGGCCAGAGGGCTGCAAATTGGTGTGTTGATCATCCACCCTCCAGTCATCAAACATACCAAATTGCAGCTCTCTAGTCTCAGTAGTTTTATTTTATTTAACCATGATCGTGCGTCTGGCAACGATATAGGACAGGCCACCACCGGACTGTGGCTAAAAGTTTCATGGCCGCGGCTCATACAGCATTACACCGAGATCTATTTTCGGTGGCCTTGATTATATGCTGTACAGAAAATTCGACTGCGCCGAAGAAACTTCGGCGCATTTTTTATTTGTTCTTTAGGGAATCTAGTGGTCACCCACACATCATCTAAAGAAGGCTTGTTTGAATCTCCGTTTTGTGAGTTTTTCATTGTTCTAGGAAAGTTCTTGTTATTTGAATCTGAGTTATTAATGGCAGGAAAGTCCGCCATGTTGTAAATATCTAGCTGCAATTTAGGACCATGTCTGATTCCCTACCACACTTATCACACGTCTTTTTGACCATGATATACATTGGATAATTTATATCTACTTACAACGAAGGACGAGGGAATGTTGGACTTAATATCCATTTTCACTGTTCTCACAACATTAGAAATACCCTTCACTATACCGTGAGAGTAAACATTTCGTCTAATACCATACGTTTTGTCGTACTCACTAAAAACTGTAGTAATACCGTCGTCTTCCCTGTTGAAGGGGGCATGTCTCACCAAGACGAAGGTCAGATTGCTGCTTAAATTCGCCATTTTGATGTTTTCTACTTTCCAATATCGATGACCTTGTCCTCACATTTGCTAACATAAGCGTCATATGTTGTCTCATCATTTGTCACAATAATCCTGTTTTTTCAACATGTCTTGAAAACCAGCAATCTCGGACGTTTTAATTCCTAATTTCCCAAAAATAAGCTTAAATGCCAACTCGCAGGATGGATAACAAGAAAGGAATTCTTCCTCTTGATAATCACGCTCATTTTGGAAATAAACCTAAGCACAACCGGCTTTGGTATCGAGTCTCAGAAGAGGAGAGCACCATGTACAAACGTCCGGCCTCTGCGAAAACTGGGCTCGTGGTTACACCATCTTTTTAATAAACCATCTTAAAAGACTTCTGGGATATGTCTCCGTCTTCCCCCATTTGGATATTCGTTCTAGACTTTACCAACTACCAAGTGCCTGCACTATTCATATACGAGTCTATGTATATATATATATATATATATATATATATATATATATATATATATATATATATATATATATATATATTAGTTGTCCATCATTATTCTTAAAAATGTAATAAGAAAAAAAATGGAATTTTTAATATGACAGATTTTTTCCAAAGTCCTGACAAACACTAAAAGAGAAAGAACGTCGTTAGCTATTTTCGAGACACGTCATTAGATGTGAATGAAATCGACCTCTGCACTCAACAGAAAATCGTTTTAGGTTTTAGAAATAAAGCAAACTAAATCTGTTGTAAATCTGATCACCCAGGGCGGAAAACGTCTTACACAGCACAGCGACTTTAAAATTAGCTAAGAAAATTCGCATTACTCTTACAAAACACACCGACTTTAAAATTAACTACGAAAATTCGCATTACATTACGCTTTTCTCGTAATCCTGTCCCTGAAGCATTCCTGACTGTCATAATAGCCAGTCCATCTTGATCAACATCGGGGCGGAATACGAGCTTTCTGCTCATTAGTTACGACTTTGCATCGAGGCTTGCAAGACAAATGAAGGCGAAGTCTCTAGGATCCCCTCATTAATTCTGAATTTGCGCCCTGGCAGATAATTTTTTCTTCTTACTTCTCACTTTTTTTATTTCGTCTGCTTTTCTGATGGATTTGCTATTTTCATATGTAGATGGATGGCTATTATAAATTGAAATGAAATTTTTTTTTTTTTTTTCTTTCTTTTAACGTGCTTTATTCCCATTTTTGTATGGGGTGAGCACGATGCCTTCTTTCGAAGGAATTTGGCTTTGGGGTAGACCTGTTCTTACTTCATCACTTTTATGTTTCATTTCGTCTGCCCTTTTTCTGATGGATTAGCGGGTATGGCGAGCGTTCGAGACGTGTGAGATGTTTGTAATGTTTTTAGAAGGTGTAGATGGATTTAAGCAAACCTATCCGTTGATTTAGAAATGTGGTTTGCTTATTACACACAGACACACACACACACACTGTAACCGACATCGAGGCTTTATATATATATATATATATATATATATATATATATATATATATATATATATATGTATATGTATATATATATATATATATATATATAAATATATATATATATAATATATATATATATATATATATATATATATATATATATATATATATATATATATATATATATATATATATATATATATATATATAATGTCTATCAGTATATATATATATATATATATATATATATATATATATATATATATATATATAAATGCCTTTAACTGTAATACAACAGTATAATGTGAAGATAAAAAGGCCCATACAACACTGTACGATCACGTTTCAACCATATATTTCGAGCACTTCCTTTTGTGCTCACTGTGAACAGGGACACAGAAGGAAGTGCCTGAAATATATGGTTGAAATGTTTACAGTGTTTTACAGTATATATATATATATATATATATATATATATATATATATATATATATATATATTTATATATATATTTATATTATATATATATATATATATATATATATATATATATATATATATATATATATATATATATATATATATATATATATATGATAGATAGATAGATAGATAGATAGACAGATAGATATATAGGGGCAGGAACAAACATGCGTTGCATCACGACTTATTCTAAAGCATTTCACATTCACAGGAATGCATCTTAAGGGATCTGTACAATTAATAAAAATATGAATTTACAAATAGATTAAAAATCACTTTCACATAAACTGAAATGAAAAATACATATATATACATAAACAAAAGTAGATTAAAACTTGACAGAATTACACCACAAATAAAAGCACACATGCTAATAAAAAAAATTTCAGATAAATAATAAATAAAAATTTTGAGGTTAAGAAATACTTGAGGAACATTGGGGGCCGACCTACCATAACAAAATATAAACAAAAACTAAAGGTATTTACAAAAAAAAACAACAGGTTAAAAAAACTACAAAGGGGTGGAGGTGGACTGGGTGTACAACTGCGGAACAAGTTTTTCGATGAAATGAGACCCGAGAATCAGCATTTCATTTGGATTGGAGTTTGGGCCAAGAATAATAAATTCATTAAACTTCATGGGAATTTTACATTTTTTACTAACCTCCCTCCCTCCTCCTATACCTATGTACAGAACAGAACGGACACAGGTACAACCTCCTGGCTGGACCACTGCATCGCGTCTCCTCAACTTCATGATTCTATTGTGACCTGCAACATTCGCTACGATCTTGCAACGGACTATGATCACATCCCCCTTACAGGTGTCATTCAGTACCCCATCCCTCCCTACCATGAACCCCTAACTGATCACCCACCTGCTGTTAACTGAAATTTTAAAAACCAACAGAAAACCAGATCCTTTAGGGAAACCACGGAAACCAGGCTGCGGTCAACAGCTCAACCGGCAGACGCCTTACTGTGCACTAACCCAAAATGTAGAAACGATCGTCACAGGAGAGATCTGGAAGAATTTTATTCGAATATAATCTCCGTTATGCTCGCCTCCGGCAGGGATACGTTTAGATCTCGTCAAGGGAACTTCCGTAATATACCTGGATGAAATGACTTGGTTAAAGATCTTTATACACATTCACGAGAAATGTTTTTACTGTGGAGGCAAAATGGTAGCCCGGGGGAAGGACACTTTGCACTGCTAATGAGGCAGGCGAGAGCGCATTTCAAACTTGCCCTTAAGCATTGCAGACTGAATGAAAAGCAACTAAGAGCTGATGCAATGTCTAGAAAGTTAGAATCTGGCGATTACCTCCGTCTTTGGAAGGACATTCAATTCCTAAATCCCAAAACTAAAAAGCTATCACAGAGAGTAGGAGAAGCCGTCGGTGACGAGGTTGTCGCAAGAATGTGGGGCGATCACTTCAGCACTATCCTGAATTGCATAAACGATCAAGACTCCCGCAGGGACGTAAATAACCTCCTTACTGATAATCTTCAGTTTCATTTCGCCGATCGTAACATCAGCGATGCCATAAACAACCTACCGAATAATAAATCGCCCGGCTGCGATGGTCTGCCTGCTGAAGCTTTCAAATTCTGGCATCCGATAATGTACATTTTGATAGCTGCTCTATTCAATGCGTGCATAATTCACCAGTTTCTCCCAGACTCCCTACTCTTAGTTCACTTAATACCATTAATAAAAAACAAGTTAAAGGATGTAGCTGACCCTGGTAATTATCGCCAGATTGCAATTACTACAATTGCGTCGAAGATACCTGAGTCTGTTCTAGTGAGACTTCTCCCCTTTCTACACACCAGTTCGGCTTTAAAGCAAACCACTCAACCGACACCTGCATCTACATCCTGAAAGAATTGCTGAACTATTACCTATCATCAGCCTCTCCTGTTTTCCTATGTTTTGTGGATGTGATAAAAGCCTTTGACAGAGTAAACTACCTGAAGCTCTTCCTGAAGCTGCACAAACGAGGCATACTTCTATATCTGATTGGCATCTTATGTTGTTGGTTCTCCACACAGCAATTCTGTGTCAAATGGGATAACGTACTGTCATACACCTTCAGCTCCCAAAACGGGCTCCGGGGAGGGGGCATTTTCTCTCGATACCTGTTTAACACGTACACAGATGACCTGAATGTCAAACTGAACTCACTCCCAATCGGATGCACTATCAACGAAACAACAATAAACAACCTCTGTTACGCCGACGATATGGCTCTTATTTCCCTAGCAGTGCAAGGTCTCCAGCGACTCTTCGACACCTGCCGCCAATATGCAGAGGAATTTGATATCCTATACAACGCAACCAAGACCCAGTGTATGTCGCTGCTCCCGAGATCGCTTAAGCATATTGCAGAACCACTAATTTTCCTCGAAAATCATCGTCTGGAATTCGTGCATGAATTTCCGTATTTGGGACACATTATCACGGACGACCTAATAGATATGGCAGACACAGAACAGAGGCGTCGTAAACTATGTGCAACTGCAACATGATTGCAAGGAGGTTTGCCTTCTGTCACCGAGAAACGAAACTGCTGCTCTTCCGCTCGTACTGCTACAGTATATACGAGTATGGGTGTTCCCTTTGGACGAACTATACCCGAGAGACCATGAGACATATCACTGTTGTTCACAACGACATTCTGAGACGCCTCACAAACACTCCTCGCTATCACTCACCTTAAATTGAAAAAACGCAGATGTTGCTTTATATTAATTATAAGTTGTTGATCTTGTAGTTATATATTGTTTTAGGAAACCAAATTTTTGTTTTGTATGTTGCCTACCTAAGTTATGCTAAAAATTGAAAAAATGAGGCCATTTTGGACGCCATCTTGACTTTAATTTTTGATGTGAATTCACCGCCTGGATAATTTGAAAATCATTGTGAGGCGAACAATGTCCAGTCTGATCACCCGACTGAGATACAGCAGCAATTCGCTCATTCAAAGCATTCTAAGCAGTGAGGCAAGAAGAATATCTAAATTGTTGGAAAGATGGAATAATGAGGCATCTGTTCCTTTGATGTTTAGTCTCTATTTTTGCAATTATGAAGTGTCATCTATAGAATCTGTCATTATTATTATTATTATTATTATTATTATTATTATTATTATTATTATTATTATTATTATTATTATTATTATTATTATTATTATTATATTTCTACGTTTCTTGTTATTTTTGGTATTTTTACTTTTTATTATTACTGTGATTAACATCCTGGTAGAGTTTTGCAATTTTAAATATTCGTATTTAGCTTCTGGACCTGACTTCTGTAACCACCTAAGGTCCCCAGTTGGAAATTAATCGTCTGCAATCTGTATTTTTTATTGTTATCACTTTTAATTTTTTTATTATTCTCCATAATTTTACTGTCATTCCCATTATCATGAATTCTATTTTTTCTACTTCTTCAGCAACTGTGTGGATACTGCCGATAATTATTTTTATCATGTTACCTTTTGTATCTAGATCGTGTGTATTGTATTTGTAGATTCCATGTATATGGCCCTGAGCCGTAGTAAAGATTATTATTATTATTATTATTATTATTATTATTATTATTATTATTATTATTATTATTATTATTATTATTATTATAAACGATCTTTGAATCGAAACAAGGAGCCAATTGTGAGTTGATGGACAGGTATAAGTATTGACATTTATTGTGTCAAATTATTTGCGTACAGGGTTTGTAATTTTGGCCCGAAAGGACTCATCTTGCATATATGAAGGGAATCGGGCATAAAAACGGAAGCTTAGGAAAATTAGCTTTTTGATGCTACTGCAAAGCTTTCTATTAAGAACCCTGTAAATAAACTTCTTGACGAGTTTGGTGGGGAAGTAGTTGGTAAAATAATTTAAAAGAAAGGTAATTTCCTGATGGAAGATATACCCATTAGACGTAAGTGAGAAAGCTCTATATACAAGAGTAAACAAGTAACAAATGCGCCGGAGTTTCTTCGTCGCAACTGAGTTTTCTGTACAGCGTATAATGCTGTATGAAACTCTCAGCCACGGCCCATGAAACTCTTAGCCACGGCCAATGAAACTGAGCCACGGCCCAAGAAACTCTTAGTAGCGGCCCATGAAACTCAGCCACGGTCGGGTGGTGGCCTGGGTTGTTGGTATCAATAGCAGTGCCAGACGCACGATTATGGCTAAATTTAACATTAAATGAAATAAAAACCACTGAGGCAAGAGGGTTGGAATTTGGTAAGTTTGATTATTAGAGGGTGGATGATCAACATACCAATTTGCAGCCCTGTAGCCTCAGTAGTTTTTGAGATCTGAGGGCGGACAGAAAAAGTACGGACAGACAGACAAAGCCGTCATAATAGTTTTCTTTTACAGAAAACTAAAAAGGTGTTAAATTTAAAAATATGAAAAAAACGCTATAAAAAATTGGTTCTAAAACCCGTAAATGTCATTTTTCTAAAAATAGCATTATTAAACTGACTGTTTTCTCTAAAAACCTGCAAATCTGAAAACGGAAGACGGTCGTTTACTTCCCTTTCCGGTGAAAGGAGTTAACAAACTCCAAGAATGAATCACAGTCAAAATTACCCCTGAAAAGGGTGAAGGTATCATCAACGTATCTTGTATGATAATGGGCGGAAGGGCAGAGGGCACTCATCTAAAATGTGGTTTTCGAGCTAGCACATAAAGATGTTGGAAAAGGTAGGGCCTAATGGAGACCCACTAGCCATGCCCTCCACTTGTCTAAATAAATTATATATGCATATATACACACACACACACACACACATATATATTTATATATATATATATATATATATATATATATATATATATATATATACAGTATATATATATATATATATATTTATATATATACATATATATATATATATATATATATATATATATATATATAAATATATATACATATGTATTATATACATATATATATATATATATATATATATATATATATATATATATATACTGTATTATGTATATATATATATATATATATATATATATATATATATATATATATATATATATATATATATATACATATATATATATATATATATATATATATATATATATATATATATATATATATATATATATATATATATATATATATATATGGATCTTTCCTAGATAGTGACCCCAAGTAGTCCAATCTTAGATAATGATCCCCAAGAAATATCAGTCCTAGACAACGACTCCCGAGCCTTGTTGGGGTCACTATCCGTGGCTTAATATTTGTCAGCAATCTCCTTTCATACCATTCTCGCCTCGTTATCAACCTTACTCGCCTAGTTTGTCCTTGCATCTATTTGTTCACCCATTTTTCTCATACATGAACTTCATATCTCTTACCTTTTGCTTCAAACAAATACCAGTCACGTATACCTCCATTTACTCTATATTAATGAGTAATCTCACGACCTTCTCCTCATCATTTTCTCTTTCCCCGGTATACTTGTAAATTTAGATCTTACACTTCTCTTTGACTTCATTTACTCCAATTTTGCTGATAGCATCATTTTGCTCTGCCACCTACCTTCGCAATGAAATCATCTAGTGCAACCATCCTTTCCCGCTCTCCTAACCTCGTAAAGCACGGATTTAATCTCTCAAAACAATCATGCTCTTTAATTCATTTACCATCATGTCAAAATCTTTTCTGCTGCCATGATCAAATTTACCCATACAACCCTCGAACTAAGTTCCTCGCTGGGTGAGAGGGTTCCGTTCTCAGCTACCACTCTGTTGGTCGGGAGTTCGACTCTCCGACCGGCCAGTTAAGAACAAGAGGAATTTGTTTCTGGTGATAGAAATTCATTTCTCGCTATAATGTGGTTCGGATTCCACAATAAGCTGTAGGTCCCGTTGCTAGGTAACCAATTGGTTCTTAGCCACGTAAAAATAAATCTAATCCTTTGGGCCAGCCCTAGGAGAGCTGTTAATCAGCTCAGTGGTCTGGTTAAACTAAGATATACTTAACTTAACCCTCGAACTCACACATCCGTACTTTTCATTTGTCATCATAGATCCGCGTGTATATTCATGTTTTCACTTCTGAATAATAACAATAATAATAATAGTCATCATCATGCCCATCCGTGTGTTCACGTGTTTTCAGAATATCCGATGAAGGTCAATATATCCGGTTATAATGTGGGAGATATGTTTGTGAGGCCACTATTTCGAGACGAATAATTTTTGGAATTTTCTATTCGCTGTTGACAATAATTGCTATAATTATATTTGTATCACTCTTTGCTGAGGTACTCTCAAACATCAATGATGGGAAGTATATCGAAGCTTGTACTGTCACTTTTTTTTTTTTTTACGTGCTTTTTCCCATTTGTATGGGGTAAGCACGATGCCTTCTTTTTGAAGGACTTTGATTTGGCTTTGGGGTAGACTTTGTAGCCTCGATCGGCTGCCCTGCCTGTCATTGCTTAGACCCCGGTAGCATATGTACATGTATTGTACCAGTCACCAGCGCCCTTTCTCCCAGCAGCGAGGAGACGTTGCGTGCTTAGGTCGACAGTCGAGACATGTGAGGTGTCTATTATGTTTTTAGAAGATGTTGGAGTGGGTTTGTTTGTGTGTGTATTAGTCTGTAACACCCATTTGCTTTTAGGCAAACCTATCCATTGATTACATTCATAATCCCGGGGTGTCTACACGGATAGCAGTGTCTGCCTCTAACCGGTCAGCTGCGGATTTGAACCCTGGCCACAGACCTCTAAGAAGTCCGAGGCTGCTGCTCTAACCGACTTGGCCATCAAGGCTCTCAAGCTTGTACTGTCACTATACACTTAAATAAAGCTGGACACATTATAAATTACTATGTCTTTTTTTTTTTTTTACCTTTCATAGTTTTTATTGAGATCGATTCTTTATGATATTTATTCGCAATTAAAACCTAATTTTAAATCCATATTTTCTGTTTTCCTCCCATGCCATCAAAAGCTCTAGATAAAAAAAATGATCGATTTGAAGTCACTTTTAGGTATAATTATGGTAATAGTTACAACAATGATGACAGATAATTGTTGTAATAATACTCTAAAAGTAGTATTATTCTTTTTATTATGGAAATAACAACTGCTCTATTTATTAAAATTTTGAATGTAATATAAATACGCAAAAGTTCGGAATACTATTTCATAGTAATTATAGTAGAATTACATGTTTAGTATCCACAATTTACAACAGGAATGATAACAGAAATTGCCCAATGTAATTTTCGTATGTTAGGATGAGAGACGGGCTCACATATTACATACAATGTACATTCAGAGAGAGAGAGAGAGAGAGAGAGAGAGAGAGAGAGAGAGAGAGAGAGAGAGAGAGAGAGAGAGAGAGAGAGAGAGAGAACAACGCATAGGGAAAATTTCATATCAATATAGATTTATAAATTAACAGTAGCATTTCAAAGTGAATTATCAAGTAAATGCTAATAAAAAGCTCAGAATTCTTTGGTATAAAATAGTAGAGCACTAATAAAATTAATAAAATTAACACCCATGGACGTTTGCCACGTAACTTTTATGAAACTAATGCTATATATATATATATATATATATATATATATATATATATATATATATATATATATATATATATATATATATATATATACTGTATATATATGTATATATATATATATATATATATATATATATATATATATATATATATATATATATACATATATACTGTATATATATAATATATATATATATATATATATATATATATATATATATATATATATATATATATATATATAATATATATATTTTTTAATTATTTTTTTAAATAGAGCCGCGTTAGTAGTGTATATAAAACAAACTTCTTACGTACAGTAAGTACCCAAGTGATTTATATGTCTGCGCAGGACAAAATAATCTTATATCAGACTACGGTATTCTAATAATCGAAGGAATCATATGAATGCCGTTCTCCTGAAGTGCAAATTTGAGGAGGGAATTTCCCTCGGGAGGCCGATAAGGGCACGGGGGCAAACGCCCCAATCTACGTTTTGTAAGACAAATTATTGCAATCTAACAGCGTGTAATGGATACGTATCAAAGAGATGTTCCACACGAGTTACCCGCCAGGAAGAGGCAACCAATTTCACACCTCCTGAAGGGAGGTGGAAAAGGACAAGGAAATTCAGAGGAAAAGGAGAAGACAAGTGAAGATGAATAACATATGACTGGCATAAAGATGGATATATATAATAACCGCATGAATACTGCGGCCCATGACGCTTTTGTGACGAGGACACGTCCTCGTTTTTTGCAACATTTAAAATGGATATTTTTGCTTCTATTTCGTCGTGATGGCAGGTAATCCCTCCACGAAGTAATATTTGCTGTTATTATGAATTTTTCCATCCCTCCGAGGAATAATATTTGTTGTCATTATGAATTTTCCCAAGACTATCCTATGTGTCCAGTTTATTCATAAATCCTATCAAAAGTCTTATCCTAATCATCGTGTTTCCTTCTTTTGATGTTAATGAGGGCGTTCAGATCTACAAAAGGGACAAGATGTGATAGTACTATTTCCATTATGTGCAAATGCCTCATTCGTTCGCTGTGGAGTTGAGATTGGCTGTAATAATGATGAATTCGTAAGATACATAAAGGTGAAATAGAAAGAAAACGAATGATTTAGGAGATAAATAAGATAGAGTTTAAGTAGATCGGCCCACCGTGCACCGACGAGATTGGATTGCAGAAATTTACAAATTACACATCGGTCTCGTATGAAATCTATTTTTCTTCCCATATCATTGTAAGAATAAATGTTAAGCGTAACAATAACTTTTACCGTTGGAACTAGAGGAGAGCAGCCACTCGTACACTGAAAAGCAATGGGATACATGGTAACCTTAATAGCATATTGCTTGATCGTCTTTTGCTCTTGAGATATGTATCTGAAACTGCGAATTCATTAGAAAATGAAACAGTGTACAAAAATATTTGCATAAAACAGCAATCTTAAGCAAAACAAAACAGAAATTCGAAAAATATAGTTTCGAAAATATAGCAATTACTAACAAAGTCTTATTTTCACCTTAAGACATTCCTCTCCCAATTGCATTCTTCATTTCCAGTATGTATGCAAGCAGAGGCTGCAAGGGAAAAGAATTTCGTGGAAAATTGTGCGTAACGCAAAGCAAAGAAAAAATAAACATACCCAATATTTTGTAAACTGCTTCTCTTGACTCTAAGCCCATACACGATCAATTATATTGCGCAATTTCATTGTCAATACTCTGAATTGACAATTAAATTGACCGTGTATGGGCCGATATTGATGACTTGCGCAATTGTATTGAGTGAATCAATTTCTGCTTGATATTTTATTGCGCAAGTCTATTTCATTGCACAATTAATTGACCGTCTGTGGTGACCGTCAATTAAATTGTGCAATAAAATCATTTGTCTTCCAGATTTCGTATCGTCAACATGTCTGACAAAGAAGAAGACAGGACATTCCAGTTGGAGTGCATCGAAGTTTATAAAAGTTTACCAGCCCTATGGAAAGTAAAAAGTGATGATTACAGCAACAGACAAAAGAAAGATGCAGCTTACGCTGTGTTGGTTGAAAAATTCCATGAAAATACCCAAAGTACACAAGAGAAGATGTAAAAAAAAAAGATCAATGCATATAGAACCAACTATCGCAAAGAATTGAAAAAAGTGCAGGAGTCGGAAAAATCTGGCGCAGGGGCGGACCAGGTATATGAACCAACGTTGTGGTATTTTCATGCCCTCACCTTCCTCAACGACCAAGAAATCCCAGCAAAATCGCGGAGTACACTCACAAAGCAGACAAGTTTATCATCGACTGTAGATGACAGCGGGCCTTCTCATGAGGTATGCAATTTTGGTATTATTTTACTTTAGCACAGAATCGATTTTTAATTTAAAAACACATTTTCTTATGTATTATTATGTCACGCTCATGGTGCGTGAGTGCCTGTATTTTGTAAACTAGCTTTGAAGACATTTTTATTTAAAATGCCTGTATTTTGTAAACTAGCTTTGCCCAATTAACGACATTTTCCTCATTAAATTTCAACAGCAAGAGCTGTGTGTGGCCATGGCGATTGCTGATCGGTCAAAATCCTCCATCCTTTCTCATTGACGGATTGCAAGACCACATATTGATGACTTGCCTGGTTTGAATCCCAATTAAATTGTCAATTATATTGATTAATTGACCGTCTGTGTGGACAACAATTAAATTGTCAATTTATATTGTCAACCAGACTTGGAGTGCATCGAAGTTTATAAAAGTTTACCAGCCCTATAGAAATAACTGATTACAGCAACAGACAAAGAAAGATGCAGCTTACGCTGTGTTGGTTGAAAAATTCCATGAAAATACCCAAAGTACACAAGAGAAGATGCCAATCTTTGCAAGATATCGCAAAGAATTGAAAAACACATCTGCAGGGCACATATATGAACCAACGTTGTGGTATAACCTTCCTCAACGACCAGTGCAAACACTTCACAAAGCAGGTTTTCATCGACTGTAGATGACAGCGGGCCTTCTCATGAGGTATGCAATTTTGGTATTATTTTATAGCACAGAATCGATTTTTAATTTATTTTCTTATATTATATATATATATTTAAAATATAAATAGCTTTGAACGACATTTTCCTCTTCTATATATATATCAAAATATCCATCCTTTCTATTACTGTGCCTGGTTTGCCCAATTAAATTGTCAATTATATTGACCTGTGTGTGGACAACATTATCAATTATATTGTGCAACCAGACTTATATAATATATATATGGGCCAATGCAAGATATATATATGCGCACATATATACCATATAGGGTTTATATATACATATATATATATATATATATATATACATAAATATATATATGTAATTATAGATATATATAATGTATATACATTTAATATATATATATATATATATATGTATATATATATATATATACATATATATAATATAATTATAGATATATATAATATATACATTTATTATATATATATATATATATATATATATATATATATATATATATATATATATATATATATATATATATATATATATATATAATAATATACTGATAAATACTAAATACTAAACAGCTTTTGCCATGTATAATTATATATAAATAAATAAATATATATATATATATAATTTATATATATATATATATATATATATATATATATATATATATATATATATATATTTATATACTGTATATACCATTCATACAACAGAAAACAAGCTACTCCCGTTACAAATGTTATGAATTCAATATATGAATTCAATATATATATATATATATATATATATATATATATATATATATATATATATATATATATATATATATATATATATATATATATATATATATATATATATATATATATATATATATATATATATATATATATATATATATATATATATATATATATATATATATATATATATATACAGGTGACAGGATCAATTACCAGTTAAGCAAGCTTAGAAAGAATGGTTCGATTAGTGGAAAAGAACATAACAAGTATCTAAGCCAGATCGTTTTAGTTACACTGAGATTGATTAGTTTTAGTTTTATCTATGCCAAGAGGAAAATGGTCTTAATATCGCTGTAACTTCCTCTTTAGAAAAGACAATACGTCGGCGATCAGGACTTTGGTAAATAATGACGTCTAAGCCGAGCAATTTGATGTTATTAGAGGGGATATTTGGCTGTAGCATGGGCAGTCCCCTATCGCCCCTTCTAGCAAACCTATACATGGAATATTTCCAAACTGAAATTTTGTTGCCTATCACACCCTGCAATATGATCTGGTTTATAAACGTAGATGATATTTTTACTTTCTGGGACAATAGCTGGGGAGACTTCAATGAATTTTTTAATAACGCAATTCGCTAGTTCCGACCATAAAATTCAAAACAGAATGGGAAAAGGACGGAAAACTGCTGTTCCCAGATGTACTAATCATAAGAGAACAGAACAGATATGCTTTCACAGTATATAGGGAACCCACTTTCGCTGTTTCTTACATTCATTTCCTTAGCTACCACGTTGTCTCCGTAAAGATCACGGTAGGGTGCAACCTTTTCCTCAGGGGATTTAGAATATGTTCAAATGGATACCTAAATAAAGAATTTAATACGATCCGCCAAAACCTAATGCAACTGCTCTATCCACCACACATTATTGAGAAGGCTATTAACAAAGCGAATAAAATATACTACAGAGGTCCAAGTCACAACAGGCTAATAGACTTTAACGACAAAATAAAGCTTCCATACGACGAAAATATCCAAAAAGCTACAGAACATTTCAGGTCAAATAATCCTTTTATTTTCTATTATCCCAATCCATCGGGAGCTCGCTCATTAACGTATACTTAAACAAAGAAGGGGAAGAATCAGGAGTTTGTAAGATTCCGTACAGCAACTGTAATGAGATTTACGTGGGGGAGACAGGTAGGTCCATTCCGCAAAGAATAACAGAACACAAAAGATCAGTGCGGTATCCTTCAGAGATTTCGGGGATTTTCCTATATATTAGGGATAAAGCACATACCATAAACTGGAGTGAGGCAGAGCTGGTTTTCAAAAGTAGTTTTCCGTACAAAAGGAAGATGCCGGAATTGCTATCATCAATCAAACCAACAATAAGAACCTGTCAGGAGGACATTGGAAATCGGATGACATCAGCGGTTAATCTTCAGGCCTCTTCTTAAGGTGTTTCAGAAAATATGACCACCAGACGCACTGCCACATTTCTAGCCAAAAAAGTCTTTATCTTGATGGAGTATAAAATTCTAAAATGTCGAGGTCTGTAGCAAACTGAGCAGTGATTAAAACAGAAAAATCATCAATATGTAAAGGGTGACCAGTCTCCTTGCTGCATTCTCTAATTCCATTGTAACTAGGCCTTGAAAGATAATTGCCTGTACGATATGACTTACCTAGGTATTCAGACCATCTCATCCAAACTGATCTGGTGGTTTTTCCAACGTAAGTGGCATCACAACCACTACACTGCCTTTATAGATCAGATTAGACCGAAGGCTTGTTGGTATAGGGTTTTTAATCTTAAAGAAATTGCCTAATTTATTTTGCAAAGTGAAATATATTTTGATATCTAGCTGAGGGTAACCAATGGACAAAATAGAAGTTAACTGCTTTTTTTAAATCGTAACTATGAGTTCCAGTAAAGGTTAAAGGTAAATAAATAACAGGTTTCTTTACATTAGCGGTAGTTTCGGGTTGTTTATTTACATATAATTTCGAAAGTTGTTTACAATATATGTATTCACGTAATTCAACGAATAGCCATTGTTTTTTTAAAAGTGACCTTAGAAATTCCAATTCTTCATGCAAATTCAAAAAGACCGAGCAAATTTCATATGCTCTGGTTACTAGCGTCAATATCAAATTAATCGTATATTTCAAAGGTGTAGCTGATTGAAATTTAGATATAAGACCCGTGAAAGTACACTTTCTAAAGACAGGTGGTTGCAACATCTAGGTAAGTCATATCGTAATGGCAATTATCTTTCAAGGCCTAGTTACAGTGAAATTAGAGAACACAGCGAGGAGACTGGTCACCCTTTACATATTGATGATTTTTCTGTTTTAACCACTGCTCAGTTTGCTACAGACCTCGACATTTTAGAAGTCCTATACTCCATCAAGAGAAAGCCTTCTTTGGCTAGAAATGTGGCTGTAATCTCACTTTTGTGTTTTTAGTCTGCGTTTTACTGGTTTCTATATTGATTGGTGTATTTGTTGTGCCTTTGTACCTTCAGTTTTTGTGACTTAAATTTTGCATTTTGCTTTATTTTATTTTATTCATTTACTTATTTTGATTAGCCATCTTTTAAACGTATTCTTGTAATTTTTATAGTAATTTTGCTGTATTATTTTTAACTTTATTATACGAATTTAATTTTTAATGTCGTCATTTTAATTTTGTAGGTTGATAACGAGTGAGAGTACTGCTCGAAACATGTCCCAATAAAGTTGTGTAAAATGCTGTTCTGGGTTTTGGCCTTGGTGTATATATATGATTGATATATACAAAAGAAAATATATATATACTACATATTCACACTATATATATATATATATACATGTATTCATTATATATATCATTAACGTATATATATATATCATTCTTCACATGTATTCATTATATACATATTGTGTGTTTTCTTCACACATATGTATATATATGTGTACATATGTATATATATATATATATATATATATATATATATATATATATATATATATATATATATATATATACACATACATGTGCGTGAAGAATACATACGACCGTGATAATGTATATAATGAATCCATATGTAACATACGTAGCGGGAGTAGCTTCGTTTCTTCTCTGTGAATGATTCTTTTGTGGCACCCGTTTACGAAAATCTTTTATTGCAGAAGGATATGGCTCATTTCCATGATGTATACCCTTTCCTAGGTGAATAGATGTTGCAATCGCTTTCGAAGGCCATTTTGGTTCTTAGATCTCAGATTGCCCAATCATTCATGTGTCTGGTCGTCTCAGGTCGTTGAAGCAGAAATCTGCGGGTGGTTCTTCTTTCTTTCAATATTTCTTCATATCCGTGCCACTATATCTTACAACACTGCCTCCTTTGGTTGTATAGAGATGTGATATAGTACTTGGTGCTAACACACACACACACACACACACACACACACACACACACACACACACACACACACACATATATATATATATATATATATATATATATATATATATATATATATATATATATATATATATGTATTTATTTATAATTATATACTCGTATATATACACACACTGTGCGTTTGTTCATAAATAAGTGGTTGGGCATATACGTAAGTAAATGCTTTCATATTAGCGCGCAGAGTGGCACCACATAAAGATAACTCCCTGCCCTGAATATCACGTGGCGGAGGCTCTCGAGGAATTCCTTCCTTTATGTGACAAGTGAGTCCTACAGCCCCGAGTCCTTTATGAGAGGATTTTTTAGTGACTGAGAGAATCACTTCAAAGTCTCCTCCCATGTTTCCTTAAGTTCCCTGGAGGAAACCTCCGAGCGAATCCAGGAGAGAAGACACGCTTTCCTCTTTCTGTCGCGAGAGCGTCCTCTCTGGAATGAATACTAATCGTGTTGTTTTGGCATAATTTTGTCCAGTTCTCTATTTTCTGAGATATCCTATAATTCGCGGTTATAACTTTGAAGATATATGTGTTGTTTTCCGTTTCAGCAAATTAACTTTAGATCCTTTCTCGATAAGAACTGGAATATTAACCGCACCACCTTTTTCAAAATAATTTTTTTTTATTATTCAGTTACATTTATGCTTGAAACTAGAGCTACTTTTATTATCAGTTCAATAATGTTTATAAGCTTTTATGTGCATGTAAATAAAATAAAAGAATGAACAATTCTGAATAGCGCGAGAATTTTATATTTGATGATGTATCCATTTTATACCATGACAGGAGCTATTACAGACAAAATTCTGTTATTTGAACCTTGCAGTAATCCAAAGAAAACGAGATTTCGAAAGTTGGACGGAAAGATTTTTACGGATTTTTGCTTGTTTAATTTTTGCCTGCTATAAATATTTCATGGAAGTTTGGAGGACAAAGAAAGGGTGACATTTTTCTCTTCTTATTACAAAATATTCGTAATTAAAAATTACACTCATTTTTGCGCAGCCAGTGATATGTAAGACAATACCAGAGAAGTTCTCTGCTGATACTGAGGTTTTTCAACGTCTCCAGGGAAGGTGTAGTTGGGCCAATAAAACTTTACTTAATCTCTGCTTGAGACGTTATGGAATGGAAATATGAGATATTTGGATATTTATTGTCAGTCGTAACTTATATGAGATCTTATATGAGATAGGCTCTTTCCTCTTAAGGAAGTAAGGCTTTATACGGAAATATGAGCGTGATTTTCTCTATGCAAAGGTTTTTTTCCTCACTTTCTTTTTAAAGGAGTAATGAATAATTGCTCTACGAAGACTTGAGGGGACTTCTTTTTTTTTATCTGATTTGAATATGTCTAGTTGCAATAGGAATTTTTTTCTGAAATTCATGGATATCTAATATGCAAAAGAATGTCCTTATAAACGTAAATAATTATCGTCTGAAAAATATTATTAGATTAATTTTGTTTTTCCCCCTCAAGTGATAATTTCGTCACTCAGTCTCCGTTTCCATTTGTCTAATCTGTTTTAAATAGGAAAGACCACCACTAACTGCATATAAGAGAGGTTATAATTTTCATAAAGGATTATTTCGCGAGATAGAGATGCGGGAATGCCCTCAAGAATTAGAAGAATGACTCAAACGATACGTTTTAAATGTTATAAAATGCGAAAGACATCCATGCTTTCATTGCGTAGCAAATATGCCTCAAAGATGAAGATAGCGAGCTTAGCTCAATTTTGTCTGAAGACTAGCAATCATGAAGAATAACCTCGTCTAGACTATAATCAAGATGAGAAGTGTCCCTTAATATCACGAAGAGAATCTTAATTATGCACGAAGTTGCCATCATTCATAAAGCATGAGGTGTGTAACAAGTGCAATATTGCATTCTGAAACATTCATGGAAATCGTTGTTGCATGAGAGCAGGAAATTCAGGTTAAGAGAATCAACGTGTTTATCTTTATTAAATCTGCTAGCTTGTGCCAATAGTCAGAGCTTCTTCACTGTAACATTTTTTTTTATTTGTCTCTCTATTTATTTATTTACTTATTTGTTTATTTATTTATTTATATTCCCATTCAGAATTCAATGCAGTGGTTGTATAACTCTTACATTTTACTAGTTAGGATTGATGTCGTATAAGCATCTGAGAGCTTCATTCTGCATGTCTTCTCTCTCTCTCTCTCTCTCTCTCTCTCTCTCTCTCTCTCTCTCTCTCTCTCTCTCTCTCTCTCTCTCTCTCTCTCTCTCTCTCTTTATAAGCTGTACAATTCCACAGATGCCAATGCTGCGAGCACGGGAACTCTCTCTACAACGGTAACTCGTGAAATATGCGTGCGTGCTTTTGAAACTGAATTTTAAAAATAATGTAGGCGAATTTCTCTCTTATTACCTTTAGGAATGACAGTATCGTATAAAAACTTAATGCTTGGCAAAAAAAAAAATTACTTCATAAATCGAAGTGACATAATGATATTAAAGTTACATTGTTTATAGGAACCAGATTTATTCAGACTTGCAAAAAATTAGGATCCAAATGATTTTAAAGCCAAATGAAATATGGTTTAATGCTTCATTTTATGGCCAATGCCTTTGTTAGCTCAGCATAGATTGATTCATTGCTAATTAAATGGTTCTATTGATAAATTACACATATATACAATGCTGTTTGTAAACACAAACTTATTAGACTGAATAATTCCCAGGATGATAGAAATTATTAATCGCTTTAATATTTTGTTCGATTACTGTTATCAGCAGCAAAATTTATTTAGGCAACAAATTTGAGCGATTCCAACATTTTTATGGTGGCATTTCCAGATATATCACAGTGGTTTATAGTTTTTTATATTGAGATTGCATTTTCATTCCGAATGTGCTTCGGGTTGGTATCTAGAATAAAAAAAAAATATATGCATATATTATTCACCCTACTTGTTCACGGGGGGGATTAATAAACTTTAGTAGTAACAACAATAACATAGGTGGTAAAGCTTTTTCATTTGCTACAAATGGTACGGTTAAAGTTTTATATCTATTTTTTATGATCACTGACTGTTGGCATGTAAATAACAAAGAGCATTTTCCGCTTAGGATACTGATGATCGACTGTATATTAAATTTCATTTTCCATTTCAATTATTACTTCAGCTTCACGAACAAGTTCATGACACTAAATACATAATAAAAATTTGTCCAGTCTTTCAGATACTTTCGGATACTTTGCATAAACAATCACTGAAAACTGAGAGTTTACAATACATTTTCATGGAATAGGAAGTCACCAGTTTAACGTGAAAATAGGATCTTAAAGACTCAAAACATAAGCTCAACTTTGCATATTCAAGAACTCTGATTATAATTATTTTTTTACAGCTGAAAAGGTAAGAATATTTCTACTGCATTCTTCTGTTTTACTGTCACCGGAGTGACTTGTGTTAAGGGTGGTCATTGTTTTGTAGTTTCAACGGTGTGAAGATTGTTAGCCAATCTCTCTCTCTCTCTCTCTCTCTCTCTCTCTCTCTCTCTCTCTCTCTCTCTCTCTCTGGTGGAATAAGAGTTCCAAAACCTCTTTATCAATAAATCAGGCGAATGAAGGATTCCCTATAGATCTGTTATACTAGTATTTTTAGTAACTAAAAGGCACCATTTTCAGAGAAAGGCTGAAGCATTAAGCTAATCCAGCTGCAAAGAGAAAAGTTTTACAAAAAACCTACTGAACACCAAGTGCAGGATAGCAGGCGCATAGGTTTTGAAAATTCTTGAACAATATATATATATATATATATATATATATATATATATATATATATATATATATATATATATATATATATATATATTATATATATATATATATATATATATATATATGTATGTATACTATATATATATATATATATATATATATATATATATATATGCATATATATACTGCATATATATATACATATATATATATATATATATATATATATATATATATATATATATATGTATATATATATATATATATATATATATATATATATATGTATGTATATATATACATATATATATATATATATATATATATATATATATATATATATATATATATATATATATATATTGTCAGGATATACATATATATAATATATATATATTTCCATATATCATTTATTTATATATATAATCTATATATTCATTTATACTGTCGGGTCGGGGGATATATATATATATATATATATATATAGCAATATATATTTGAACCAGATATATATTGTCCGATATACATCACTCCCTCCTGCAGATTTCCATGTATCATTTATTTGGAAATAATCTGCTATTCATTTGACTGTCGGGTCGGGGAAATTGGCGGGCGTCAAATGGAAGCAAGCATATTTGAACCAGATAATAGCCGTTAGCACCCATGAAATTACCCCCCAAAATCGTATGATCCAGGGAACAATGAAAACCCCCTTTTCCACACCCATCATGCGATGGGGAAGCATGTAGGTATGGGGGAGGTCAAATAGGCCATTTAACGCTAGGTGCGAGGTAGGATTTTAATCTGTAAGCACTTAGTCCTAAGACCTTCTTTCCTCTGTGTTTTTGCTGGTGTATGGCTCCTTGCAGGTACAGTTGGCCCAAAAGTTCGAATTTCAAAATGCCATGTTTTGGAAGCAAGCAGATCCTTCTATGACCTCGTCAGGAACGCACGTGCTGCATCCTTTTCTGCTCCGCTGGTTGAACTGACTTCGATGGACAGCCGGGACGATTGTTAGGCACCCTCAGTGGTCATACAAGGTTTGTACGTTGCAAGTAGTCAATAGCCAGCCCCTTTCCCTTCCACTTAACCCCTCAAAATTCCATTTCTTTAAACTCTAACTCCTTCCTCCACAAAGCAATCCTCCTTTGTTCGAGTCCTGCCTGGCCCCCCCAAACCCATTATCTCGCCATTTACGTGCCCTGAATTCAAGTAAAGATCCTGTGATAATTATTTATTATCCCTTCCCCATTGCACTTTAAGGGCTATTTAGGCTAAGCAATTCCAGTGTTAAAATTACTGGTGTGAGTGCGATCACGTGTTCATTGTTAGAGCCCACACAGCTACGATTCCCATATTGTGCTTACGTGATTTCATCCTAATTATCTGCTGGGCTACGTAGTGGTTAATATTTAATTGTGTAAAGTATCCCCATTTATAAGGGGGATTCAATTTCCTTCTGTGTGTCTCCGTGGTTAATCTGGGACGTCTCTTTCGGGAGGGACAAGCGGCCGATCGCACTCTGTGCTCCAGTATTTAGCCTGCCACCCCAAAATCCTGAAAATTCCTGGTCGCAGTCTATATCAAATCTGTTGTGGCCTGAAACTGTTCATATGAGTTATTCTCCCATCCTGGAGTTCCATCATTTGCATTATCTGAGACTATTTCGTGTAATCAGGGCAAGACTAAATGTTATTATTATCATTGGACTGATTGTATTGCACATTGCCCCCATTATTAATCAGCTTTACAATCATTGCATTATTGTTCCATGTGTCCTATTAATGAGTCTGCCCATCAATTATCATGTTGTTTTGTTGTCTCATTGTTTACTTGTTAAAGTCTCTGTAAATAAACCCCTGTAAATTTGTAAAAGAATTCTAATTCCCAAATGGCGACCTTTCTCATTCAATTGTAAATCCAGGAAAATCTAAGGTAAGTTTTCAAATAAATTTTCCTTTTTCCTCATAAGCGGGCTTTCTTGGTTTCGTGGCAGCATCAATCTAAACCTTGTCTCAATTTCTCCCCAACCAAGACACCCAGTTTATGACAGTGACGACCAATTGCCAAGATTAGTCTATTAGCGTTAATTAGCCTCGCTATTAAGCTTAGAAAAAACCAGGAATATATAAAATCAATTATTTCAATTCACGGTAATCATTTCATTATTCAAGAGCACAGGAAAGCGATCAGAGCCGAGAACTTTGGTAAACAGAGTTTGTGCATGTGCCTAATATTAAGGATAAGAGAAGTGATATTTTAATATTTCTTTAAAGAAACGCAACAATTCTCGTATCGTATAAGCGTTCATAACACAGGGAAATGCATAGGGTTTTTATATTAGTGAAAACAGAGAGGTAGGTGCGAAGTGTCCGCCCCGCAAAATTTCTAGTGTGTAGGACAACGTGTGAGTTGCTGGACGAGTGAATATATGAATTAGGAAGTGGTTAGTTATGGAATTTTGCATGTGTGAGCTAGAACCAGTGGCTAAGAGTTTATTCGGAATAGTTACGGCAAAGAAAATGTACATTTTTTGGTTAGTGATAGATTTTGAAATAACCATTAGCTTACAGGAAACCGTGTAGCGATATCTGGCATTTACACGGCTAGCGAGAAACAGTGAGTTCAAAATGGCACATGCGTAAACTGCCCCAGTGTTGGAGAAATAAAAAAAGTTCCGAGCGTAGTTATTTAACGACCCTCCCAGTGCATATTAAAATATATTAACGTAAAGTAAAGACAGTGCTGATATTCAAAGATTAACAATTCATTTCGCATTCAAAACCCGCATTTAGCAAGAAAGTGCAGTTTTTTCCCTCCAATTCCACTTTGTGCTCTGTCCACGACGAAGCAAGAGCCTACGATCAGCTGTTTCATGCGCATAGTCATTCCCACAACGTTCGTTCAAGGAACGAGCCTCCTCCTTGTGTGCTTAACGAAACTCGGGAAACTTTTTGAAACAATTTGAAACACCCTTGTGTACCATACCATAAGCTTTTGATGTGTGTGAGACAGTAGCCATTCCATAAATACTTAAACCTTAACCTAACGTAATTTCGCAACCATAATTTATTTTCGCTTAAGCGCAAAATAAAGTGATTAAAATTTCATAACAAATACATCCCATTACATAATGTTCACCGAGAGAGAGAGAGAGAGAGATTTTTTTTTCCCCTTCTCTTCCCTCTCGCATTCGTTCATTTTAACACAGGACCGACATAATTTACTTAAGAGTTTGGGAACCAACTCACAAATTATAAAAGGCAGATACAAAGAATTATATTAATACGTAATCTGGAATTTCAAATTCATTAACCAGAAAGAAAAATTTTTATCCTATACACAGTGTGTAGTTTTGAGCACTTGTGTTTAACGAATAAGTGCACCTAACAGTTTTTTTCCTTCCAAGTGCTTCAGCTCAAACCACTTATTGTACGCTATAAAGCGCATATATATCTCGTTACGTGTCGTCCAACTGGAGTGCGGGAGTGGGAGTATATCTTATCTCAGACTTGCTTGTTGCAAGTGCTAAAAAAACCACTGCACATTGTGTGCCTCCCTCGTAGCCTACCTGTCCTCATGTCAGGCAGGGCCCACTAGTTCTCATAACTAACTACCCACTCGTGTCACATCCAGTTCCATTTCTCTCAGTGCCACTAATCTGCGGCACTGCTAAGCACCCAATCACTGAAGCACTTATCTTTCTCCTTTCACTTTCCTATCTCTTTACTTCTGCTGGAGTCTCATTTCCCTTTTTACTCTCTACTTACCTTCTGCTCAGACAGAATACCTCACCATCAGTGCCAATTCCTGCACTGACATTTTGCATTGCTCCACGGAGCGCACCGGCACCACAGTGCCACCCAACCCAAAGCAACCTCTTATAAGCCACTGCACCTGTATTGAAAAAACAGAGTGCCATACAACCGGTGTTTCCGCCCATAAGGACCGCAGCTCCTTCAGGAACACCTCATTAACAGTGCATCCGCCCATAAGGACCATAGAGCCTTCAGGAGCACTCCATTTGCAAGCGTATCTGCCCATAAGGACTCAGACTTCCTTCAGGAACGCTTTCCCCAGTGTGACCTTTGCACGGCACACTCATCCACAGTGCCACCTCATTCAAAGGTGCCACTTATTGAAGTGCCACTAATCTAAGGACACTTCCTCATCGTCACAAAACCTTTTCCTCCGGGAACACCCAAGTAACTCACTCAGCACCCCTTCCCCATCAGCAACATGTCAACCGAGGAGCACCAATATTTTAGGAATATAGGGAAGGAGGACGGTCTTTCCGGCCAGGCCCTTCAAAAGTTTGTAAGGGAACAAATTGCTGAGAAGAGAAAGTATGAAGAAAGAGAAGAGCGAAGAAGGCAGCAAGAAGCCGAGCAGCGGAGAGAAGAAGAAGAAAGAGAAGAATGAAGAAGACAGCATGAACTAGCCCTCAAAGACAGGGAGCTCGAGTTGGAGAGAGCCAAGAAGGAAAGCGCAGAAGCTTTAGCGGCACAACAAGCCTCTAGCCCCACTCCATCTGCCATAAATACCTCTCTGTCGACAGTCAATAACCTTGTGGAAAAATGGACTGAAGACGAGCCGGAACAATGGCTTGAAGAGATCGAGTTCCTCTTCGAGACCTATGACGCCAGCCTAGCTGAGAGGGCCTTACTGCTTATCAAGCACCTAGACGGGAAGGCTAAGGCTGCTCACCGAGCCCTGGAAAGAGATCAATGAGGGGACATGGCTGCCATCCGTGAGGCCATCGCTAAGGCGCATGAAATCACCCGAGAGGTGGCGACAAAGATTCAGAGGTATGGCTAAGAACATCGGCTGGTCCTGGACAGAATGGGCCTGTCACAAGACCCAAGCTGGGACCCACTGGTTAGAGTCTATGCAGTGCGACACCTTTGAGGATTTGTTCAACCGGACCATGCTGGAGGACCTCTTCCAGTGTGCGCCCGGGCCTCTGACTGTGTATCTTAATGATAAGCAGCCAGCCACCCTCAAGGAAGCCTGCCACTTAGCTGATGCCTGGGAGACATATAATCCTTCCCATGGCACCTTGCAGTGCAAAATAGTGCCACCCGGACACCTCTCGGGCCTCAATCACTCACGGAATGGCCCGCCTAACAAACCTCTGTGCTCCATCTGTAAAAGGTATGGCCATGCCGAAGCAGATTGCCGCTATAAAGATAGCAATCAGCAGGGCAACAACTCTCGGCAGACTACCAGCAACCGTCAGTCCTCCTCTCCGCCTAATTCAACACCATCTTCCCAGCACACCGTCACTGCCGGGAAATCAACTTATCACTGGGGCCCCTGCCGAGACTGTGGAGCTTTAGGAAACTCTTCTGCTGGGTATCCTGCATGCCCAAAACATGTGGTCACGCCCAGGCACGTGAACATGATTAGTGCCACAGCCTCCTTAGCTGAGCCACTGGAGAGAACTCACCCTGAATGGGTCTGGACACAGTCCGTCTCAGTGGCTTCTTTGGATGGTTCCAGCCCACCAGTGCACCTGCCAACTACTGCCAACACTGGCTGAGACATCAGTCTGATCGATCGGGCCCAAGTGCCAGCCAGTGCCAAGGTAGAGGAGCACAACCAAGTGGACCGTGACCTGGGTGGACGAACAGTCCCTGACCGTCCCCACAGTTGAGCTCAGGGTGATTATCCCTTGGAGCAACAAGGTGCATCGTCTTGGCGTTGTCAAGCGAATTAGGCACGGAGTGGAGTTCCTGCTTGGTCGAGACATCCTCTGGGGATGTCCCACCCCCACACCACTCCGTTGCCTGACTGCTTCTGCCAGCACATCCAGCGCCACATCTTCAGATAAGGACACAGCCTTTGTGACAGCTGTGCCACCGTCAGCCAAACCTTCCAGTCGCATAAAAGCGACAGAACCTGATTCATCACATCCACATTCCAGGCCTAGTCCGCGGGTCTTGTGACCAGACGGCCACCAATGCATTACTCCCTCCTCACGAAGGGATCTCACTAATTACCGCTGCAGGACCTGCAACGTAAGGGGCCACTCCGATGGTCCAAGTGCCCCAGTAGGCTAGCCGCAGTGGCCAACTCCTCCGAACCGAGAGGCCCAGCCCTCTCATCAAGACAAGAATCGCTGTCCCAATTCACGCCAGGGACACCAAGGGGTCTTGATCCCCCGGGTCCCCCTTCAGCTTTGTCTGACACCAATTCGCTGCCAGTGCCACTTGCAAGCACTGGTCAGTGCCAAGCTCCACCCATCTTGGCTGGATGCTCCCTGCCAAGCGTACTTCCCGAGCCTGGCCCTGAGTTAGTGCCAGTGCCGGACTCCAAACATGACTTGGATCCTCCTACGGGAGATCCACCAAATCTCACAACCGTGATCATCGCACAGTGCCAACCTCCAACCCCTGATGTTTCTTCTTCCCACACTCTTCCACCTGCTGAGGACGACCCTCTGGCAGGCCTAGACATTACCTCTTTTCTGGTCGACCAGGAACTGTCCGGCCAGGACGCAGACGCTGGTTCTCTTCCCACGACGGTTGTCGCAGCAGCCAAAGTAGGAGGCCAGCCCGTAGCCCCTGAGGCTGCCCCTGATCCTGCTCCTGACGGCACTCCTGGCCGTTCTTCAGAGTCAGTATCCTCATCGCGCCCTAGGAATGGCCTAGCCAGACCCTGGAGGCCCCCGAAGAAGAAGAAGGGGCGGAAGAAATTCACTTAGCGAGTCAGAGCCATAAGCTCTCTTGGCACTTGTGCCCGTTGTCACAGTGCCGCTTCCATCTCAGAGCAATCCTGGCACCTGCCCAGAGAAGGTAGCCTGTGTGACCTCTGAGCCCATAGCATTAACCATTAACCACTTAGGCCTTTGTACTACTAACCCTTTTCCAACTAACCTCCTTCCAACCCACTCTAGACTCAAACTGATACATTACTTAATCATACATTGTGAATCACCCTTCAGGTTAGTCAAGTTTCAATTTGTTGCGTGTTAACCGTAAAGCGTTTTGCCGAGCCTAATTCTGTGCGTGCCATTCGTTAGTGCCAGTTCGTTCAGTGCCAGAGTCGTGGGGATAGTAGGTTAGGTTAGGTTAGGTGTTTACAGTGTGCATTTGCTTAGGCGTAGGTTTCTCCCGTCATCCTAGCCAGTTAGTAGCCATATCTATACCCTTAGGTAGGTTAAGCCTGTAAATTAGCCAATTCAGAAACCCTCTTAGCAGTTAGGTAGGTTCCTTTAGATGTGCAGAGCCACAATCCACCTTCTGTAGGGTCAGGGGCCAGTCGGGAGGAATTAGCTAAGACCCTCACACCCAAAAGGGTGTGGAGGGCATTTTTTAAGGGGGGACCTGTCAAGGATATACATCCCTCCCTCCTGCAGATTTCCATGTATCATTTATTTGGAAATAATCTGCTATTCACTTGACTGTCGGGTCGGGGAAATTGGCGGGCGTCGGACGGAAACAAGCATATCTGAACCAGATGATAGCCGTTAGCAACCATGAGGAGCTAGGCCTCCTTACCACGCTCCCCCCAAAATCGTACGATCCAGGGAACAATGAAAACCCCCTTTTCCACACCCATCACGCGATGGGGAAGCATGTAGGTATGGGGGAGGTCAAATAGGCCATTTAACGCTAGGGGCGAGGTAGGATTTTAATCTGTAAGCACTTAGTCCTAAGACCTTCTTTCCTCTGTGTTTTTGCTGGTGTATGGCTCCTTGCAGGTACAGTTGGCCCAAAAGTTCGAATTTCAAGACGCCATGTTTTGGAAGCAAGCAGATCCTTCTGTGACCTCGTCAGGAACGCACGTGCTGCATCCTTTTCCGCTCCGCTGGTTGAACTGACTTCGACGGACAGCCGGGACGATTGTTAGGCACCCTCAGTGGTCATACAAGGTTTGTACATTGCAAGTAGTCAATAGCCAGCCCCTTTCCCTTCCACTTAACCCCTCAAAATTCCATTTCTTTAAACTTTAACTCCTTCCTCCACAAAGCAATCCTCCTTTGTTCGAGTCCTGCCTCCGCGTCCCCCTCCCCATATCTCGCCATTTACGTGCCCTGAATTCAAGTAAAGATCCCGTGATGATTATTAATTATCCCTTTCCCAGTGCACTTTAAGGGCTATTTAGGCTAAGCAATTCCAGTGTTAAAATTACTCTTTGTGTGAGTGTGATCACGTGTTCATTGTTAAGGCCCACGCAGCTACAATTCCCATGTTGTGTTTACGTGATTTCATCCTAATTATCTGCTGGGCTACGTAGTGGTTAATATTTAATTAAGTAAAGTATCCCCATTTATAAGGGGGTTTCCATTTCCTTCTGTGTGTCTCCATGGTTAATCTGGGACGTCTCTTTCGGGAGAGACAAGCGGCCAATCACACTCCGTGCTCCACTATTTAGCCTGCCACTCCCAAAATCCTGAAAATTCCTGGTCGCAGTCTATATCAAATCTGTTGTGGCCCGAAACTGTTCATATGAATTATTCTCCCATCCTGGAGTTCCATCATTTGCATTATCTGAGACTATTTCATGTAATCAGGGCAAGACTAAATGTTATTATTATCATTGGACTGATTGTATTGCACATTGGCCCCATTATTAATCAGCTTTACAATCATTGCATTAATGTTCCATGTGTCCTATTAATGAGTCTGCCCATCAATTATCATGTTGTTTTGTTGTCTCATTGTTTACTTGTTAAAGTCTCTGTAAATAAACCCCTGTAAATTTGTAAAAGAATTCTAATTCCCAAATGGCGACCTTTCTAATTCAGTTGTAAATCCAGGAAAATCTAAGGTAAGTTTTCAAATAACTCTTCCTTTTGGTCATAAGCTGGGCTTTCTTGGTTCTGTGGCAGCATCAATCTAAACCTTGTCTCAATTTCTCCCCAACCAAGACACACAGTTTATGACAATATACATACATATATATGTGTGTGTGTTTTGTGTTTATATATATATATATATATATATATATATATATATATATATATATATATATATATATATATATATATATATATATATATATATATATATATGAAGATAAAAAGGCCCATAAAACACTATTTGAACGTTGCAACCATATATTTCTGGCACTTCCTTCTGTGCCCCTGTTCACTGGTAAAATATTGACAGATGAAATGTTACAAGGGTATATATACAAAGCATATATATATGTGTGGCATTAAGTCTCCGATGGTATGCAGGTGACCATTTCCTAAGAAGGAGGAGAATAAACAATTTCCTAGTGGTTTTTGGCCTCATTAACTCCTGTTTGGCGACGATTCTGGTGGTCGTGTTCCCTGGAACACCTTCTTCAGAAGCAGTCTGAGGAATAAAGCGTCGATGTCGTCCGATTTCCAATGTCTTCCTAACAAGTTCATATTGTTGGTTTAATTGATGATAGCAGATTACAGCATCTTTCTTTTGTATGGACAGCTACTTTTGAAGTAGTTGTCCGTACAAAAGAAAGATGCTGGAATCTGCTATCATCAATCAAACCAACAATATGAACAAAGTAGCTGTCCGTACAAAAGAAAGATGCTGGAATCTGCTATCATCAATCAAACCAACAATATGAACTTGTCAGGAGGACATTGGAAATCGGACGACATCGACGCTTTAATCCTCAGACCACTTCTGAAGAAGGTGTTCCAGGGAACACGACCACCAGAATCGTCGCCAAACAGGAGTTAATGAGGCCAAAAACCACTAGGGAATTGTTTATTCTCCTCCTTCTTAGGAAACGGTCACCTGCATACCATCGGAGACTTAATGCCACACCTATATATGCTTTGTATATATACCTTGTAACATTTCATCTGTCCATATTTTACCAGTGAACAGAAGCACAGAAGGAAGTGCCCGAAATATATGGTTGCAACATTCAAATAGTGTTTTATGGGCCTTTTTATCTTCATATTATACTGCAGTATTACAGTAAAAGACATTCATATATATATATATATATATATATATATATATATATATATATATATATATATATATATATATATATATATATATATATATATATATATATATATATATATATATATATATATATATATATATATATATATATATATATACATACATACATACATATATGTGTATATATATGTATATATATACACAGTATATATATATATATATATATATATATATATATATATATATATATATATATATATATATATATATATATATATATATATATATATATATATTGGATTCATTTTTACTTAACCGCATACAATTCCTCCTTTAACTGAAACCCTGTTCTTGTTCTTCCTGCACACGCGTGTATTTTGCAGCGTATTTTTACTAAGGTTGCTCTCTCTCTCTCTCTCTCTCTCTCTCTCTCTCTCTCTCTCTCTCTCTCTCTCTCTCTCTCTCTGTATGTGATTTTGTAAGTAATGATATTCATTTTACTTTTTTCATCAACTTCATCAAACCTGAATTTTCCGTTTCCTTTATGATTCAGCCCTCATAATATTTGAACATTTGATGTGAAACATCATTTGTGCTATTTTGGGAGCGTTTTCAATTAGCAGTATTATATGGAAGCCATTTTTTAAATTATTCATAACTAAGGGTGAGCAACTGTATTATGACGCTCAACATATTGACCCTTAGCTTCCCAATAATGAATTAAAAAGTGGATTTAATATTCTAATCTTTGCTGGCGTCTTTCGTATCCAATGTGCCCCTGTCAATAGGAGAATGAATTATTTTTTATTCATCTGAGATTAAACTGATGTCTATTTTGAAACAGTTTTAAAGAGAATGAAGCGCTGGAAACCTTATCAGAGAGAAAATAGAGAATGAAATGAAACCTGGGCGATGAAAGACGCGGAGCTTTCCAGCGTCAAACAAAAGGTAGACACGTACATGACACTTTTTAGCAGAAGAAATATCGCTCAAAAAATGGGTTGCAATGTCACCTATACTGGTGTGCAAGAACGCCTTCCATGATCGTACACTTTGAGCATACATGATAATACTGCCTTCCGACCCAAGGAAAATGTTTTCTCCCACAGTTGTGGGCCGAAACTCAGAGGACATTGGTTCAATTCTTCTTTCGGAGATAAACGTACCCCTCTTTTTTACTTATAAATTACATTCACATCCATATGCAACATGTGAAAAAGTTCTTTAATGTTCTGACGTGAAAAAAAATAATTGTTTCAAAGAATACTTAAGTTCAGCAGAATGGCTTTACTGTGCACCAAGAAAAATCTATATTACTAGAAAAAAGGGTAGAGATATTTGTATCTAAAGAATAACAATCTTCTTTTCAATAATTTTTTATCCGTTTATGAACTTTCTTTCATTATGCTATTTTTACAGTTTCCAACAATCTATATATATATATATATATATATATATATATATATATATATATATATATATATATATATATATATATATATATATATATATATATATATATATATATACATACATATACACTACATATACATACTTATAAAACATGAATATATTTTCATTGTATAATGCACTAAAATAACAGAAAACCCGAAATATACGTTTTCTAAACGCCTTTTCTTACGATACTGAGGTCATCGGACGTTCAGAAATCTAATTACCACTTTAATACCCGAACTGGACTCACCAGAGCAAATCAAGAGATACGAGCCATGGTAAGAGATATCATGAAAACGAATGAACAGCTCTTAAGGAAACATTCAGACTCCCCAGAGTGACCACAGCTATCCCGGACTGGCTCTCCAAAATATTGCCAGTGAATATTTCTCCCTCACTCTAATCAATGTAATGCCCCTGCGAATCTGCGAGTTATTATTATAAGCATCTCTCTCTCTCTCTCTCTCTCTCTCTCTCTCTCTCTCTCTCTCTCATGATAAATAGAATAAAGAGTTTAGGCCAAATGCCAAGCACTGGGACCTATGAGGTCATTCAGCGCTAAAGCGGAAATTGAAAGTAAAAAGGACAGAAAGGTGTAACAGGAGGAAAACCTAGCAGTTTCACTATGGTTCAATTGTTAGGGGAGGGTGGAACGTAAGAAGGAAGAAAGAGAATATCATTGCTAAAATCTTTTAATGGCAACCATGTTTTTTCCTATAATAACACACTAAAAGCAATTTTGATAAAAAATAGCGCTAAGGAAAACAACAACATAACATATAAAATCCCATTTTTGGACTGCCCTCTTTTTTATATCAGCCAATCAATCAAGGGTTTAGATGTATGGATTAAGCATCATAAGTATTCTGTCAAAACTGGGCAAACATCTACTGCTATGTTCATTCATTTAAGTGAAAACTCTCACATGATAAATTGGACTGAAAGTTCAGTGATTGCCAAATCGAAAAATTTCTCTTCACAAAATCTTTTAGAATCTGCTATTATACAGCTTACTTCCAGTTCTAACTTTAATCTAAGCCCTTGCATGTATTATACAATCCCCTGTACAATTAAAATGTTCAAGAATGACCTAGAAGATAAAATCATTGACTTAATTAAAAATTAGTTACCTTATATATATTTTCTAGGCATTCATATGTTTTATATATATATATGTATATTACATATATATATATATATATATATATATATATATATATATATATATATATATATATATATATATATATATATATATATGTAAAATGTTCACCTTGTAAACAATTTTTATTGTTTACCAAAATGAGAATTATTGAGTTATACTTTTTTATAACATTTTTATGGGTCAGTCACCTTCCTTGTATAATCTTTTGATTGTCCTGTCCCTGCTTCTGAGCAATAGAGCCTAATCCTTGTAAAATCCCTTAAATATTAACCCTGTTTTGATAGGTCTGCTAATTCTTCAATTGTGTTGGATTCCAGGAACATATTCTTCCTTTGTAATCCCCATCTGTCATTTATTCGACCTTTATTCGTAAACTTAACTTTATATTTCTTCAGTCTGCTAAGTACAAGACTGTAAGTTGAAAGGCCTTGCAGCGCTCCACTGTTTCTCTTTCCTTCGTGGATTTTGTCTCTATTTATATATTCATCACGTTCCGTATTTTTGATTCAGTTATGATTCAGTTATATATATATACATATATATATATATATATATATATATATATATATATATATATATATATATATATATATATATATATCTATATATGACCAGTAGATTCTACACACATACACACACAAAACACACATACATATATATATATATATATATATATATATATATATATATATATATATATATATATATATATATTATATATATACAGATACATATATATACACTCATTATTGTTAAATGGAGCCGATATGAAAATCGAAGATTTCTATGAGTCTCTTTATTTTAAGATTTTATCTCTTTCTCTCTCTCTCTCATTAGACAGAGAGAGAGAGAGAGAGAGAGAGAGAGAGAGAGAGAGAGAGAGAGAGAGAGAGAGAGAGAGGAGCACAACTATTAAAATGTAACTGCATTTGCAAACAGCGGTTGTAAAAGTGCTTGTCGTGAAGAACGACATTTGCCCCTGCAATTGCTTGTTTGTATGTAATTCTGCGTGCGTTCCTGTCCGCGTTTGTGAAGACATCTTGTCACCAGACTATTGTGAATAGATTTTTCCAAGTAGAAAGAGAGAAATATTGAATTCGCTATTGTCATCCATGACACCTACAGCAATGTGTCTCTTTTTCCAATTACAATTAGGGAGACGATGATGTGACTGTCCTATAAAATATTTGACAAGAGAAGAATGCTTTAGTTTTACAGAGCTGATATCAACAGCAACAGTGCGTGTATATGAAAGCATGATAATAAAGAAACCTTCGATAAACACCAATATCACTATGTAGTTTTTCATTATTTATTGAAAAAAATCGTCAATATGTACAGAACTCTCACTTCATCCTTCTGGTTGAACTTAGATATTTATTTGGTGTGTCGATAAATAAATAAAAAAATGTAATTCTTTGTATTCTTTACTCTTCATAAAATATAACATTACATAATTCATCTTACCGGCGTAACGATGTTTTATTCATATTACTGTAAAATTTCATATGTATATCTGGCTTTTGATTACTCTCTCTTTTATTTATGGGCATAAACGACATTCCTACGCAAGGACTCCTGTGAACGGCTAGACCGTTACAATATACATTCTGTAAAATGATTCTATAAACAGCACTACTTTCTCTAAGCGCGTATTTCAATTGAAAATAAAATTATTTTGTACCCCCTAAGATTCAAAACGATTTAAGCTTCTGTTTTACGATAAAATTTTAGTTTTATATTTACAGCTTTACACAATAGGTACTCTTATAGGCTTCGAAATATAAACCGTGCGTCTATGCTGCATGATATGATTGAAGTAACTACTTATTTATTTGGAAGGAAATAAAATGAATTCCGTGCGTTTTAACTGAAAATGATTTACTTTTTTTACAAGGTACCTTTGATGCAAGCAAATATCTTTTATGATTATTATTATTCACTTGAAATTAGTAACGTTTCAGGATTTCTTTCCATTATGCATTTCATCTTATCTGTGAAATAATTAGACATCATATATCTTATAGTACTCGATTTAATTTTTTTTTTACTGCACTTTGCCCATTTGGAAAAGACCTTCATCGTGTCTACTGTACGTTTTGCAAATAGTTTCGCGTACTAATGTATTTCTTTAAAATAAAGTTCCAACGTTAAAAGTCATAAAACAAAAACACACACACACACACACACACACACACACACACACACACATATATATATATATATATATATATATATATATATATATATATATATATATATATATATATATATATATATATATATATATATATATATATATATATGTATGTATATTATATATATACCAGGTGTTTCTGAAATTAGATCCCCCTCTCCACAGAACGAATGGAAAGTTATGAAGTTTTCTGCTATAGCCTATCTCCAAGTATATTATTTTAAGTTTCTATTAAGCTATTTTTCATTTTACATTTCTTGTATTTTCAGACTGAGTGACGGAGTTAGATACAGCCATGACTAACGACTTGGAGGAAATCAGATGGATTGACAGAATCCGGGCTATAGCCTTCAGAGGGGCCAGGGATGCTGGCGCATCCTTCATTTCACATTCCTGGATAGCTAAATACATTAAAAGAGGTGAATTCTTTGTTTAAAGAAACTGGAACAAAAATCCATATGACTGTCATCGCGAAAAGAGTGAGAATCTTGGAAGGCCTGAAGTCCTTTCTCAGGAGTCAAAAGACATCATAGCTGAGGCAGTGGGTAGACCAAGAAAGTCTTTATGTAAATTGGCGCTTGAACTAGAAACAAAAAATGGGAAAGAAGAGAAGTTATAGTGCTGTATATCGTGAGATGAAAAAATTTGGTATTGAGCCATTTCACGTTATCAGCAAGCCCAACATCACTCAGCAACAGGGTGAAGACCATGCATGGTTTTGTGGTTCATTTCTTAAAGATTGGGATGAAGCTGACTTTCTCCATGTTGCTGCATCAGATGAATTCTTCATTTACACAGTCAGCAAGCCAAATCATAAAAATGACATCATTTGGGCTGCAAAGTTGGATAATATCAGCAATGATGTATGCTGTCGCAAAGTTGTGAAATTTCCTGAATGTTTGGGAATTATTCTCTGTGTCACAGCCAAACGGTTAATGTGGATCATCAAAGAAAAAGGACAGTCATGGAATGGCAAGTACTTCAGGGAACTGTACTTACTGGTGGAGTATTTCCTTTCCTCAAAGATCCTGAAAATGTGTTATCTGTTGAAGAAGTCACATTTTTGCATGATAAGGCACCATGTTTCAAGGCTCTTAAGACACAGGAGCTACTTCAAAACAGTGGTATCGATTTCTTCTTGTCAAGTGAATTTCCAGGTAGCTCCCCTGACCTTAATGTGTGTGAAAACATTGGTAGTATCTTAAAGGATCGTGTTGAAGCACACACAGTGAACTATGATAGTATACCAAGCCTCGACGACCTGCGAAGAGAGGTGATCGAGGTGCTAAGGGAAATGGAGTTTTAGTCTCAGCTTTTTTGCGATCTGCTGAAATCATACCCCTCAAGAATACAGGCTGTGGTACAGGCAGATGGAGGCCACACAAAATATTAAATGCTCAAGGAGAAACTTAAATAAATACCTTTTCTGAATTACTTTTGTTTTTGTCCATATCAATTTTAGTTTATGCTGTAGAGGGGGCCCTCTAATTTCAAACACCCTGTATATATATATATACATACATACATACATACATACATATATATATATATATATATATATATATATATATATATATATATATATATATATATATACATATACATATACATATACCAGGTGTTTCAAAGTTAGAGCCCTCCCCTCCACAGAACAAATGGAAAGTTATGAAGTTTTCTGCTATAGCCTATCTCCAAGTACATTATTTTAAGTTTCTATTAAGCTATTTTTCATTTTACATTTCTTGTATTTTCAGACTGGGTGACGGAGTTAGATACAGCCATGGCTAACGACTCGGAAAAAATCAGATGGATTGATCAAATCAGGGCTATAACGTTGAGAGAGGCCAGGGATGCTGGCGCATCTGTCATTTCACGTTCCTGGATAGCTAAATACATTAACAGAGATGAATACTTTGTTAAAAGAAACTGGAACAAAAATCCATATGACTATCATCGCGAAAAGAGTGAGAATCTTGGAAGGCCTGAAGTCCTTTTTCAGGAGTCAAAGACATCATAGCTGAGGCAGTGGGTAGACCAAGAAAGTCTTTACATAAATTGGCGCTTGCACTAGAAACAAAAAGGGGAAAGAAGAGAAGTTATAGTGTTGTAATATCGTGAGTTGAAAAATCTGGTATCAAGCCATTTCATGTTATCAGCAAGCCCAACACCACTCAGCAACAGAGAGAAGACCGTGCATGGTTTTGTGGTTCATTTCTTAAAGATTCGGATGAAGCTGACTTTCCCCATGTTGCCGCATCAGGTGAATTCTTCATTTACACAGTCAGCAAGCCAAATCATAAAAATGACATCATTTGGGCTGCAAAGTTGGATGATATCAGCAATGACGTGCGCTATCACCAAGCTGTGAAATTTCCTGAATGTTTGGGAATTATTCTCTGTGTCACAGCCAAACGGTTAATGTGGATCATCAAAGAAAAAGGACAGTCATGGAATGGCGAATACTTCAGAGAAACTGTGCTTACTGGTGGAGTATTTCCTTTCCTCAAAGATCCTGAAAATGTGTTACCTGTTGAAGAAGTCACATTTTTGTATGATAAGGCACCATGTTTCAAGGCTTTTAAGACACAGGACCTGCTTCGAAACAATGGTGTCGATTTTTTCTCATCAAGTGATTTTCCAGGTAGCTCCCCTGACCTTAATGTGTGTGAAAACATTGGTAGTATATTAAAGGATCGCGCTGAAGCGCGCAATGTGAACTATGATGGTATACCAAGCCTTGACGACCTGCGAAGAGAGGTGACCGAAGTGCTCAGGGAAGTGGAGTTTGAGTCTCAGCTTTTTCTGCGATTTGCTGAAATCATACCCCTCAAGAATGCAGGCTGTGGTACAGGGAGATGGAGGCCACACAAAATATTAAATACTCAGAGAGAAACTTAAATAAGTACCTGTTCTGAATTACTTTTGTTTTTGTCCATATCAATTTTAGTTTATGCTGTAGAGAGGGGGTCTCTAATTTATAAATATATATGTGTATATATATATATATATATATATATATATATATATATATATATATATATATATATATATATATATATATATATATATATATATATATAGTATATTTAATATATAAAAAGTGTCCTTAGTTATAGTACAATCTAGAGTTGACATAAAACTTACTAGCATTATTATTTTACTTATATTGTAACATTTTACACGAATTTATAGATATTCATTCTTCTTATATTGTAACATTTTTACAATGTGAATTATGAATCTCTCCCATTATCCTTGGTATATAACTCAAATCTTCCAGGCGTTATGATTTGTCTCCAGGGGGACTGAAAAGATCAACAGAACATGAACAGATACTATTTTCTTTAAATTTTTTTGCAAAAAAATTGTATTGTTTTATTTCTTGATAAAAAGCAGATTAGGTTTTTAACTTATCAGGACATTTATAATTAATGCAAGTTTGACTCCTTTTTTCTATTCTGACAAGACGGCTTCACAATTTTATAAAACCAGTAAAACATCTCGTTCGACGGAATCTTTACTAAAATAAAGAAAAAATCTGTGAAAAGAAGTGTCATTGTATCTGATGAATTTGAATTTGATAAACGGGGCAGTGGTAGCCTCCTATTGCATCATACGACCATACAATGTATTTATGCAATGCAATGGTATATCATCTCTTTAGAATTTTAAGTAAAAGTTTTTAGACACACGCAACACATATTCCAAGGAAATACTTCCATTTTAGTTTACCCTACTTCTTTTAAAGTCCTATGGTTTATAGATTACTGTACTTAGGTTTTTCTTTTTGTGAACTGATGCAAACTGTGCATATTGCCAAACAATGCAGAAACAAATAGGAATAAATTATACAATTTTCTATTTTCATTTTTACTGAAAAGATAAAAATAAGTGAAAATTTACGTTTGCCATAAGAGGTTTACACCATGGCCTTTTCAGTTTATCTTTTTTTTAGAAAGTAAATTTGATTGTATCTGTCTCAGGCTGTATATTTTCTGCGTTATGCTACTACTGCGCTGTAGGATTACCTCCAACATACCTGGTAAGGAGAGTCTGTCTCCTATTTAGAAGCAGTTACACTTCGGATTTCTTTTAACATCTTGTGATTTCTAGCATCAAGCAAAACTTTGTGTATAAGAAAGCCTTAAAATTTTTACTTTCTTTTCTGCCAGGTTTCATGCCGTGATAGGTGTTTTCAAGACTTGCCTTAGGAATATAAAAAATATGAAACTAACTTATTATGTTTCCATAAACAAACATGCCTGGAGACATTAATTAGAAAAAAAAAATTGAAAATAATTATATTTTAGAAAAGGAAGGAGTTCCTCGACCATAAAACTGATTCATATAAGTTACTGAGCATGATGTTTAACAAGAAAGTTTTATCAATATTCTCTCGGCATAGAAACGTTTTGCAAAAATGGTTACTTGCAAAGGACTTGTCATCAATGAAAACAGCTTTTGCTGATTTAAATAGATGTTACTTTGACAGCTCTATATTTTGAAGATATTATCATGTGCTCGAGATGAAGACGAAATAATTAATTTTTTTTCTGTTGACTTCATTAAAATTAGACACTGTTGATGCTACGTAGACGTGGAGATATTTACAGAATCTGTTTCTTTTTTTAAAAAGATGAAGTTTATGATATTCCTAAATTTCACTGAAAAGTAAAAGGTATAACGTAATTAGTATCATGGCTTCATTACTGCAACAGTATGTGCGTTAGGGTAAAACGGATATTTTATAATCAAGTCTGGCATCTATATGTTGTCATATCTTCAACCCTTTTTAAATACTTGGCAAACCTATTCCGACTGCTAAATATAAGTACCGGTTCATCTTTTTTTCCAGAGGGTCGACCACCAACCAAGCAGTAAAGGAGACAGCAAACGAGTCAAAGTGACAGCAACTGGTAGGTGTAGGGGGTCAAACTCTCCATCGTAGTTATTCATCTCTCTCTTATATGAAGCGTTCAAACGCTAACAATAAGCAAAAGTCTTTGTCATAATAACGCAAAAAAAAAGAAAAAAAAAAACTCCTCTCCTCCTTCACGATGCAAGATTTTCTTGCTTAGTATTTTTATATGTCTGAATTGGGTGACAAGCAGAAGCTACTAAACGTTTTTTTGTCATTTTAGATAATTAGCTTGTCCCGAGAATAATTCTAGGTATATATATAGTTATTTTTCCCGTTCTTGTTTCAGACGAGAACTTAGAATTTCTCCTTTGCCGTCCGTTATCCCAATCCTGCCCCCGCCCCCAACAAAAAAAGATCGAGCAAAATATTCTGAAATATAACCTTGTCTTGATCTTTTTTTTTAATAGAAGTTAAAAATTGTAGTCTCTCTCTCTCTCTCTCTCTCTCTCTCTCATATAAACGTAAGGAGGGTTGCACGAAAGCATCATTCATTCAGCAGAGCGTTGGTATCTGCCAGCAGATGAACGAATGTCTTCTTGTTCGCGGTCTTGATGAAATGAGACCGTTTCGGAATTGAGGCACCTGCTTCGATGCAATGCATTACATTGATGATTGAAGATTAATAGAATTAGGATACATGAATCTTGCATCTCAAAAGGATTATCGTGCTGTTTATGTGCACAGAAAAGGGGAGAGCTAGACAGAGGCAGATGAGGCCATCGTTATTATATAAATTCGTTTCATTAAAGATTTATTTTTCGACCAGTTGCTTTTCTAGGCATGCTTCTCTTTTCTTTCTGTTGCAGAAGTTCTAACTATTCAGAATCTATTGTAATCCTTATTTTTTACATGCCTGAGTGCTTTAAACTACGGACTTCTAACTTTTCTTCTTACATAAATGAAAATTAATATCTTTCTTACCACCTTTTTTATTTGTATTATTCCCAACCATGATTGCGCCAATTTTAGCAGTGTTCAATTTACGGTTTCAGTGAAGGAGTACTTAAAAAGATAAGACACTCAATGATTTTTTCTTGAAAGAGGAAAAACAAAAAAAGTAATATAGCACACCTCAAAAAAAAGAACAAAAATAAATGCTCTCGCAGATTAAGCAAGTATGATACATTCATATTTTTGTGTCTAACTGGAGTAGAGAGCTAAGATTAATGGAAGAAATTTCACGGCCTGCAAAAGGTAAAAATAATTCTTGTGTAAATATTGAAATGATCTCTTGGCGACGAGCCATACGACAACTCTTTTGTAATTGAAAGTATATGGATTTTCAACACAATATCAAAATACTTTCCTAATGACCTAAAGCGACGGTCCGGATAATTTACAAATGATTTAAAGTGGGGGTCCAAAAGATCTTCTTAATAACTTACCATTACAGTCTCAAAAGACCTCCGAATGAATTAGGGTGAGTCTCTGAATGACCCCCAAATGACTTAGAACAGTTATTCTAGACTCCTACAGGATATAAACGAGTGTTGTCTATAGAGCTCCTGAAATACATTGGTAAATTTTGGTTAGTTTGAATGACTGCTGGGCAATAAGAAACTGTTAGAGTCTAGAATTAAGGATAATGTCTGTAGTCAATCATCGTGTTTGATCTACCTTCAAAAGGCCCGATAAAATAATCACGATGCTGCTCGTTAATTAAGAAAGGATCGACAAATTTCTAAGGGGAGCACGCTGTTACCTTTCACTGTAATTCACTGATAGAGTGAACTGCTGTAACAGATTGATGCCGTGTCAATGCAATTGTCAATAAAACTCCCTACCTAATTTCACCCAACAGATCAGAACAAGATCATTTTATTCAAGCCTCTCTGCTATTATTTTTAATCTAAAATCTGCGCGGACGTTACACATCGAGGCGGGCTGAATTAACGCCAGAAGGGTTTATAGATATTCAACTGTGAAGTTCCCTCAAACGATTTTTTGGGATAAAATATTATGAAATTTTTTCTGAAAATGAATTGCAAATTACGTATACAGAATAATGTAACCCAATAGACTCTTATCACAGTTGTTTTTCCACTTTTGATTTTCCATTTTATTTATTTTTCTATTTTCATTTTTTTTGGGGGGGTCAGTATGATACTAAGAATATTACCGAATTATGTACAGTGGCAGTGCTAATAATCCTGAATATCATATGTAAATGGGTTGTCACATCACCACGTTTTCTGGCATTGTTAGCACTTCCCGCCTACCTTTGTACCTACTGTGCATTTCAGGGCCGTGTCTAATAGATTTTCGTCGTTAAAATCTTACCTAAGCATCGGATATGGATCGTATTTTGGAAATAGCTATTTGAAGCCACAGCCTAATTGGCCAAAATATGCAGTGGTCTAATGTGGATAATTAAGGCACTTGTCAGAGTAAACCAATGAAATTTAAAGGAAGATTTAGCTAAATTTAGTAAGCACCAGAGAGAGGCTATAACATCAGACGTAATAGCAGGGTTCCCAGTATTATGATAATGATCGTAAAAACACAAATATTTGACCCTCTTGTACAAAAGGCAATACCTTGAGTAGGATGTGCGATAATTATCGAAACTTTAAGATAATATACTATAAATGGATTAGTGGATTAAAAAATTTAGGGCATAGCCCAAGTGCTTGGACTATGACCGAGTATCGTTCAGCACTACAATGTGTTATGATTATGATTAAATGAAATATATATATATATATATATATATATATATATATATATATATATATATATATATATATATATATATATATATATATAATAAACGATGTAAAATGAAATAATCAAAATAACTGAAAATTGAACGAATGAGTAACTTCAAATCCACAAAATAAATAAATAGATAAAACCGAGAATACATAGACTCAATGATAACCACTCAACAACCCAATAACAAACATTAGTGTCAGTTTCAAGTAAGAGAATCAAGCGTATAGAAGCAACAAAACTGACACAGAGGCACACAAATAAAATAATGAAGGGAGAGCATTGTGCTATACCAAGCACTGTGGATTTATTATGGGACTGATCATGCATTAAGGAAGATAAAGTTAGAACACTTGCGTTATGTTACATTCATTTAGCAGGACTAAGCAGGTACACGTGAACCGGAACTTTTGAGGAGACAATATGAAGCAACAGAGACTCCAGAGTAACAATGGTTGTCACAGAGACTGTTACTGTAAGACTTCGTGCACATTTCAAGTTAAAGGAAGCGTGAATTACGCCATGGAACTGTATTGCATAATTAATATTCTCATATGGTGCCCATTCCCTTATTGTACTCTACTTAGATTATTATTATTAGTTTAACCAGACCACTGAGCTGACTTTCAGCTCTCATAGGGGCTTGGAAATTAGATTAAAATGCGGGTCTAGGCCAGAGGCCAAGCACTGGGACCCAATAGATCACCCAGTATGATGATGAACGAATTAAAATGAAATTAAAAACTGCACATAGGAACATGCTCTCATACTGGAACACGTACATACAATAAATACATTTACTCACGCTTCCTTACATACACACTAAAAAGGTATATTAAAATTCAGAACATAAGTTAAGAGACTCATCGAAAAGATGAGAGAGAGAGAGAGAGAGAGAGAGAGAGAGAGAGAGAGAGAGAGAGAGAGAGAGAGAGAGAGAGAGAGATGTTTGAGTGTGTGAAGCAATATAAGAATTCCATATACTACTACTATTACTACTACTACTACTACCAACATCTGAGTTCATAAAGGAAAGCGTGAATTACGCCATGGAACTGTATTGCATAATTAATATTCTCATATGGTGCCCATTCCCTTATTGTACTCTACTTAGATTATTATTATTAGTTTAACCAGACCACTGAGCTGACTTTCAGCTCTCATAGGGCTAGCCCGAAGGATTAGATTAAAATACCGGGTCTAGGCCAGAGGCCAAGCACTGGGACCCAATAGATCACCCAGTATGATGATGAACGAATTAAAATGAAATTAAAAACTGCACATAGGAACATGCTCTCATACTGGAACACGTACATACAATAAATACATTTACTCACGCTTCCTTACATACACACTAAAAAGGTATATTAAAATTCAGAACATAAGTTAAGAGACTCATCGAAAAGATGAGAGAGAGAGAGAGAGAGAGAGAGAGAGAGAGAGAGAGATGTTTGAGTGTGTGAAGCAATATAAGAATTCCATATACTACTACTATTACTACTACTACTACTACCAACATCTGAGTCTCATTCATAAAGTATATGGGCGGGGTGTCTAGTAAAGTACGTCAATGAGTGGGAGGGCCTTCAGTAATGACGTTTTACTAGCCTCTATCTACAAGCCTGCTGGATTTAGCTAAGTTTCCCTTTAAATTTCCTTGATTTACTCTGGTAAGTGCATTAATTATCCACATTAGACATCACTGCATATTTTTGCCAATTAGGCTATGGCTTCAAATAGCTATTTCCAAAATACGATCCATATCCGATGCTTTGGTAAGATTTTATCGACGAAAATCAATTAGACACGGCACTGAAATGCACAGTAGTAGCAAATATTTTTCGTATTTGTGCATAACAAAATCTGTGTGTGTTCGTTACTCTGATGGTTTGCAAGCGAGACTAAGATAACGGAATTTATGTCACCAGTTTAGGCTAATTTATGAAGGTGTTCGTGGCAATACATCAGTCAGTTACTGATCAGATATCGAAAGATGCCGGAGAGCCTGCTTGTGCAATCTAGCTTTTATTATTATTATTATTATTATTATTATTATTATTATTATTATTATTATTTAGAAGGTGAAACCTGTTCATGTGGAATATGGATATGGAATATAGGTTAGGCCAAAGGCCAAGCACTGGGACCTGTGAGGTCATTCAGCGCTGGAAAGGAAATTGTGAGTAGGTTGTTTGAAAGGTGTAACAGAAGGAAAACCTCGCAGTTGCACTTTGGAATGCTTGTTAGGAGAGGGTGGATAGCAAGATGGAAGAAAGATAATATGAAAGGAGGTACAGTAAAAGGAATGAAAGGGGTTGCAGCTCGGGGCCGTAGGGACACTGCAAAGAACCTTTAGTAATGCCTACAGTGCACCCCGAGAGGTGCACTGACAGCACTACCCCCTACGGGTCCCTATTCATGTGGAACAAGCCCATAAGGGCCACTGACTTGGAATTCAAGCTTCCAAAGAGTATGGTGTTCATTTGAAAGAAGTTACAGACGATAAATATAGAAAGAGATCAGCTGTTAGAACAAAACTTATGTCGCTGACGAAATTATTCTATGATTTTTATCTATTGGGATTTGCACATTCCAGCCCCATGCTCTTAATCTGACAGTTTTATTTTTGTTTTCACTTACTTTAGACAATTATACTTTTAATGACAAACGACCTCTCTCTCTCTCTCTCTCTCTCTCTCTCTCTCTCTCTCTCTCTCTCTCTCTCTCTCTCTCTCGTCTTCTTGTGTAAAAATAGAAAGGTGGAATGATTTCCATTTTTTCCGACTTGAAAAATGAATTGAAGAGCGAGTTTTCATCTTTGCTAGATGATGCCACAGGAAAGGAAAGACAGTTTTTGGGAGGAGAGTTTTCAAATGATTTTGGACGTGAATCGATGCAGAACTATTCAGACTGATCCATATTTTGTACATTTTTTTTCATAAGCCACGAAGATATGTTGACGATGTCAAGGGTTCCTTTAAGCAGACAAGAGTTAATCATCTCTCTCTCTCTCTCTCTCTCTCTCACAGGGTAAGTGAACCAAAGAGCTACTTCTTAACGCTTAAACTCAGCCGTAAAATGAAAAACCTTTCTCTGCTCTACCCGTTTCCATGAAAGTTTTAATTTTTATTTTACCATTTTGTGTGCTTGTGGTTCCTTATTCTGTTCTTTCTGTCCCTAAGTAAGTTTTATCCTATTGCAAATGCACTGCCGCTTATCAGTTCCATTTCGTATCTTATAAATTTCTAGACCGCCATAAGTGGCTGGCTTCTTGCCAAGATTCAGCATCCACTGATCAAAGTTACATTCGTATTAGAAATCCCCTCACGAAAAATATCGTAGAATTTGAGAGCCGATAACGTTTCCTAATCCGAAAACAGCTAATGGAATGATATAATAGCTCTCTCTCTCTCTCTCTCTCTCTCTCTCTCTCTCTCTCTCTCTCTCTCTCTCTCTCTCTCTCTCCTGTAATGGTGATTGTACTGGACTCAACTTCGTCCAGCAGGTGCACCGAAGGACATATCTATCAGGTAATCTACTTTGGCACTTTCAAGTTTCAACCAACCTGAGAACTACTTTTTTTCAAGGTTCTTGATGCTTCCCCTTTACTCTGTTGCCCTGATCCTTTCATAACGCGCCTGACTTCTTGTATGTTTGAAAGACCAGAATTTTCATTAAAAAACGTGTAATGGAAAAATGGAAAACATAATAGCTAATTTCAATGATAACTAAAGGGCAAAGAAAAAAGTGTTACGAAGTAACTTAGAATTTAAAATTATTAAGTTGAAAAACAAATAGGAATAGGTTTATATAAACTTTTATTTAATGTAATGCAAGCGTTGTAATTATTAGCTTTCGAGGTAATAGTACGTCGAAGCATTATATGCATGCGAATGAAATAAGAAAAGTAGTTACCTAATAGAAGACTGCCTGTGAATGGTCATAGGGCATCATTTTCAAGTATAAAATTCCACTTAAAAGTATACATCCCTTATTTCAATCAGGATACATCATTTCGACGTATACGCTCCTTTGTTTATTGTATGGATGGAATCATGAGCGGTATGTTTCATGCATTGTTCTCATTTCTACCGTTTTAGGGGAATAACGAGGCATCGGATGAGAGAGAGAGAGAGAGAGAGAGAGAGAGAGAGAGAGAGAGAGAGAGAGAGAGAGAGAAAAAATTTTAATAAGAATAAAAAATAATGGCTACAGTGGATGAAGAAATGAAAAGCTGTATTAAATACAGAGAAGAAGGAATAAATACAACTAAGTAAAGTGTGCGATAAAAGTATTTCTGTAGCTACTAATATAATCACAAGACTTATCTGCGTGACATATTTCCCACTCCCTTAGCCACTCATGGTTCCAAATAAAAGTGAGAAGAAAAATTAACAAAAGTTAAATTTTTCTCACTGAGGAACTTCAAAACTTCAATTTGACAGTGTACAGAAAATTTTGATTCACTGGTCCCAGCTTCCCACAGGGAGTTATGTATTGTAAAGTGGCTGCAAGCCTATAATTAACATGGTCACCAGAATATAGTAAAAGGAAATTAATAATTTCAGAGCATTCAGATTTTGGAAATATACTTTATAGATTAAGGTGAGTATTTAGAAATGTGTTTGAAATTGAGTATTTAGAAATGTGTTCGAAATTAGAGTGTGTGTGATACATACAAAATTAAATGAAACTTTCTTCTAGTCGAATAAAAAGTCAGTCTGTCTAGATTTTAACGGGAAATAGAAATAAAAATTATATTTTACTGCCCGTGAGCAAGGTTATCCAGAAATTGGGTTCTCGACTTATTATCCAACTCAAGTCATTTGGAAAATATCTTTATGGCTTACGCTGGAATCTCTCTCTCTCTCTCTCTCTCTCTCTCTCTCTCTCTCTCTCTCTCTCTCTCTCTCTCTTTCCAGAACTCACGAAGAATGTAAGTGAATGTCAACATCAAGACCTGATACTTAACCGACTTAGACAAACCTCATATATTGGAAGTTTTCTTTTTGCTGAGTGAGGAATATTCTTATATCCTAAGAAAAGTGAAAGATTCGTTATTTTGGAGTTAATGCGTAATATACCGAATAGTCTCTTTTATCGATATTCCACAGAACTAGTCATTATAAAGTTCGTAACCTGATATATGTTTTGTATAGAATTTTCATTTAACTTTGGTTCTATTTATTTACCGTTGTGTTTTGAAAATAATGCCTTGTGCAAGTTTAGTACTGTGCTCGTCAATCTGGTTATGGCAGGTTAATCGGAATAATCATAAGCTTTCTGAGTCTCTACACAAATTTATATGAGAAATTCCTTATCGAACGAAACTGAAGATAAATCTATATTATTCGTGGTTTCCTTATCCTTTTTTTTTCCTTCTGCCCATGATAAGTTAAAAAAAAATGAGCAAGTAAAGGTGTATCATTGTTGTACTCTTTCTATAATAGATAATACTGAAAGCTGTTGTATCCTTCGCATTGTTAAGTGTATTCCTAAATTTAGATTAGCATTAGTAAAGCAGCAATAGTGAATTCATTCTCCGATATAGTCCAATATGATTCTAGACATGTGTGAATATCATATTAAGTCCGTTTTTCAGCGTGGGTGAAGATATATAACGTATATAATGTTTGTTATTATTAAGTCCATATAATGAAAGTCCAGCCTAATAATAAATACGCGATGACATTTTGTTTTTCTTGTTCGGACTTTTGAAATGAAGACATTTTACCTGATTTGTCAGTCAAATAATTTGTCACTGGATAGCATAATACAAATGCGGAGATTGTTTTAAAGATTTAACGTATATTTCCAAATTAAAATGTTCCGCGTGACATATTTTTTTCCTAAATCATTATATGTCGAGGAAATGTTATGAAAGCATTTCAAGTTTCATTTAATGAAAAACTGAAAAGCGTACAATAGAAATTGCCGTTCCTCAATGCTGCCTGGCATTGTTACATCTCTGTGGCCACTGTTCTTTTATTTCATGTTCGTGTTAAATACTCTAGTTAATATTAATTTATGCTTTGGAGGTGGAAGCCTTGGTTTATGCGATTGATGTGTTGCTTCTATTGTTCTCCGGATGTTTAATGGCAAAAAATATTTGCAGCGTGGGGAAAGCTAGAATAAATTCTTAATTTTTTACGGAATGCAAATATAATTTTATTATTCTATTTACCTGGATACCCAATACCTCAGGTATAATTTGAATGATTTCTTTATTTAACATAGTTTTTCAACATCAATCTTACTTTGGTAGAGAATAATGTTCACTCTCCAACAAGAGAATCAGTTGCGGTCTGCTTAACCCTTTTAAAACAACATATATATTTACTTGCAGGACATATACCGCATATACACCAGCAGCCTTTATCTTGCATATTATCTCACTATATCTGCATATGAAGGGTACTCTTGCGCTTCCATCATGGCACATATTGCAGGCTCAGGTTCCCAAACCCTGTGAGAACTCACACCCTCTCTGCCACAAAGTGTTTCATGCATATTCAAGAAGCAACCTAATATATTTTTCAGCACTTGCCTCCTTGTTATTTTTCTATTCACTACTTTGGAAAGTACCTGCAACATTTCCATGATTCTGTGGTTTCACGACTTATTTTAGCTTCATTCTATGCTACTATCACATTGCACTTCCGTTGTCTTAATTAATCATCACAGCTGTACCTACTCAGGTTTGTTTTTGGGTTTACACTTCCGCAAGCTGGACTTTTTCGTCATTTTTTTATTCTATTCCTAATATGGGAAAAATATTACTCCTTGTAAAAACGGTATTTGTATCTGACAAATGACAAACGAAAAAAAGGGAAAATATCAAACACATTTTGGATGTATTCGAATAAAATTTTGAACGCATTAAGACTGGCCACATCTCATTTGGCACGGGAACTATGTAACCAGTTTGCTATTCTACTCTATCTTATGAACTATCCCGTACAAAGTTAGTATGTGTTCAAACATCTTCCTAAAAAGCATTTATGCATATGCAAATATTCATAAGGATACAGAAAACTTTAAAACAAAAACAGACCTTAATATTCAGTGAGTTACTGTCGTTTTCTTTTAGAAAATAGTTACTTCAAATTGAGCCTAAAATTATATAAAGAAAGGATATAATAAAAAGGGAAGCTCATCGGTATCCCTCGGACGTGCTCTCCTTTCTCGTAATGATCATGTCCTTCCCTCCCTGGGATTGTCCATCCTCCCAGCCACTTCCGCTTCCTTATCGGCCATTACATTCTTTCTATCTATTCTTCTCGTATCCATCCTTCTTTCCTCATCTTTTTGTCCTTACACTCCTTACATATAATTTATTCCATGCCATTTTCTCTCTCTCTCTCTCTCTCTCTCTCTCTCTCTCTCTCTCTCTCTCTCTCTCATGTTTTATCTATTGTTTCTTAAACTTATTACCCTCCTCCTTCCCTTCTTGCTATTACTTCTCTTGTCTTTGTTTTATTTTTTCCCCTAGTTTTAACGAATGGTATCTCTCTCTCTCTCTCTCTCTCTCTCTCTCTCTCTCTCTCTCTCTCTCTCATATTTTATCTATTACTTCTTAAACTTATTTCCCTCCTCCTTCCCTTCTTGTCTTTGTTTTTAGTTTTTCCTCCCAGTTTTAATGAATGGTAATGATATGGAAATGGTTGAGATGCTGGTATTTTTCTACAAGGAATAACCCAGTGTCTCTAAAGGGTTAAACGCAATTGGTGGCGTTGCACAACCAAGAAATTCCTAAACTACCATTTCTTTTGAGTACCTGATAGTATCAAGAATTTTAAGTGTTACCTTGAATGCTGGAAGCATTAGATCAGCCTGTTTTTATTTAGTAATTAGCTAGGAGGGACATACATACATACATACATACATAGATATATACAGTATATATATACATATATATATGTATATATATAATACAGACATATATATATATATATATATATATATATATATATGTATATATATATAGTATATATATATATATATATATATATATATATATATATATATATATATATATATATATATATATATGTATATATATATATATACACATATAAATATATGTATGTATAGGCCACTCCTGGGTCATTACTAAATAAAAACAGACTGACCTAACGCTTCTAGCATTCACGACAACATACTTAAAATTATTTATACCATTAGGTACTCAAAAAAATGGTGGTTTAAGAATTTCTTGGTTGTGCAACGCTGCTAACTACTTTCAATACAATTATATACGCACACACCACACACACACACACACACACACACACACACACACACACACACACACACACATATATATATATATATATATATATGTGTGTGTGTGTGTGTGTATAACGTGTGTACGTTCACGCGCATGGGAAAGATTTCAAAGTAACAGGCAGGATGTCCTGATGTATGCATGAAACACATTCATCATCCATATATGCTTTGAATATCCTACATCCGTCCATTCACCAGTATCTCATCAAGTATCTTCCAACAACTGCCCCCAACCCTTCTGCCTTCATCCCTAATTTTTCGTATTTTTCTATCCCTCAAATTTTACCTATTGTATAATGATACATATAAAATACGATCAACGTAAGTGGCGTTGCTACAGGAAAACTTGAAGTAATCAGTATTTTCTTCGTTTGTAGCTGATGACATATTTCATTTACCCGGAAAGTTTTGGATTTTAAGATAAAAATCAGTTTTAATTTCCGACCTACATTGTTTTATGGCATCTGTGAGCTCAGTAGGATTTGGAATATATGTTTTTGTAGTGAATATCCCTATTATATTATTACTTTACACTTTCGATCTCGAATGTGAAGCAGGTCAGTAGTTTCACCTTCAAAATATTATGTACAAAACGAAGCTGTTATTTTTCAATATGCAGAGCTTAGGATACTTAAATTAAAACTGATAGTGATAGTCTACCAGATGAACAATCCTCCTAGCATTCGCTCATGGATAGTAGCTTTCTTAGCACATCATGTACAGTTTGCCAAGTAATGCATCGTCAGTCGTGTGGAATACTCATATATTCATGGAAAATAGTATCAAAGTGAAGTGAGTTCTTGACTGTATAATCATGAGAATTATTAATTTTACTATTTGAAAAGACCACACTAAGTATATTTCTTTAGGCCACGAAATTCTGTGTTGCGGACGATTATTAGACGTCTAGCTGGACACCCGAGAAACCTTACCAGCTAAATATACGGTTTGTCTGCCTGTCAGAGGCTCGTGTGTTAAACAGCGATAACACCAGCTTCTTGAATTGAAACCTACTCGATGGTAGTAGAATAAAACAAATTTGTCGACGAAATAAATGAAACCGAGACGTAAAAAGATTTAAAGTATTTGGTAGGGAATAGATATATCAGACAGTAATGAAATTATGAATTTTGAGTGAAAGATTTACATATTGCAGCTTTATGCATAATAAGAAACAATTTCCCTCTGAATGCGTAATTTCATTATTAAGTTATATGAATTTAAAATCTGTTCCTTTTTGTCAAATTTACTGCATTATATATATATATATATATATATATATATATATATATATATATATATATATATATATATATATATATATATATATATATATATATATGTATATGTATATATATATATATATATATATATATATATATATATATATATATATATATACAGTATATACACATATATACATATATATATATACAGTATATATATATATATATATATATATATATATATATATATATATATATATATATATATATATATATACAGTACATACACATATATACATATATATATATATATATATATATATATATATATATATATATATATATATATATATATATATATATATATATATTAGAACTAGAGATAATGCCAATTTAATTTTAGATAACGTATATAAGACGGAATTAATAGATCACAATGGTTTTATTTCCCAAGGGTACAAGAATATTAGTTCCTGTAATCTCTCCATTCCGATGTACGGTAACGAAAAGGAATTCGTAATTTTTGATGCCGTTCACATGCAGTTATTTTTCTTACTTTGGTCATTAATACCCAGGAAGCGCGAGTGTGCCTATAATAGAAATACTGGATGCAGCGTGTCCAAGAAGATTTTGATGATCAGCTGATGTTCATTCTTTTTAACTGAATGAAGCGGCTAATATTGAGAAGTCTTCTGTTCTGTGATTCTTCCATAATTAAACAGTTAAAGTAGGAATATAGCAGTAACCATCGTTGCGGTGTTTACTCTGTACCAACCCCTGGGAGATGAAATGGCAAATTTTGGAAGACAAAATTTATCAGTTATATGATTACTTAATAAATGAGCTGCCTATTAGTTCCCAACGTCTTGTCAGTAGACCAGGAAGGAACTTATCTCAACTTTCCATGGTCTTTTCAACTCACAAGACCTGTGTGTCTTTCAGCAATGAAATAAACAAAAGGTCAGCTTCTTTCACTCCGTCACAAAAGTTAATTTTCATTCCTCTCCTCGAATAATTAGGCTTTTAATGAGTTTATCATTACATTTGTCTTTTTTCCGTTACCAGAATTTCCTCCTGCCTCCTCGAAATATGGAATGGAATGGAGTAGAATATAGAATTTAGGCCAAAGGCCAAGCACTACGACCTGCGAGGTCATTCAGCGCCGAAGGGGAAATTGAGAATATCATGGCTTGAAAGGTGTAACAGGAGGAAAACCTAGCAGTTGCACTATGAAGCAATTGTTAAGAGAGGGTGGATAGCACGGGATGGAAGAAAGAATATGAATGGAGGTACAGTAAAAGGAATGAAAGGTGTTGCAGCTAGGGCCCGAAGGGACGCTGCAAAGAACCTTAAGTAATGCCTACGGTACACCGCGTGAGGTGCACTGACGGTACTAAGTTACGTATATCTTAGTTTTACCAGACCACTGAGCTGATTAACAGCTCTCCTAGGGCTGGTCCGAAGGATTAGACTTATTTTACGTAGCTAAGAACCAATTGGTTACTTAGCAACGGGACCTACAGCTTATTGTGGAATCAGAACCACATTATAGCGAGAAATGAATTTCTATCACCAAAATAAATTCCTCTAATTCTTCATTAGCCGGCCGGAGACTCGAACTCGGGCCTAGCGAGTGCTACCCGCCTACGGGGCCCAGAAATATCGTTGTGATTCCCAGCAAAATCCCTGACTTCCTCTCACCCCGGGCGCAACTGTCGAACGCTCCCCGTTATTTCTCTTCCCTAGGTCATCTACATATGAATGATGGCGTTTGGTATAAGCTTTACAGAATGACCGGGACGGCAAAGAAATAGTACAGGAGAGGTGTTAGGATGGAGGAGCAATATCGCCATGAGCTCTCCTGAAATCCGGCCAATACCCAAGGGATTTATGGCAATGTCTCAGGCTTATCTTTATTTCCACTGCTTTCCATTTCTTTTTTTTAGCCTCTTTCACCCATGCTCAAAGTTTTGCCGCATGCATTTGGATTTTGCGCTTTCTGTACGCAGAATTTTATCTGTATCGAAGGGCAATTGATGTTGATTAACTGGAAACATGATTGTGATATAATTTATGACTGTTTTACTACTGTTGATGTTATTATAAAAAAAAAGATCGTTCAGTGGTAATGCAGGTGCATTTAAAATGACATGCTGGTTACTTTAGATAAGTACTATGTGAATCTTTTTTTGTGGGGAGGGGAGTGGGGAGGGGAGTGGATAGCGGT
>NC_089748.1:20042771-20080271 GCF_040412425.1 Macrobrachium rosenbergii
CCTTTAAATTGAAAGACCTGGTTTCTATCCTGATGTGAGTCAGAAATTATATATATAAATATATATATATAATATATATATATATATATATATATATATATATATATATATATATATATATATATTATATATATATATATATATATATATATATATATATAGTTATATATGTATATATATATTGTCACGAAGTGATCAAATACCAGGTTATTACACAACCATTAAATCCAAAAATTTACCTCACTTCAGCCAGATACCTGAAACCTCATAACAATAATATTACGACTAAACACTAAAGGTAACAGTGATCCCTTAAAACTTGCTTATCACTTGAAAAATCAATCTAAGTTTATCAAGTTAAGAGTTAGGTAATAATTGTTAAGCAATAAATATACTAGAGGAAAGGGCATCACTCCATCAAATAATTATGATTGTTTCCCTGGTCCTAATTCACTTCAAAAACACGAAGGAGAACATAACATGTTTATGTCTTACCTTGTGCATACATAAATAACCATATTCACTGGTGGTCAAACTGAAACACTGTGTTTTTAAAACTTTAAATACAAAAAAATTTATTTCTAATTTCAAAAGTTATAAGTAGAGTCCACAATTTCAAAAAATTTACTATTACTTGAAAACAACGTAAGATTTAATTAATTCTTAAACAAGATTAATTAAAAAACTTTATATTTATCAATAATTTATGTTAACTAAGCAAAATTCAAACTATTAAGATTTACTCTAAATTTGAAAAAGAAATCTTAAGAAATGAAATCAACACAAGTATTCAATGTTAAAGTACCAACACATGTAAAGTGCTAACTAAATCGATGTTAAATCACCAGCACAAAATCTTGGGTATCACTGTGAAATTATAAACACAAGAACACATAAAATAAATGTAAAGATAACACGTAAAAATGCACAAAAAGTTTATCCACAGTAATTTCACTAGGGCAAAATCTGTTTAAAGATTATATCTACCTTTTGAAAAAAAAAATTACATTCACCTTTTTAAAAGATCACGTTCACCTTTTTAAAAGATCATATTCACTTTTTCACCATGGTAAAAAAAAAATAAGTAAATATCACTTTGCCGTATACAAGTGTCTGCACACCATTACACAACTTTTTCCTCAGTAAAAACACTTGTACCTCAGGCCTGTTACAACATATTCTTTCTTATAGCAGATTCTACCAATGGAGCATTAAATATTATCAACAGTTCACAAAACTTATATGTTTGGGAGAGTGACCCAAATTTTACACTCTTCTATATGAAGAGGGGATGAAAGAGAGAGAGAGAGAGAAACCACCCTATTCCTACCAGCTCTCTATCTGAACTGACTTTATTCCACCAAAAATCTCCAATGAGGTTAAACCTGGATTGCCAGTTAGGCATTTGCAGAAAATGGTTACCCTAGAAGGAACAGGCATAAACTGAGTTTCTTCCCTGGAGAAAGAAAGGAAAAAAACAGATTTCTCCCCTGAATAGGGAAAAAAGACAGGAAAATTATTCCCTGGCTCAGAGAATTACATAGGCCTGCCTCTTATCTGAATGATTAGCAGCTTCCTGTCTTAACACTTGTGTAAACACACAGGCCTCTGAGCTGGCCATGGTTATCAAACCTGTCAACCCATCTCCCTTTTAACTGATAACATAAGTGGCTTCTAGGATCTCTCTTGCATACCTACAACCTGTCCACCTGAATAGACACACAAGCAGCCAACCCTTTGTAGAACCTGAGATCTAGCATCTCCCACAAACAGTATTTCAGTTATTATAGTCAATATATGACAAACACAAAAGAAAACATATAAGCATTGTGCAAAACACACACACTACAAAACCATCTCGTTATATTTCACAACACATAAGAAATATAGAAAATAACACATCAGAAATACAGAAAACATATTACTTTTATAGAATACACACATATCATTTTATATATATATATATATATATATATATATATATATATATATATATATATATATATATATATATATATATATATATATATATATATAGAATACACACATATCATTATACAGTCACTGCAAAAAAACTCCGAACACCCCATTTAAAATGATGAAATATGCGGTCGGACAGCTTCTGGGATTCCCGCCATGAACGGTTCGTATTTCCTCATTCTATCATACCTTTGGCAGTGTCGACAATCTGGCAGCAGCATCTCGTCTCTTATCTAGACATCCAATGTCTGAAAATTCGGCAAATGATTTGAATGTTGACTCATTTGCCCCAGGCATATCCTCCTAATTGGTTACTGCTACATTTTGCGCTCTTGCGCGCTTTATGATTAATTATGACTAAAAAATCCTTATCAGTTGAAAAGAAGACTGAGATTGTTACGTTATGGAGAGCTGGGAAGTCGATGAGAGCCATAGCAAATGAGAAGGGCATCGCCATAAGTACTGTGTCCATGTGGTGCAACAGCGCCAAAACGGCTGACTTAGAAACTGCACTGCAACGGAAAAAAGGCTCCGAAAGACCAAAAAAGACGACTAAAAGGACAGACAGCATAATGAAAAGGATTGTTATGAAACACCCACCAATGCCAGCAGAAATTTTGAAATCAGAAAATCCCATTTTACTTGGTAATGTATCGGTAAGAACTGTACAACATCGTTTGCAAAAATAACTTGGTCTCCCCTCTCGTGTTGCAGCGAAGAAGCCTAGCCTTTCTAAGGCTGTGAAAATGAAGCGAAAGAAATTTTGCACAGAATATTTGCATTGGACTGGAAAAGAGTTGTATTTAGTGATGAATACTGTTTCTATATTGTTCATAGTGCTGGCAAGAGGGTAAGGAGGCACCGTGGATCGAATCGCTATGCAACAAGATACACAGTGGATACATGCGATCATGAAGTTTTGGTATGAAGAAATGGATGCACAGTATTTTAAAGATTTAGCTCATTCTATGCAAAACAGATTAAGAGATGTACTTGAAAATAATGGAGGAATGTCAAAATACTGAGTAAAAGGTAATAAAGCAAAAACTTTGCTATTATTTTTGTTTTTATGACATTGCTCTGATTTTTTTGCATTTAAATGGGGTGTTAGGAGTTTTTTGCAGTGACTGTATATATATATATATATATATATATATATATATATATATATATATATATATATATATATATATATATATATATATATATATATATATATACACATATATTAAAAAGTGACCAGTAAATTATATATATATATATATATATATATATATATATATATATATATATATATATATATATATATATATATATATATATATATATATATATATAATTTACTGGTCACTTTTACTAGACACATATGTAATTGTAAAAGCTACAATGCCCTCTTAACTTATCAAATTCTTCATGCTTTTTTGAATATGCTTGTCACCACAAAGCCTTATGATCCAAGTGCAAGAAATATGAGGAAATTATGATGTCCGGTGGCGGAAAACGAACCTGGGTCCCATAACCACAACCGGGTCACATTGCCGACCTGACAACGAGAAGGATAAAACTCTATTGCCTCTGGTACATACATATACAGCACCTGTCGTTTTCATATATATATATTCATTATATAATTCAGTCTGAAAAGCAACAGAAATGATTGCACACTTGGCTATGATGGTGAGGATAGATCTATTCCAGCTCTGATAAATATATCTGAAAACGACAGGTATGTGTATGTACGAGAGGCAATAGACTTTTATCCTTCTCGTGGCCAGGTCGGCAACGAGACCTCCTTGTGATTTTGAGACCCATGTTTGTTTCCCACTACCGGACATCATAATTTCTTCATATTTCTTGCACCTGGATCTTAGAGCTTTGTAGTGACAAGCATATCCAAAAAAGCGCGAAGAATTCGAGAAGTTATGAGGGCATTGTAGCTATTACAATTACATATATACTGTGTATATATATATACATATACACACACACACACACATATATATATATATATACAGTATATATATATATATATATATATATATATATATATATATATATATATATATATATATATATATACACAGAATACCCATAATCAATCCTAGCTTCATGAACAAACCCTTCACCCCTTTGAAAAAAGTATGGCGACCTTCTGCGAAAATGGTGGATTATAGTAACCAAGTAAAATGGTACAAGAAACAGGATCGCGCCTTTGGTAGTGGAAGGCATTAATCTGAAGTAGCTGTCTCACGCCGGTAGCTGAAACAAACTGTCACAAATCGGAGAGGTCTATGAGTCGGATAGTATACCCAACGTATAATAAACAGTGCCCTACAGGTATCACAAGACCAAAAGAAGGGAGGATGGACTTGCGTAAATTAAAGGAAGTGATTGAAACAGTTCTTATTTATAAAAGACATAGACACTGCAGTACAGAAAGCGCAGGAATGAAATCGGCAACTAAGGTAAACGATTAATCACCTTCAAATAAGAGAAATACTTGACACATTTTTTTTGGATAAAGGAAATATAAGGTTTAGTACCTAGGATGGAGAAATATAAAATTTTAAAGTTGATTTCCGATTTTAAGAATTAAGTCCTCAAAAATATCGATGAAAAGTAAAAGGTATGGACTGAAAATATTGTTATTAAAAGGAGGAACGTATAGGAGACAGGAAGGAGAAACATAGCTAAAGGGAAAACAGACGCAAAGCTCTTAAAAACAAATAGAAAAAAAACCATACGCAGGATAATGTCTTTTATCTGACTTTTAAGTTGACAAGGTCTTATATTAGACTGCCGAATGCCTCAGATGTCAAAAGTGACACTGAAAAAACCCACTGATTTCACTAAAAATAAATCAATCAAACATCAGTCAAGAAAGAAAGATGTCCCTAATGGATTTTAAATCATTTAGATCACCAACAAATATTCACAAGATAAATCTTTGATTTATGAGTTCATTATATCCATTACACGTTACACCCTTCTACACATTCTGTAGTCACACCTAAATTACCTACGTAATATAATGGACTGGCTGATGACCCAAGAACTCTTTTCCCTTCATTAAAGAGAATGAGTCTAAGGGAATCCGTACCCTGCTCCTAATAATCATTACAAAAGGAAATGGCTTGTCCCTCAGACTTAAGAAAACTCCCAAGAAACCCAGAAATATGATCGTCTATTATTCATCTATTACATGTGTCGTGAAACGTGTGGTTCGTGAGAGTTGGTTGTAAAAAAGTACAAGAATTAGTCTAGCATTTTTAATTTCGGCGGCAGTATTCAAATAAGTTTTATATTTCACACGTCGCATATTTACTATGAAGGTAGTCTAATTTGGTAAGTCATGTTTTAAGACACGTTACGAGTCGATTAATTCTTATGAATGATTCCTTGATTATCCCTGAGGAAATTTGAATGTTCTGGCATCTTGAGAAAAAGACTGATGAAATATATAAAGATATAATGTTTTTTTTTTCATAAAGGAAATAATGGTCCACAGTATCTTACTAATGCATTCCTGTGCTGTCTGAAACTTTGGACATTTGTTTACCTTATGTTTAAACGCTTGGTAATTAATACATTCACTCTCCCACACACCTTTTAAGTTCCTTATCTGTTATATGGAACTGAAAAAGAATATGAAAAAGTGTGTGGAAGAGTGGATGTATTGCTCACCAGGCGTTTAAACATAAGGTAAACAAATGTCCAAAGTTACAGACTACACAGGAATGCATTAGCAAGATACCGTTGACCATTATTTTCTTTATAAAAAAATATATCTTAATTTCATCAGTCTTTTTCTTAAGATGGCAGAATATTAAAATTTCCTCAGGGAATGATCAAGGAATCATCCATAAGATAACGTTAATCGGCTCGTAACGGGTCTTAAAACATGACTTACCAAATTACACTCTCTAAAGAATAAATATGCGACGTATGAAATATAAAAACTTATTTGAATAATGCTGCCAAAATTAAAAATGCTAGACTAAACCTTGTACTTTTGTACAACCCACTCTCACGAACCACGTTTCACGACACGTTCGCAGTCTGGAAAAACCTCAACAGCCGATCCAATACTGAATTTATAAACTGCTATCCAGGAATTATGAGCACATTCGGCTCCTCTAACACTCCCTTAATAAATGCCATGTTTCACAAGGGCCTCATGGACTGGAAAATCTCCTGACGCTTCGATCACGTGATTAACGACTCGGCCACAAACTGGTCTGTCCATATTCCCATTTGTTTCACCCGCCGATGAATCCAATTAAACCACTCAAAAAGACACACAACAATTGCACGCATTCGTTTTGCAGTGCGCTGAAATAATTACCTAAATTACAGATTCTAACGTCGAATTCGAATTTATATATATATATATATATATATATATATATATATATATATATATATATATATATATATATATATATATATATATATATATATATATATATATATATATATATATATATAAAATTTATATATATATATATATATATCGAGAGAGAGAGAGAGAGAGAGAGAGAGAGAGAGAGAGAGAGAGAGTGTAACACATGTAACACATGTTAGTGATCATACTTTATTTCTCATAAAAATGATTGGCCTGAAAATATCCAACTGAAGATTAGTTATAGTTTTCATTACCAGCATTATCATTACTATTATAAAATAGGAAAAAAAATACCTTCACAACTCATTTGAGGAAGCTCCTGAAGTCTAAAGCTAATTGAAGTATCAACACATAATACGAGAATGGTGCAGGTTGCACATCTATTTGGGTTAAAGAGCATGAATAAAAAAATTTTTTTGATATAATAAGAGTTCAAATAAATACCGACTTCATGCCATCTGACATAACATGGAACTTCTATTACTATCAGTCAATTTGCTTGTGTTGTCAAAGGCGTGTGACAAGAGAAAGGTGAAGTAGATATTATGTTTACCTGGACTGAACAGTTGAGAGAGCAGAAGGGGATAAAATAGTTAAATGGCTGTAAAATTACGATGTTTAAGCAGGAGCGCGGCTGTAATACCCAGAGGCGCTAGCAGTATACACTTGTAATGTAGCATGAGGAAAACAAGACTTTTTCCTGTGCAGGAGCCCTACACTGATTCTGACGAATACGGATGCATGCGGTTTTGAATCTCTCATTTTGCTTTAATACTTTTCATTTTCATTTCGTGAAAGAAAACGTTATCGTAATGAGCTATTTATATCTCAGATCTTGTATAGAGGACATTTAGTTGGCTTGAGGATTAAGCATTTCTTTTACTGCTAATGGATAAGTTTGGTTGTGAAAGGCTAAAACCGTCGGAGCGAAACGTAACGTAGATTCCTTTATGCCAGTTTTGTTACGAAATATGTAAGGCTAAAACATGCTAAAGACTGGATATTAGGATTTCCAGGGGATTAACCCAATTGTACTTGCTAAGCCTGGCTGTCTATGATACTAATAATTCTAATTCTACAATAATCATAGGAATTAACAATGAGATAATGATGGTACTCTGTTCAACTTTTCTTTATCTTTTCTTCATAGCAGATAACTATGAGGGTAAGAATACATTACAACTAGTATCGCACGTATGATTCAAATGACATTATTGCAGATTAATACACTGACGTTAATGAAAATATTACGAACACATTAATGCCAATATAATCCACATTATTAATATCATCAATATTTTATATCATTATTATTAACCCCTTTTAGTAAAATCATATCAAAGTAACTTGTTAGCGTAACTGATTATATCCCTGATCTTGCAGAATAGTTTTATAATCAACGGTGCCTTTAAATCAACAGCAACAAAACGTAACAAATAATTTTGTCCATTAAAGTTCTAGGAAATACGTACTGTGATTAAAGAAAAACGTCCTAAGGAATGTGGTACAACAACAACTAAGAAATTTCATGTAGGTGAGTACCACTAAAACTCTGACCACACACCATGTATGTACATATGTACATATGCATTTATAGGATTGTTGAATTTACGTCCATTAAAATATAAATATAAATATAAATATAAGTATAAATATAAATATATATATATATATATATATATATATATATATATATATATATATATATATATATATATATACATACATACATACATACACACACACACACACACACACACACATATATATATATATATATATATATATATATATATATATATATATATATATATATATATATATATATATATATATATACATATATATATATATATATATATATATATATATATATATTATATATATATATATATATATATATATAAATATATATATATATATATATATATATATATTATAATGGGCATAAAACTCAACAAACGTATTGGTTTACAGGGGATAATCATTCCTTTCACTCACTTCTTTACAAACTTTCTCCTATTTACCGAAAACGTTACATACCCATATAACAAAAGTTATTTTCCGACTCCTGATCACAAGATAATCCTGTATCTATTCAGAAACCCTCTAAACCTAGAATCCTAGATCAGCCATGTACCCACTACTGCCAACAAACTGATGCGTCTCCTTGTGTCAACATCAATTCCAGAAGCTTTTTGATTATTCAGCCTCATCATTACCCTACAAATTTCTTTAAAAGTTACTTCCACACAGTTAATATCAAATCTACATTCATTCTCTCCACACAAACATCTTTCAATAATCTGTTTATCAAAGTCGTCTTTATTCTTTTTTCAGACGCGGGTTATGATCCTCGTGAAAGAAAGAGGAGACGTCTAGACAGAACTTGAGAACCCCATCAGCTTTCTGTATTTGACGAAATCCGGCTGCTTCTGTAAAGACTGAAAGGCAATAGCGCGTGTACGTGTGTTTCTATACTTGTATTTATATACGCTGTCATATATGCATACAGCTCTTATCTTGGGTTATATACAGATGCGCAAGGATGGCATTTCCCCTTCAGAGCGTCTGCCATTTGCGTCTTTTATTCTACGGTCCTTTTGACTGTTAACATGCTTTCTGACATTTCTTCCCACCATCAACATTTCTTTTCTCTCTATAATAACACTTCATGTTCATCTTGCTTCGCCTACTAGCTTACAATTCGTACAATGTACATCACTTGCAGACAATTGTTCAAAGCCATCTCTCTCTCTCTCTCTCTCTCTCTCTCTCTCTCTCTCTCTCTCTCTCTCTCTCTCTCTGCTACGATAATAGATTACATCTACTTAGGTACGTATGAATGCATGTATTTAAGCGTGTATTGAACAATAAATAAATTTACACATAAAACTTTCAATAAAACCCTCTCTATTAGGAAGGATAACCCCAGAGATAAAACCTTATGAATATATAAGAAACATTTGTTGAAAAACATTACAAAAATAACAGTCTAATTCAGAAAGGGCAGCCACATATTCGCCTTAGAAAGAACTTGTGATCTTCGTAAAAAATTTGATTGTCCATTTCCTGACCTGATAAAATACGCGAAATATCAAAACGTTCAGCATTTTTCTAAGCGCATTAGAATTTACGTCTTCCGTAATGTGATGGAATACAAAGCGTACCAACACAACTATCAAAAGCCATGAATTTTATCATTTCCAAGACTATGAAACGTTTGAAGCTGCTAAGACCTATTTAAAGATCTTGAGAAAAGTTTACAGTGACTGGAGACGGCGATAAGAAAGAAAGAATACGGGAAATATAGGGACCAGTAATCTGTCTCAAATCAATCATTTCTAATTTTGCGTCACAGGAATAATGCTCTTCAATGATATTTTTGCACCAGGGATTTTATCGCAATAAATGTAATATCAGGTGTACCAATAATTACAAAGACCATGACTCTACCCCTAGCACTTAAAAAGTAAGACGTATTCAGTCAACAGGCTGGCATTAAAATAAGATTCACAGAAAAGAATATCAACATAAAACATATAACAAAGTAACACTTACCACACCCAGCCCAGGGAGGAAGCGGTTCCAAGACAAAAAACGCACATGAAGCACTAAAACAACGCGCACCTGCAATAATAAAAATATGTGAATAATTAAAAGAAAGATCGATCTTTCAAACGTCCTATTAATCTTCACTGCTAACACCCATCTTACCCCAAGTGTACATTTATTCTGTAGGCCAATGAATAACTGGATTAGTTAGGCGTCACTGGCTACAGATGAAGCAATGCCTGTTACCTCAAGATACACTCTACCTAGCACGCTAAATGGTTACCAACAACAAACATCTAACATCACAACTCTTTACTCAAATTTCCAAAGCAAACAACTAGATCTGCTATTCCACTGGTCCCGAACAAACGGGAGAGTTATCAATACATGTCGGACAAATATCGGATAAATAAGTTCCTTATCTATCCACAATGTCACTGGACGCAGGAAACATATTTAGTCACAAAACAATTTTCAGCCAGAATTGTTTTTCACAATTGTTCTACTCAGCAACAGCTTTCCATCGGATATTATTCATACTAAATAAATACGTCGTTCTAAAACCAGTATGAGTCGCACAATTGGAGTGTATCAAAACCACCCGTGACATCAAAATAGCAACAACAATAACATATGACAACAACAATGCTACCATTATTACTACTATTAAAACTATGGTAATAAACGCCATTATTAAAGCAACAGAAAATTTTTGGAAAATGTTATACCGATCCACGAAAAATACATGGAACTGAAAATAAGGCAGTGAAATCAAGTGTTAATGTATATCACAACTTTATGCATTTCTTGCCTGCTAGACTTTATCTAATCATTGCATCTGTGAGACCTGAAACTTCCAGTCGGTTTACTCGGGAAACAATTAGTGACGATTTTAGTTGAAAAGATTACTTCGGGGAAGTGCATAAAATGATTTATGTAAACAATCATTCAAGACCACATATGAATAATATATATATATATATATATATATATATATATATATATATATATATATATATATATATATATATATATAAGTTACAGATAAGTTATAGAACCAGGTGCCGATTAACTAATCCAGAATCCTCTAATATGCGCAACCATACCGTTAAATGCAAAACAGACATCAGCTATGAAGATTTTAAGATTATTGGTTATACAAGCAGTCCCCATGAACTACTTATTCTCGAAACAGTAAATATTAAACAATGAGTTCCCTCACTGAATTGTCAAACAACTGCTGTACCCTTGTATTTGTCTTAACTCTCTGCCTTGTCCGATTTTTTTTTTTGTGTGTGTGTTTTATACTTAGTGTGTCCTTGGCCTGTGGATTGGTAGGTTACCCTCCAGTGTTTTTAAGTGCATCTGTATTTAAGTATGTTGTCTGGTTTTAACTATTTTGTTTCTAAGTGCGTCTGTGTTTGAGTGTTGTCTGTTCTTGATAATTTTATCTTTTATGTTCTGTTTTTATAAATTTTCTTGGCTTGCTTTCTACGTTTTTAAAGTAAAGTCTTGTATATAGCTCTTTTAATTAATTTATATTAATACATTGTATTTTATTGTCGTAGATCTCCTGATGATGTGATTAAGAATCATGAAACGTCGAAATAAATGGTTACTGTGTCATCCGCTTCTGTATTCCTGCCCTTGATCTTGATGCAAATATATATATATATATATATATATATATATATATATATATATATATATATATATATATATATATATATATATATATATATATATATAAATTTCTGACTCACGTCGGGATCGAACCCAGGTCTCTCAGGTGGAAAGCAAAGGGCGTTATCCACTGGGCCATACAAGTCTAAAAGAAGTTGGAACCTGAGAGCAACTGCACCCAAGGAATTACCTGGGCAAGCTAACTGCTTGCATACCATGTGAGTTTTCCCCAACTTCCCGACTCAGCAATGACCCAATAGACAACATTTCATTCGAATTATCCTTCTGAGTGAATAAGATAGAAATCATCAACACACAATCACGTGTGGAACAGAAATAAATTTCTGACTCACGTCGGATCGAACCCAGGTCTCTCAGGTGGAAAGCAAGGGCGTTATCCACTGGGCCATACAAGTCTAAAAGAAGTTGGAACCTGAGAGCAACTGCACCCAAGGAATTACCTGGGCAAGCTAACTGCTTGCATACCAGCGAGTTTTCCCCAACTTCCCGACTCAGCAATGACCCAATAGACAACATTTCATTCGAATTATCCCTTCTGAGTGAATAAGATAGAAATCATCAACACACAATCACGTGTGGAACAGAAATAAATTTCTGACTCACGTCGGGATCGAACCCAGGTCTCTCAGGTGGAAAGCAAGGGCGTTATCCACTGGGCCATACAAGTCTAAAAGAAGTTGGAACCTGAGCAACTGCACCCAAGGAATTACCTGGGCAAGCTAACTGCTTGCATACCAGCGAGTTTTCCCCAACTTCCCGACTCAGCAATGACCCAATAGACAACATTTCATTCTGAATTATCCCTTCTGAGTGAATAAGATAGAAATCATCAACACACAATCACGTGTGGAACAGAAATAAATTTCTGACTCACGTCAGGATCGAACCCAGGTCTCTCAGGTGGAAAGCAAGGGCGTTATCCACTGGGCCATACAAGTCTAAAAAAAGTTGGAACCTGAGAGCAACTGCACCCAAGGAATTACCTGGGCAAGCTAACTGCTTGCATACCAGCGAGTTTTCCCAACTTCCCGACTCAGCAATGACCCAATAGACAACATTTCATTCGAATTATCCCTTCTGAGTGAATAAGATAGAAATCATCAACACACAATCACGTGTGGAACAGAAATAAATTTCTGACTCACGTCAGGATCGAACCCAGGTCTCTCAGGTGGAAAGCAAGGCGTTATCCACTGGGCCATACAAGTCTAAAAGAAGTTGGAACCTGAGAGCAACTGCACCCAAGGAATTACCTGGGCAAGCTAACTGCTTGCATACCAGCGTGTTTTCCCCAACTTCCCGACTCAGCAATGACCCAATAGACAACATTTCATTCGAATTATCCCTTCTGAGTGAATAAGATAGAAATCATCAACACACAATCACGTGTGGAACAGAAATAAATTTCTGACTCACGTCGGGGATCGAACCCAGGTCTCTCAGGTGGAAAGCAAGGGCGTTATCCACTGGGCCATACAAGTCTAAAAGAAGTTGGAACCTGAGAGCAACTGCACCCAAAAATTACCTGGGCAAGCTAACTGCTTGCATACCAGCGATTTTCCCCAACTTCCCGACTCAGCAATGACCCAATAGACAACATTTCATTCGAATTATCCCCTCTGAGTGAATAAGATAGAAATCATCAACACACAATCACGTGTGGAACAGAAATAAATTTCTGACTCACGTCGGGATCGAACCCAGGTCTCTCAGGTGGAAAGCAAGGGCGTTATCCACTAGGCCATACAAGTCAAAAGAAGTTGGAACCTGAGAGCAACTGTTTTTAAGGAATTACCTGGGCAAGTTAACTGCTTGCATACCAGCGAGTTTTCCCCAACTTCCCGACTCAGCAATGACCCAATAGACAACATTTCATTCGAATTATCCCTTCTGAGTGAATAAGGGTGCAGTTGCTCTCAGGTTCCAACTTCTTTTAGACTTGTATGGCCCAGTGGATAACGCCCTTGCTTTCCACCTGAGAGACCTGGGTTCGATCCCGACGTGAGTCAGAAATTTATTTCTGTTCCACACGTGATTGTGTGTTGATGATTTCTATCTTATTCACTCAGAAGGGATAATTCGAATGAAATGTTGTCTATTTGGTCATTGCTGAGTCGGGAAGTTGGGGAAAACTCGCTGGTATGCAAGCAGTTAGCTTGCCCAGGTAATTCCTTGGGTGCAGTTGCTCTCAGGTTCCAACTTCTTTTAGACTTGTATGGCCCAGTGGATAACGCCCTTGCTTTCCACCTGAGAGACCTGGGTTCGATCCCGACGTGAGTCAGAAATTTATTTCTGTTCCACACGTGAATGTGTGTTGATGATTTCTATCTTATTCACTCAGAAGGGATAATTCGAATGAAATGTTGTCTATTGGGTCATTGCTGAGTCGGGAAGTTGGGGAAAACTCGCTGGTATGCAAGCAGTTAGCTTGCCCAGGTAATTCCTTGGGTGCAGTTGCTCTCAGGTTCCAACTTCTTTTAGACTTGTATGGCCCAGTGGATAACGCCCTTGCTTTCCACCTGAGAGACCTGGGTTCGATCCCGACGTGAGTCAGAAATTTATTTCTGTTCCACACGTGATTGTGTGTTGATGATTTCTATATATATATATATATACAAAGTATATTATGTATATATATCATATATATATATATATATGTATATATTTATATATATATATATGTATATATATGTATGTATACACACACACACACACACACACACACACACACATATATATATATATATATATATATATATATATATATATATATATATATATATATATATATATATATATATATATATATATATATAAAGTATAGGGACATCAATCTTAATACCCTCAGAGGAAAGAATGAAGAAATAATTATGACGATGTAGGAAAGAAATATCGACAATTATCACTTATTCCATAAAGGAGGTATCAAAGCGAGCTGGTGCTATTGTAAGCAGAATAAGTTTTGTCCAAGTGTACGCACCACAACAGGGACGTCTCCCGGTACAAAAAGAAGAATTCTATAGGAATCTGCAAGAGGTTATGCTGAAAACAACATCATTACAGGAGATCTAAATGGACACGTGGGACAAGATAGAACTAGTATAAAAAACTTAAGGGGTTTCAGTATTGAAGACAGAAATAGAGGGGGAGAAGATATAACCTTTTGCCTCCAGAACCAGAAGGCTACAATGAATTCCTTATACAAACACTGTTAAAGTAAAAAATGGACATGGTATAGATGGAATTCTGTAATGTTGGCTTACACTGAAATGTCCATTATTGACTTACCTCTCACAAATAACAAGAACCTGTTTAAAGATGTGAAGAGAGTCCCATGTGTATCAACCCTACTCAGATCATAGATTATTGTTAGTAAAACTAAAACTACATAAACCTAAACCAGAATCGTCCTGACTTTAAGAGAGGCACAAGAATGAAATTAGAGAGAAAAGGCAATAGCTACATGAATGGAATAACTCAAATAACATGTAGAGTGGTTTAAAAGAGGAATTACAGACGCTGCTTTGAATGCAGTTCTGATAAAACTTTAAGGGGTGAGAAAAGAAAAGTGGTCACTAGAGCTGAAGGAATGTGTTATGAGAAAAATGAAACTGTTTAAAATATGGATGAAAACTACGAGGGCTGAGGACCATTATATCTATAAGGAAGCTAGCAGAGAGGTGGAGAGGGTGAAGCAACTTCATAAATAAAATGTTGGATAAAAATTGAAAAGTATTTAGAAAATGACCTGCAAGGTACCAGAAAACTTATATATAGCAAAACTGCCAAGAACTAAAGAAAGGGATCTCACAACCCTACGTATGCAACAAGACACCCAAATGATAGAAACCTGTTGACAGAAACAAGGGAAATAGAATTAGGTGGGAAAAATTACTTTGAGACTTTGTTGAATGCACCCATTCTGAAAGAAGAAATTACTTTTGAGTTCCATACCGAATCCAGTACAGAAACTGACCTATCAATAAGAGGCACTTAAGAGAATGAGAAATGGCAAAGCTCCTGGCGTGCATCAAATTCCTGCAGAGGTACTGAAATGTATGGGCAGTGGCGGAAATGCTTGGTTTTTGGAACTGCTAGCTATGCCCTGGGAGGGCATAGCTAGCAGCTGGAATAAGGATCTGATACGCCCTATCTAAAAGGAGGGGATAAAACCGATTGCTCAAACTATAGAAGCATTTCTCATGCCTCATGCTTTTCAAGGTTTACGAGAGAGTTCCAGAAGGGAGGCTAAGAGGTCATACTGAATCAAAAATGAAAAATAATTTTCACCACGAAAATGGTTTTTGAAAAAAGCTGGTTGTGGAATGAATATAAATATATTGTTTTTCTAGACCCAGAGAGAGCCTTCGATCGTGTACAGTCACAAAACATGGCATGTAATGGATGATGAATAATATGAGATCCCAGAGAAACTTGAGAGAGTAATTTTCAACATATAAAATAATACTAGATGCAGAGTGAAGACCCTCACTAAAACCGATGAATGGTTTAATGTAAAATCACATGTCAGGCAAGGCAGTGTCCTCTAACCATTATTGCTCATACTGTTTCTGGATAAGTGTAGGAGAGAGAAAAACCCCAATGGAGAGAAAATCATTGGTCTAACGTATGCAGATGACCACACGATGGTAGCAGGAACAAAGGGAGACCTTCAATGTGAACTAGAAGAATGGAATAACACCGTAACAAACAACTAAATGTAAATCTTCAAAGAGAAAACGGAAATCATGCTGTTATCAAGAACACCTAGAGATGCGAACATCTCATTGGAGGGCCAGGTATTACATCAATGCAGCAATTTTATTTATCTAGGCATTATGTTCTGTGATGAAAATCAGTCAGAATTAAAAATATATAGAATCATCAGATTTTATAACAACTTGTATCTACTTTATCCACTGATGAAAGAAAATTAAAAGCGATTATTTATTCCACTATACGGAGACCAGTTCTGACCTATAGCCATGAAATTTGGACATTTAACATCAAGAACTAGTAGAAGATTCAAAGAGCAGAAATGAAAGTACTCAGACTGATAAAGGGAGTTACAAGGTTAGACAGAATACGAAATGAAGACATTCTGAATGAGCTGGAGGTGGAAAGGAAATCTAAGGTGGCTGAGAGGGGCAGCTACGATAGTTTGCCAAGTAAAAAGGATGGAGGAGGATGGAATGGATGCCGAATGGAAGAAAGCCTGTGCAAAGAACAAGGAAAAGATAGAAGGAAAACTTAGACGCAACAATGCGAAAGGAAGGAAGTCCTCTTCAACATGTTGAAAAGGAAAACTACTTTAAAGATAGACGGGTATGGAAATAATTCCTGAGCCATATATATTTTATTCACGTTTTGCTCGTTTTTGTTTATGTTCAAGTATTCGAAGTGTTGAAGCATATATATATATATATATATATATATATATATATATATATATATATATATAATATATATATGTATATATAATATATATATCACACGCATATAGATATATATATATATATATACACGTGTATATTTATACATATATGTATATATATCTATAAATTCATATATATATATATATATATATATATATATATATATATATATATATATATATATATATACATATATTTATGTATATACATATACATAATTTATGTGTATATATTTATGATATAAATGTGTATATATACATTAATATATATATATATATATATATATATATATATATATATATATATATATATATATATATATATATATATATATATATATATATACACATATATATAAACAAAAACGAGCAAAACGCGAATAAATGAAAGGAGTAATCAAGCAAACCGACAAAAAGCAGTAACATGTTTGCAACAGAGAACTTCAAACGTACGAAAGTAAACAAAGAAATCCCGTTATGTGTAAAATGCAACAGAGGAACTGCATGAACAGCGTCTGCATGGTGATGGTAGTCAGTTAATGATTAGGTACATTTTTCCCGGTGACATGTAGCTATTTCTCTCTCTATAATGATGCAACAGCCAAGTTGAACGTAAAGCCTAAGGGGAAGCCGACCCATGGTCCCACAAATACTCGCTAACAACCAGTTCCACCAACTTTTAATGGACTTTATGCACAGGTGGCAATAACAAACGAACGCAAACACGAACACAGAATGAGAAAGAGAGAGAAAGGGATTATTAGAGATTTTAAAATATACATTGTTTAAGCTGCTTTGTTCCAAATGGAAACAGATATCAATTAACTGTTAATCGCAGAAGTTAATAGCTTCACATAAAACAAAACCTGCTTGAAACCTATTGCCCGGCCCTATAAATTTTCAATCAGCAAATATATAAATAAATAAATTAAATTAGAATATACAAGCATGATCTACAACAGACAAAAAAAAAGGAATGTTTTTCCGGTGTGCTCGTTTCAGTAGTTATTTTCTATCATTCTGAATGGAACAGATGATCGGTGTAGCAAAGTTATTTAATAGATAGAATGTAGAATTTAGGTCAAAGGCCGAACGCTGGTGAGACCTACGAGGTCATTCAGCGCTGAAACGGAAATTGAGAATAAAGGGGGTTCCAAAAGCGTTAACAGGAGGAAAACCTCGCAGTCGCACTATGAAACAACTGTTAGGAGAAGGTGGAAAGTAAGATGGACGAAAGAATATGAATGGAGGTACAGTAGAAGGAATGAAAAAGTTGGAGCTAGGGGCCGAAGGAACGCTGCAAAGAACCTACGTAATGCCTATAGCAGGACCCTGGCCTACAGTACACCGCATGAGGTGCATTGACGGCACTAACCCCCTACGGAGGCAAAGTTACTGAAAACTGCAATGTTGTTAACACATACTGCAGCCGTAGCTTAGAATCTGTCGCTCTGGAATATATTAACAATCGGATATATAAGTTTTGCTATGAAAATAAAACATGTTGCACAATTTCCCCTTTACACTTATTATTAATGCAAAACCCCTGAACAGCCTGCAACAGTTTTCAGTATTAAGAAAACAAACATTATCCGCAAAACAATAATTTCTATATTGTCTCACATTACACTCCTAAAGATTGTTGAAACTTGAGAAAGCTGAGAGTGAAAGCTAAGTGTCATTTCATTTTCAATACATTTCTCCTTTCCTTGACAACATTAGACAATCTCACGAGTTTCTCTCCATGATCTCTTCTGCAGTGCCACGGTAATACAATCAGCCTACTTTTTCCTTCCCACGCCCCGTGAGGAAGCAGTGCGTCAGTGCCCCTCACGCAGTGTGCTTATGCATTTCTACAGGGTTTATGCAGCGTCCCCTCAGTCCCCGAGCTGCGCCCACTTTTTAACCTTTTACTCTACCTTCATTCCCTCTTCCTTTTTTCACTCTTGCTGTCTGGCCTCTGCAGGTATCACTTCTTAGTCAACTGTAGAATCTTCTCCAAGTATCACCCTTAGAGCCTTATTCTATGCGTCATTTCTTTAATTTTCCGGATCTCTTTTGTCTTGCTGTCAAACCATTATAATTCCTTATTTTCGCTGGTTTAAGCACTGAATTGCCGAAAGAACCCCAGTGCTTGACTTGACAGCTTTAATTTCATAAAATGAAATTTTGTACTTTCTACATCACTAAAATACTCGGATCATTATTCCACCACGCCCTATTATTATATTTAATATTTCCTACTTCCCTACGAAAGTAAAGTCTTCCTGCTGATTTACTGTCACAAGCAGTAAACTTTTGATAATTATCAGGCTTCTTGCACTGTGTTATTTCTAATTCAAGCCCATTTTTTTCAGATAAAATAACCATACTTTCCCCTTTTAGTTTTTTCTCAGTTCACCTTATTACTATTATTTACACCAATCTGCACCAGCTAAAACTGCTTTCTGCTTCACTTTACCTTCAACATGCTACTGATACCTCCAGAAACTCCTTCCTCACTCCTACATCCACCATATTGGTCCTCCATCTACTTTGTAACAACAGAACCTAATTAACGCTGTTCACTGCCATTTTCTATTTCCCCAGCATGCGTATGGATATTCGCCTATTGAAACCACGGATTCCTTTCAAGTTCTGAACACTGTCCTTTCACTTTATATTTGCTCTGTCTCATAACATCCAAGTTTCCTTAAAACTCTTCAGCTATCATGCATGTCTTCTCTTCCGTATCATAATCCAGCGCATTCAAAACCCAAGACTTGATATATTATTTCTTCTCCATTTCTGCAACAAAATCATATAAGGTAAGAGGTCTACCCACCGCATAGGTGTCATTTGTTCCTCAAAAGTGTTCCCACATCCCTCCTCCGCATTGAGAGCACCCAATGACCTTTGTACTTCTTTGGGACGCAGTGCCAAGGTAACATCCTCCCCACCGACCCCAAGACACGCACACACACACACACACATACACACACACACACACACACACATATATATATATATATATATATATATATATATATATATATATATATATATACATTATATATACATACATACAATATATGCATACATATACATACATATATATATAATTATGTGTATGTATATATAATGTATACACACACACATATATATATGCATATATATATATATATATATATATATATATATATATATATATATATATATATATATATATATATATATATATATATATATATATATATATATATATATATATACATACACACATGTGTGTATGTATGTAGGTACTTATGCATTTGTGTATGTCCTAGTGCGTTCTTACCTTCCCCAAATTATTGATACCATAATGCATGGCCCTGTAAGAGCATGAAGAGAGAAGATATAAGTACTCAATTAATATTAGCCGGATAATCCCTCAGTGACCTCGGCCATCACAGGACTATAAATTAACATCTGCTCTCTTTTTCCATGAAACTATTATGACCTTTGCAAAATGATAATTCCAACACCGTGACCCGTGCCAATTTCTTGGCTCTCCTACTACTATCGGGGTACGCAATATCGTAAATAACATACTCCAGATAATTCCATTAATATCTATTTCTACTACTACCACGAATTTTAATATTACTACTGTTACTCTCACCATCACCACTACTAATGCTATTACTACTACACCCGAACAGAATAGTTTTTCACTGACATTGCCCTTGAACTTCATGTTTTGACCAAAATTTCCACTTAAAATAATAAATTTGCTACTTAAAATATTTGAAATCATTCATATGAGATGGGAAATAACAGTACATTTCAAGGAAAATGGTAAGACATCCTCTTGTTTAAAGAATATCAAGTTTTACCAATACAGTTCCCTTACCACATCTCACCTAAAATAAAAGATGAAAAAACACTTTTGGCTAACCTAACTGTTCCATCTAAAGTTCTTTGTATCTTCACAAATAATACATATATTTTTCAGATAAGAACTTTTTCCAATTTCCTAGGGTCAAATGTAGTTCCTGACGACATATAAGGAAAGGCCCACTTAAAATCATAAACCTGCTTCTTTTTCTGGGAATGGCTTCACGCATGCGTAAATCAATCGTGATAGATGGTCCAGAAGTAAAACTCTTATCTTCAAGGACAGATGATAAATTGTTTTCAAGTCTGATTTACTCATTGAAGTGAGATTAAAACCACTCAACAAAATTGCTCCTACCACAAAAGTGTCATCCCCAAAAAATCCCAAATTACAGAAGGGCAGGGGGAACCATATACGCTAAAATGTACTGTATTCCGGATACTCTTTTACATTTATCATGTAAATGAAATTCCTCAAACATATTACATTCAACAGTCTGTTTACCCGTGGCTCCTAAAAAGTAACAGACATATCAGAAAATAAAGGATGCTGATCTTTTTCAAGGAAATTTAATTACCGCAGAACTCACGAATTTATATTCGTGATTTCTGCGGTATTAATATTTAAACCTTTCAAACAGAACAATTAAAACATAGACAATGACAGGAAAGAAACAACTACGAAAAATTTATTGCGTGCGAAAATAAAAATAATAAGAGAAAATATAATCTTTTGATGCAGGTCACCGCTCTTGCAAAATGGCAGATAATGTTTTCTGCAATTTGGTATTATATAATTGTCATTATATCCTTTTTTATACGTAAGCGAAACTAACTAATTTTTCATTTGCGCAAGGGAATGGTGGCGGGAGGGACACTTGAGCGGAAGACCACTACAGGCAATTCTTGAGTGTTTTAAGCTTTATTACATTCCAAGGTAATCTAATGCGAAAATATAACCTACTGGAGTATTTGACTATTTCTACTAAGATATTATCACTGTCTAATGCTATTACCACTATTTTCTTCATTAATAATTAATAACTGACCAATAGTGTGATCAACCCTATGTAACGGTTAATGAACAATAAGCGGAATGAAAGCGGAAACAATAAATAAAATAAAAATATAAATTAGGGGAAATTCTAATAGCATTCATTTATTCATCTGGAATGACGGTATGCGTAATGGAATGGAACTGAATGGAATATAGAGTTTAGGCCAAAGGCCAGGCGCTGGGACCTATGAGGTCATTCAGCCCTGAAAGGAAAATTGAGAGTAAAAGGTCTGAAAGGTGTAACAGGAGGAAAACCTCGCAGTTGCACTAGGAAATTATTGTTAGGAGAGGATGGATAGCAAGATGGAAGAAAGATATGAATAGAGGTACAGTAAAAGGAATGTAAAGTAATGGTTGCAGCCTAGGGACCGAAATGGACGTTGCAGAAAGAACTTTTAGTAATGCCTAAAAAAACTAAACTCCGTGAGGTGCACAACAGCGGCATTTGTTCACCTGGAATGGGGGTATGCATAATGGATAGTGATCAACGGCTCAAGCTTTTCATGGAAGTGGGTTAATCTCTTTTCATAGTTGATGAAGGAGCTTAACCCATCTGCATAAAACCCTCTCTCTCTCTCTCTCTCTCTCTCTCTCTCTCTCTCTCTCTCTCCAGAAGAGATGAAGTCGGAAGACTTCCGTACTTGAATAAGTGAGGTTTGTTTTCATTCCGGCTAATGTGTCTATGGGGGTAGGAATGGCCAAAGACAACACGACCATTCAATGTACAAGAACTTGTTACAAATGGCTTATAGGGACCTTATCTAACTTTGCTCTCTTTGTAATCTATTTTCCGAAACATTTAGGAGTGTGCAGAGTTTTTTGAAGGGAGACTAAGCTGCGAGCAAGCGGGGACAGAGAGTATTTCAATTATCTGACGAAGTCATTCATTGTGCTTGCAACGTGCTGCATATCGAAAAAAGCTAATTCCTTTTTATCACACACACACACACACACACACACACACTCAAGAATTTCAATGTACATAAACAGAGCGTAATTGTCGTTGAGAATAACTATAAATGATACAGATAAGTAACATTTATCAATAATGCTAATACTGCAATACTACAATTACTTCTAATAAGCAATCTAATGATTCCATTTATGAAGATAGATGCTACGAATATGACGGCATTGTCAGGAATATAACGGCTAACCTTGTAACCGATGAGAAAACGCTTGGAAACGCATAAAGGCTAATTGTCCCTGATTGCAATTGTAATAACTCACAATTGAACTAATGATGTTAGAGGATCTACTGCAAAATAAATTTTAATTGATGATTATCATAAATCATTCAAAGTATCATTGTTAACAACATTATCGCTATAAATCAAGGCAGCACCATAGAAATGACACGCTTTGCCCCATACATTCTGAAGCAAATTACTCCATTACAATATTTGCTGATCTGAGAATATTTTCACAAATCGCTAAAATGTTGCACAAATCTTCACTGAGAGTAATATTCTGCGCCATATGTTTGCAATCATTACAAATTACTTTAGCTTTTTTTACTGTTAGCATTCTATAGGAGCAAACTTTTTTAAAGTAAGTTTTGCCAATTCGGAAACGGTTTCAATCTTACTTTTACCTAAAATTAACTTATCGTTCACAAACTCACTTTTGTACCGGACACATCCATCGCAGCAGTAAATTGCCGGAACTGATTTGCTACTGATTTGGCAGGATTTTTTTCCTATTTCGTGCAAGGTTAGAACATGCCACAATTTCTGGTTCATTTTGGGACACCAGCAGTGTAACTTTAATATTAACAAGAGTTATCCGAGAAATCATTTTGCAAAAAGGTTCCTAAATGTGTATATTTTGACCGTTCGTCATAAAAATGTCCGTGATTTTGAAAGTTAGGACAAGGGCATGAAACCCAGTCGAGAGATCAGGTGAACACTGTGTTAACATAACATCAACACCTGCCGCCAATATGCAGAGGAATTTGATATCCTATACAACGAAACCAAGATCCAAATTCGCTGCTAAGATCGCTTAAGCATGTTACAGAACCTCTAATTTTCCTCGAAATCATCGTCTGGAATTCGTGCATGAATTTCCGTATTTACCAACATTATCACGGACGACCTAAAAGATAATTAGACATAGAACAGAGGCGTTGTAAACTATGTGCAACTGGCAACATGACTGCAAGGAGGTTCGCCTTCTGTCAGCGAGAAACTAGAGACCTGCTCTTCCGCTGTACTGCTAAAGAAATTATCTGGGTGTTCTGATTTTTGGACGAACTATACCCTTTGAGAGACCATGAGACATATCAGTGTTGTTCACAATGACATTCTGAGACACCTCACAAACACTCCTCGCTATCACTCAGATGTTCATATAAAACCGCCTGGATAATTTGAAAATCATTGCAAGGCGAACAATGTTCAGTCTGATCACCCGACTGAGAAACAGCAACAATTCGCTCATCCTAAGCAGTGATGCAAAAAGATCTAAACTGTGGGAAAGATGGAATAATGAGGCGTCTGTTCCTAAATGCCTTATTCTCTGTTTTTGCAATTATGAAGTGTCGTCTCCAGAACCTGTCATTATTATTATTATTATTATTATTATTATTATTATTATTATTATTATTATTATTATTATTATTATATTTCTACGTCCCTTGTTATTTTTGGTATTTTTTTACTTCTTAGTATTACTGTGTTTAATATCATTGTAGAGTTTTGCAATTTTCAATACCCGTATTTAGCCTTCTGGATCTGACTTCTGTAACCACCTAAGGTCCCCAGATGGAAATTAATCGTCTGCAATCTGTTTTTTTACTGTTATCATTTTTAATTTTTATTCCATTATTCCCCATATAATTACTTTCATTACCATTATTATGAATTCTATTTTTTCTACTTCTTCAGCAACTGTGTGGATACTGCCGATAATTATTTTTGTTATGTTACCTTATGTATCTAGATTGTGTGCATTGTATTTGTAGCTTCCATGTATACGGCCCTGAGCCGCAATAAAGATTATTAATAATTATTACAATTATTATTATTATTATTATTCATTATTATTATTATTATTATTATTATTATTATTATAAGTTGCATAGAATTTGGTGAAATACAAATCAAAAAATAAAAACTAGCCAAGTTAATACAAATCAGTTATTCAGTTACCGAAATAAAGAAAACTTTAACACCTCTATCAGGTCTAACAGCAAGAATGGATAATACCAGAGTATAACGAATTTGTTGTAAAAGGTTTCACTTTGTATGCAAACCATGTCCTACAAACCTAAAACCATCTAGTTAGTGACGTATGGAAATTACTCTCAGTTTCTGATTTTTCTAGAAAACTTACCATATTCACTTTGCCAGTTAACAGTTATTTCATCTACCGGCTATTTTTTTTTTTTATTCCTCTTAGATACAAGTTATTTATTTAACGAAAAAAATCTACAAGTAAATCATACAGCAAATAAATTTATTAAATACTGAGATTCTGACATGATAATTTTGTGATCTAGACAAATGGATCAAGGCCACTAACATGAGTCACGTGATGAGATCAGTCAAAAATAAGCAGTATGCGAATGCAAAACAGGTGAATAATAATAATAATAATAATAATAATAATAATAATAATAATAATAATAATAATAATAATAATAATAATAATAACTTAGTACTGTAATACGGAAGACAATTGCTCAGCACAATGAATACAAATTTATATTTCAAACTTTACATACAGATCGTTAATCACTTATAAATTACCTTCGGTTTTTATTTCTAGGTTAAGTGAATTTGATATTATACGATGTTTGTAGCTTAACGTTTATGTATATATATTCACTGCTACCATTTTTCAGCTGGAGTTTTGTTTACATCTCAACAGATCTTGGATTATTCTCAGGGTAATAGGCACATTTCTTCATCAAAATTAAGAGTATCTATTCTACGGCTTTTCATTTCAGTTGTAAAGCAGGTAAAAGGCATTGTTTCTTGCGTAATCATAACGCCCAAATTCAAGAGCTGAGTAATATAATGCACTTTGCTCAAACTATTCAAGACCGTTGCAGCTATGCACGTTTTAAATTACGTCATGTCAAAGTATTTTCTTAATCTCCTCCGTGTAAATGGTGTTGCATTCAAAGCACTTTCTATTAGCAAACCTAAATCCCTTCTTTTGTGCGTATCCTTACAGCGTCCATCTCAAGCTTTCATTGTAATTACACAACCTTTGTTCTCAACGATTTTCCTATCTTTCTCTGAGAATGTTCCGTTTCTGGTAAATGACATTTGTCGTCTCCACTTTACAGACATTAAATACGATTTCTTTATAAGTTACTAACGAACCTGTCTTTTGCAATATTGCTCTCATTGGCGTCACTTTTTTTATCTGGATTCTTTAATTAATCATTTATTTTAAGGAGAGGTTTTATAGTGCATACTACTTCATTTCTCTCCTCAGCCTACTTTAAATTCTATTCTATTGTCATTGTTCAATGACATATTTTCTTTTTCTGGTGTCCAGAATCGAAAGAAAAATGGTAAAATCCTTATCTGTGCATTTAGTGGCTGGCATATTTGCAAGGCGGGATAAACAATAACCTCAACGTTAATTTCCACTTACTCCTTTCCAAAGTTATGTTACACAAAACGTCCAAAGACTACCACTGTTTTGCTAAAGTCTGAACTTTACATAACATACGTATGGGGGGATCTGCACTAAAAAAAACGCTTCGCTGATAAGTAGACGAAATAATAACCATCCATTACAAGGTTACTGTGAAACAGAACTTCAAATCCGCTTATTCAGACGGTTTGAGTTTATTCAAAAAATAAAAGCCCCGGATACAATATTCCACTATCTTCTAAACCATTACTTGTGTTCAGTTTTTCAGCTAGTTACACAAACATTTAATGGTTTCAACAATCCTCTGTTTTCTGTCACTCTGATCCAAGTTGACAATTCAAACTACTAGTAGTTCCAGTACTTCAAATCGAAGTGTATACGAATCTACCTAACGTTTTTGCAACGGTATGAGCAACTTAAAACCCACACTAGAAATCGGAAAAGCTAACACTGAAAAACCGGTTTTTAATCCTGAAGCGACAGATCTGTGTCAGGGAAAATGGATGGTGGGGTGAAGAATGCCCAGTCTTTCTGGTAAAAGCTAAGAAATAATTACCAGGCCGAGCAGTACGTGGGTTACGGCTCACACCGAAGGAATATATCAGACGTGATGGCGTGGCATATGTTACAATGCCACATGAGAATGCACTATATTTTTTTTTAGATAGATCTACTGAATAAACGGCGAAAAAAGTAAACAGATATGGGACACAAGAAACGGCAAGGAACACACTGCAGCAGAAAGAAGCAGGTTCTAAAGAAAGAGCGAGAAGGATGGGGCCACTTTCTTAACTGTTTTAATCTATTTTATCGAGAGGAAGTAAGAGGAAGAAAATCCCAAACAGGAAACAACACTGGAAACAACGACGTATTAACCTCACGTAAAGCTTCAGTAATTGGGAGGAAGAAAGGAACCTTCAACCATTAAAAACAAATTGTCAGGAACTCTTACTCTGTCGGCTTTTTTAGGCTGTACTGAGGCCCAAAGCCAGTCATGCCGGACTCCAAATATCTGCTATTATGATTCTAAGCTGTGATTTTCGGGAGAATGTGAGCACCATGCTAAGACCCCAACAGATGGTGTAACTGTACTACAAATAATTCTTGTAGCATACAACTTACAAAACACGTTTTGAATTCATCACAACAATAAGCAGTTATACAAGTGATTGTTTAACTGGAAGAAGTTAGCTTAATAAGCAAAGGCGGGAGCGAAATGCTTCACTCTCCAGAGCTTGGAGTATTGCTCTTAGAACTTTGATTATACGTCCCACAAAAACTTCCGAAAACCATAGACCCTCAACTATAAATTTCTATGACAAAGTAAACATCTGACAATTAAACTGACATGTGAAACCAAAAATAGATCAATGTAAAATATGGGCAAAAGAAAATGTTGACCTGGAAAACAGGACAAGGAATAAAGTTTAAGGGTTATTTTGCCTGTAAAAACATACGTGTGGAAAATAATCCTTAACTACCAAGGGACTTACCAACCTAAATGGAAGTAGTACACATTGTGGAGCTACAGGTTAATCAGTTAAATATCTATCATGGCTTCTATGATCTAGAGAAAGTATTCTAAAATTCTGGTCTCTATACTGACTTGAAACCTTGAAAAATTATCAGGGAAAATAACAGGTAACCGTAAGGGTACCTGCCTATCAAGTTTCATTAGACTCAAGAGAAACAGGGGACAATGTAAGATAATAATGATAATTATAATAATAAAACCCCAGTCAAAAACAGAGCCTTACACGATAGTCGAACAGTAATGATATTGACAACTCAATCCGTTCTGACAATCAGAAGTTTCAGTGTAATTGTGCTCTGATGTGAACAAAACCGCGCAATCATGAATTATCACAATTTTTCTAAAGTCGTACATTTTAATAAATATTCTGTTTGTTTAACAAACACCAAAAGCAATCTTGAAGGTTATAAAAGCAAATGATTCATAGCACGGTGAATTTACCCACCGCTTAAAAATGGCATTTCACCCAAAGGTACTTGTATTAAGCATCCTGAAAATTAATTCTGTAACTATAATACTTTCTGAATATTTTAGAGAGAAAATGCTAAACCTTTATATTATTTCAAATTTCATTGTGGCTTTGAAAAAGTGGCCATGGTAAAAAATATCTGTGATATACAGTATAATCAACTTTATTAAGTGTAATCCATTAAATAAAAAAATAAAATCTTGGCTTTTAAAAAGTTCTGCCACCTTTAAAAATAAACCAACCGCAGCAATAAATGCCTGCCAAGTTTTTTCAAAACTTCCCCGAAATTAAACTGACTTGCCACCTAGAATAATTGACAAAGTAAAAAATGAGACTGCAATTATACTTAATCCCTAGCTACATATGCACCAAGTTTCACCAAAGCAGGAAGAGATAAAACGTGATATTTAAAGATCAAGACAAATATATTTTGGAGATGCAATCACTAACCCTACAGGTTCCGATTTGTGACCTGCACATATAAGACTTGGTCAAAAATATATTGGAAAAATTCTCACCATTCAAGGTACCAACCCATCAACTTTCATCAACCCACACTAAAATACAAGGCTGACTGACAATCATATAAAAAAATCATAAAAAGTACTGAATAATGGAATTAACATCACAAATTATAAAAACTGAGGTCACTTACCAAATTTAGGATGATCTGCAGTTTATGCTGTACTTGACTTAAACGCAATAGACGGTATAACTAAACTCCCCTAAACACTCCCAAACAAAACTTTGAAACACGCAGAACTCCACTTCCTAGTCAAACAATGTTTTCTGTCAGGCAAAAGCTTGAGTACATGATGGTCTTTAGTTCTCGGAAGTCGGAGACTGTGTACTTTTGTAATACCTTTCTCATATTCATAATTTTCGGAGATTGTGTACTTTTGTAATACCTTTCTTGTATTCATAATTTTTTTATACAAATTATCCTTCGGGCTCTAATATAAATTGAACAGTATTCATAAAAACCATCTGTTGTATGTAATTGGCTTATGAAAAAAAAAAATGCGTGAAACGAAGATCTCCATTTTTTTATATGTTAAGGTGAGTTTGACTAATTTAGCATATCATCGAAAATCCAATAATACGCTAAAGTAATTAATTTATTATAAATTCTGAATGAGATATATCCTAACGAATCAAGCAATACCGCACGCCGAGCAGTCTTAGTTAAATATTTATATTCTCATGACTACGTTGAAGTTCACCTCTACTCTGAGTGTCTCTCATTCTATGATAGACTTGTGGCCAACAGCGACTGTGATCTGAAAAGAAAAAAATTATGTCTGTTGCGTTATCTGAATATAAAATACGAGCTTGTAATTTATTTTTGAAATTAGTACATATTAACAATATACTTCGATAATCATTATCACTCTGGCCTAAAACTATTTCTCAAAAACGATATATCAAGATTTTACCCGGGCCATCGTCAACAAAAGAGGTTTAAGAGGCATCTGGCATAAAGCAGAAGTGGGGATGTGTGGGGCCTAAAACCAAAGGCATTCAGTGTCTACAGTTTCCACAACCCATTCAGACATCTTGCTGTAGAATCTACAAACAGAGAGAAAACTATTCTAAAAAAATTTTATATGGCAATGGGTAACCCTTCATTCCCAGCGTTAAGCAACTTGAATTTTTCGAAAGCAAAATATTTAAAAAATCATTCACCGCAATGCAGTATGGTTCAGGTATGTTGATGACATAATGTGTTTAGCCAGGTAACGAAAATGTACATAACCTCTTTGTAAAAACAGAACGAATTAGTACCATTAATGAAATTCATTATGGAAATGGAAAGGTCGGTTACCTACCCTTTTTGATTGCCTAATACATTGGACACGTAATAAGTTTGAGTACAATATGTAGAGAAAACCCACCAATATTTCTGCCTATCTACAATTTCATTTTGGTCACAGCAATAAAGTTAAGAAATCAGTTGTCACAGCCATGTCCTTAAGATCATTACGTGTATGTAGCCCTGAATACGTTGATGATGAAGTATATATAATTTTGAATATAGCCAACGAACTGAAATATCCAGACTTTGTATCAGACAATGCATTAAAAGCTGTAAAAATGGTATTTTAAGTTCACAAAAAGAAATTTATAACACAAAAACCTACTTGTACTGACATATAATGATTTCAAACATTTTCCCCATCTACTTAGGAATTTAAGGGTTAATGTAGCATTCAATAAAAATACAACAGTGAAAAATGTACTTATAAAGAACATGACCGGCAATACTGCAGGATGAGTATACAGTACTAGATTCCAAGCAATTTTTGTGATAACTGTCATATCGATTAAACTGGAAAAACACTGTAAAAAGAATAAAACTACATAAAAGATGTACAATATATGAACAGGTGAACATTGCAATTTTTGTACAGGAGAAAAAAAAATTATTCTAATAATGCACTATAAAGAAACATCAAGTTTATAAAAGAGAGTTTGGCAAGAACATAAACATTAGTCATGGCATGTTCAATAAACTGGATCCCTTAATCAACAATAAATATGCAAAAGGAGTTTAATTTTAAATAATCAAATTCACCCATTTTGGACCCACAAAAACTTGTTTTCTATAATTGTAGGATAACCTAATCTTTAAAGGCTAGGCTACTGTGACTTAAAATGAAAAATCTTCTTGCAATTTAAGATTTGTGACTTAACCTAACCACAACTATCTTAACCAGGCCTAGGGATTGGGTTCTTATCTTTAGAAGGGGGCTTTGTGTATCCTGGACCCCACATAACCTAACCTATGGCACTGTTAATTAAAACAAATAAGTTCAACCAAACCTAACCTAGGGTGATGGATCCTTACCTGGCCAGACGAGGGCTGGGGTGAAGGTGAATTTACCAATGTGGATTCCCACACCTGGGGTCATAAACTAACCTAAACGTACTTCACCTAAGCTAACTTTGGGTGCCCTGGTCCTTACCTGACTCCCCAAATAACATAACCTAGGTTATCAGGTCCTTATGTACCTAGTGCGTGCTGTTACTTTAAAAGCCTTCAAAATACATACTAAACATCGGAAATGCATTCAATTATGATTTACCACAAAAGTTGTCCATAAGGCCAAATGTTCAATAAACCTTGCCTTAATAACAATCAGGACCTGCAAAAGTATGCCATCACATTCGGATGTTAGAATGCATCCTTGCTATTTCACTCATTTTGTATTTTCCTCCTACCCAAAAAAATGTTTTCTATAACTGTAAGATACTGGGGTGCCTATTATCTTTAAAATACAAGGTAACTGAAATGAATGTCACACAAAAAAAAAAAAAAATACAAGCAACAATTATTATGTCTCCACTGAAGGAACCTTACCTACAAACTGAAGCCAGGGCTGCCAAGCTTTTCCAGCAGTGCCTGAATTTCAAAATCTCACTTAATTGGTGAAACTTGAAAGAAATGTATCAATCAAGTATCAGCATTGCTCATGTTCCTTATATGCTAGCCATCCTTAACAAAAGTGCACTGGGACAAAAGTGAAGCGATTTGTAAATATCTCGTAAACAATCAACTTACGGAAGATGTAAAGATTTCAATGCGATCTAATAGTATCAAGAAGACAAGGGCAAAGCCCCATTCTCTAGATAAGAACCCAGCGCATTAGGCTTGGTTATGATAGGTGTGGTTAGGTTAAGTCACACATCTTAAATTGCAAATGTTTCACTTTAATTTACAGTAACCAAGCCTAAGTCAGGTTAAGTTGTGGGTCATATATCGAGCCCTGGTATTTAGTGTCACAAAACCCACAAAAAATTCACATGCAAACAAACAGACACACACATTATAAATATATATAAACTGAACATACTATATATATATATATATATATATATATATATATATATATTTATTTATATATATATGTCTTTATTTATTTATATAATTGCCGTCTTTTGTTTATCTTTATGGCGTTCATCCTATTCTGTGTGTAAAATGGTAGTTACCGAGTCAAAGGATAAGTAGATGCCTTCAGTTTTATTTATAATTATATATATCATTACCCTTATGAACACATATATATGTATGTATGTATAAATCAGATATGCTCGCTATTCACACATTACACACACACACAGGACACACACAGGGATGATGATTTATATATATGTTAGAGTCGAAATTGCTTTGCCTATGTATAGGCAGTCTTGTAAGTGCTGGCAACTCTGTACTCATGAGTAGGCCTTAATATTTGACCCCATACCTAAGGACACGATTTCGACGTCGAACGTTCAAAGTGATATTTGCAATTTTTAATCTGACTACCTGAGTAGATTTTATGACGCTCTTACACAAATGGTGGAATGACGACAGGATTAGTTTCCCGTGGGTAGTAATAATTCATCTTAGTTAACAGAATACAGAAAATCAAATTTTTCAGTACCGTATATATCATTTCTTTAGTTGTCCTCATATTTCCATTAAAGTTAGACTGACAAGCAACTTATTTTTACGAGCCTAAGGAAACTGTTGCCTAAAATACAAGGATACGGTCACTCACATGCCGGTTCATAAAACAAATCAGATTTTTATTCCTCTCCCTCAAGAGAAGTCGAAACAAACATTCATTGAAATTAAAATTTCATATTGCATAGCACCAAAGAAATTTGTGGAACCTTCCATTAAGTACGAAAATCTCAATAGGGTCATGTGACTGTGATTTAGTTATCGAACCAATCAGTTAACTTGAATTCACCACACCTTTAACAGCACGGTTGAAATATGTATGGATTCCATAAAGAGCTGAAAACCGGTCATCCCCGACCGTCACATATAGCCAAACACATTCACAAACACATAACATCACCATTTTACATACATGAATGGCGCAAACACGAACACACACACACACACACACACACACAAATACTGTTATACATATATATATATATATAAATATATATATATCTGGAGCCATATAGGTTTAGATATATATATATATATATATATACACATATATATATATATATATATATATATATATATATATATATATATATATATATATAATATATATTTAATGTTCTTTCATCTCCCTATGCATAGTTAGGCCTAGGTTCTTTGTTGCCATAGAAGTCAAATGGCTTTGGGAAACTGAGTCTAGCGTGTTGTTAAGGAACAGAAATATCTACATGAAAATTCTAATGATCCACCTGCATGACGCTGATAGCCCATACCTCTCACTAAACTCACCAAATACTAACAGTTATCCTCTATTCACAAAATTCCTGATGGCAAAAGGAATTCATGTTTCATAGGGCTTCAGAAAATTATTGGTTGCGGTGATTTGCCACCGTGCAAATGTCGGTAAACTGAAAACCGCTACCTGGGGTCTACATCGTGCCATTCACCGACTGGAATATTTTCTGCTCGTTATGTTTTTTGTTTATATATGTATGTCTTTTGTTTACGTTTATGATAATTACCGTCTTTTGTTTATGTTTTGACGTTCATCCTCATTTTGCACGTAACGTAAAATTTTAGTTACCGAGCCAGAGGATCGCGGTAGCCCTTTTCAGTTTTACCTCAAACGTCAACCACGACGTTCAGCTATCTGCTTCATGAACGCAGCTGTTTGTTAAATCAAAATCCGATGACACGTTAGTTATTCACAGTCATTATGCAAAACTAAACTCTGCTTACCTCTCGGGACGCCATGCCATTGGAATGATGACTTCATTGCCCTGACTATAGTGTTAGAAGCGCCTTCACAACATTCGATAGAGCTGCTTGGATTATGTATTTTTCACTTGAGTGTAGCAGGTGTCGAGGCTTCATTAATACACAGGCCTATTCTTTCATGAACTTTTCATATACCACAGAAATCTTACAGCAATGCACATACTTCAAGGTTCAATGCACGACTGTTTTACGAAAAATTTGTAAATGCACTCATTGTTTGGCTAGGCTAGTCTTTTCAAAGTCTAAACTTGGAGGTTCCATCTTCCTCGGTGCCGAGAATAAAATGAGCCGTGTGACAGTTTTTTCCGATTAAAAAACTAGTTACTGTCTCATTAAATGCGGCTACAATGAATATTGTTCGTAATTCTGTGTATATATCCTCATGTTCAAGGGGCTTTGCTTTTGATATCGTTATTTTCCTATAAGTATTTTTTGAAATATTGATATATATATGCAGACTCGTTTCCTGTAGCCTACGATTTCTGGTATTCTTCCGCAGTTAGATTCGACAGTGAAGTGATCTCACCACTGACAAACGTGCTTCTTCTTGCACTTGGTGTATAATCAGGGTAATTTATCGCCTTGCACGTCAGCAAGACTCATCAAAACAGATTGCAACGAAGCAGTAGTGTCTGAATTATAACGTGAAACAGTAGCAAGAGCTTGTCTCTTTAATAAGTGAGGGAATCATTTCCATTAACCACCTGCGAGGAGAATCTCAATGGCTTCCGAGGGTAATGTCATTCATTTCTTTTTTGTTAAAAATTTTGCTGTGCCTTTAGCTATCTAGGAACAGTAGGCTAACGTTCGCCATATTATGTAAGGCACCATCAGTTTGCTTAGGATGACTGCATGCTAAATTTCTTTTGTTCTCTGCGGTAATTTTATTTTTAGTTCAGCGATTCACTCACGTCCTACGCCACAGAGAACGGTTGCTATTCATTATAGGCCTACATATTAAGCGTAGCCTACATATAAAGCGCTGTCCTAATAAGTCAGAGGGCGGCGGTTCAGTTCACCATGGGGAGAGTTATTGTTTACATATGTGTATAAATATAGTGGTGAATGGCGCAATTTATGTGGGAAGGTTTGGCGTGCTGCCGATAGCTGTAAATTATGTGGTAACCGCTAGACCGATCTAGACAAAATTTGTTATGTGGCCATCACTTGACACAACTTAGATACCAGGTTACGTTTCAAAACCGTACCCTTTTGCCCTTCCCCCTTCCCTTTGTAACTTATGTGGTAACAGCTTGACCGATCTAGACAAAATCTGGCATGTGGCCATCACTTGACACAACTTAGATAATAGGGTAGGTTTCAAACTCATACCCTTACCCTTTCCCCTTCCCCTCCCTTCCCCTTCCCTTCCTCCTTCCCCTTCCCTTTGTAACTTATGTGGTAAACAACTTACCGATCTAGACAAAATTTGGCGGTGGCCATCATTTGACCCAGTTTAAATAATAAGGTAGGTTTCAAACCCGTAACCCCCTCCCCCTTTCCCTTCCCCATCCCCATCCCCATCCCCTTTCCCCTTTCCCCTTTGACCCCTTAGGATAGGTTTCTCCTTCCCTTCCTTTTCCCCTTCCCCTTTCCCCTTTCCCCTTCCCTTTGTAACTTATGTAGTAACCGCGTGACCGATCTAGACTAAATTTGGCAGTGGCCATCATTTGACTCAACATAGATAATAGGGTAGGTTTCAATCCGTACCCCCTTCCCTTTGTAACTTATGTGGTAAATAAACTTTACGGGTTTGTCATACCTCATTTTGTGTACTCGGTACCATAGAAATATATTATTGAAAATGCTTTTCTTTCTTGTGATTAATAATTCTGTATCAAGGTTTGTGTTTAGTTTTAGTGTGGTGTGTGTTTAGGTTTAATGGGGGAAGTGTTTATGTTTATTGGGGATGTGTTTAGGTTTAGAATGGGGTGTGTTTAGGTTTATTGGAGGCGGTGTTTAGGTTTAGTGCAGGGTGTACTTGGGTTTAGTGGGTGTGTTCCAGGTAAGTGAGGGTGTCTTTAGGTCTAGTGGGGGATAAATGGGACAGTCACCACAGTAATAGCTGGATAAAATGGACAGTCACGACAGTAATACCTGGACAGATAGGAGAGTCAGCACAGTAATATCCCCTGGATAAAAGTGACAGACAGTACAGCAATATCTGGATAAATGGGACAGTTATCACAGTAATATCCCCTGGATAAAATCGACAGCCAGCACGGTAATACCTGGATGAATGGGACAGTCACCACAGTAATATCTGGATAAAGTGGACAGCTACACAGTAATACATAGATAAAAGGTACAGGCGGAACAGTACTGCCTGGGTAAATGGGACAGCCACCACAGTAATGCCTGGATAAAATGGACAGTCATCACAGTAGTACCTGGATAAAAGTGACAGTCAGTACAGTAATACTCGGATAAGAGGGACAGGCAGTACAGTAATACCTGGATAAATGGGACAGTCACCACAGTAATACCTGGATAAAAAGGAGTCACCATAGTAATGTCTGGATAGAAGGGACGGTCAGCATAGTAATACCTGGATAATAGGGACAGTCATTATAGTAATTGTTTTGATAAATGGGACAGTCACCACAGTAATATCTGGATAAAGGGACAGTCAGTACAGTAATACCTGGACAAATGGGACAGTCAGTACACTTATACCTGGATAAAAGGGACAGTCACCACAATAATCTTTGGATAAATGGGCCAGTCACCACAGTAATATCTGGATAAATGGGACAATCAGCAACAAAGTAATATTTGGATAAAAGGGACAGTTATTACAGTAATTTCTGGATAAAAGGGAAGTCCACAGTAACACCTGGATAAATGGGACAGCCACCACAGTCATATTTGGATCAAAGGGGCAGTCAGCACAGTAATACCTGGATAAAAGGGACAGTCAGCACAAGGAAAATTTTTGAGTTCTCAAGAGTTTTCCCAGGCAGCATCAAGTTGGTCAGCTAGTGTGTGTATGTGTGTGTGTATATATATATCTATATATATATATATATATATTTTATATATTACAATATATAAATATTTGATATATATATATATAAATATATGCATATAAATGGATGTATGATGATTATGCTGTGTGTATGTTCCACATTACTAATTAGAAACACATTGAGCAATTTCTCAAACTTG
>NC_089748.1:20085271-20140271 GCF_040412425.1 Macrobrachium rosenbergii
ATATTATATATATATATATATATATATATATATATATATATATATATATATATATATATATATATATATATATATATATATATATATATATATATATATATATATATATATATATATAAGAACTTGTAAAATTTCACAGATAATGATGGCCCCTAGTGTACATTTTTTATTTACTGTATATAACTGGTATTCTTCATATTTATATTTAACTTCGATGTTCCTATATTCATCATCTTCCTGGTCTGGTTACCAAATAAAAATACTGTGCCCATGCAGTGTATGTTAATTATCCATCCATCTCACATTAAAGAAAAATACGTAGAGAGAGAGAGAAAGAGAGAGAGGGGGCGGTCTGTGTAAAAGAGACACCATGAAATAGAATGAGTAATATATATATATATATATATATATATATATATATATATATATATATATATATATATATATATATATATATATATATATATATATATATATATATATATATATTTATATATATGTGTACACATATGTATATATATATATATATATATATATTTATATATATACATAATATATATATGTATATATATATATATATATATATATATATATATATATATATATTATATATATACATTTGTTCTCATGTTAGAGTTTTCCTTGTTTATTTATTCCATTTCTAGTATTAGTTACCTTATATTCATTCAGTGTTATTAATTGCTCTATATTATTTTGCCACATGCAGACTCAGGTAGATTGTCAAGTGCATTTGAATAGCTATTTTTTCACTGCAGACTGTAATAACAAAACCTGTATAATTTATTTAAATGTTATTCATTGAACGTTTTGAGAAAATTTAAAACTAGAACTAGATATCCTGATATCCTACATGACCACCAACATCTCGCAGAGAAACATTATTCGAGATCTTCAGTCATAAAGACAGATCTATTGTAGTTTGTGTAGGAGTTAATAATGGATGTATGTCCTGGAGTTTACAACATTATTCGCGTTATGGACACATGAGTAAGAGAAACGCACAGAACAATAGAAAAACGAGCAAAAAATAACTTACACTGATGCACCTTTAGTTTTCTACGAATTATTGCCGTCACAATGTTGAATTCAAGGATGTTAGTTAACCTTGCAAGTACTTACTCCAACGTAACCACTGATAATTGTTGTAAATGTATAAACAGAAAACAAAAAGCCAAACAACAACAACAAAAATGAAAAAAAGCACCAGAGATCACAAAATTCAGGTGACAATGTCCTGCTCTGCGGACAGACAATATTTATTGCAATCCATTCTGTGGTATTCGTTCTTCCCTTGGTGGTTTTGAGAAGTCTTTCTCTGGCCGTAAAAAAAGTGGGTTTTATTTTGAGCTGCTTCTTTTTTTTTCTCCAAGATATTTATTTACGATCTCTCTATTTCTTTCCTTCCCTCTCTGCAAAACATTGCATGGAAAGTTATTGAATTTATGTTTGTGAAAATGTTATTCCGTCTTTTCGATCCTGAGGTAGAGGATTCTGTTGTATAAAGGGAAAGATAAGATAAAGAAAGCTGTGGAGAAGGGGTGCTTGATTAATGGTTATGACATTCATGTGTTTTGAATTATTATTTTTTAATACTAGATATTTACCCCGTAGTTACTTTTGTTCATGTTTTAGTTGCCCCTTTCATTCCCTTTACTGTGCCTCCATTAATTTTTTTTTTTCTCTTATCATCTTGCTATCCACCCTCTTAACAATTGTTTTATAGTGCAACTGCGAGGTTTTCCTCCTGTTACACACCTTTTTTCCCTTTCACTGAATGACCTCAAGGTCCCATCCTTTCTTTTGCCTATATTTTATATTCATTCATGTTCCCTGCGTTTTTATGGTGCTATCTATTTCTGACATGCATTTCAAGTATTTTTTGATAACAGTCCATCCCACAGTTTTCTTTGTTCAAAATATGTCTTTTGGAGGGTCCAGTTCCCAATACTTAAATAATATTTACACCTGGATTCTTGTTCGTGATGGTATCCTTGAATAAATAATTAAATCCATGTATTGTTTTTTCAAATTTTAAATCTCCCATGATGACATTTCTCCTTATTTCTTCTGTATATTGCGTTATTAGGAGAAAAAAGAAATGTCCACCTTCCTCTCTCTCTCTCTCTCTCTCTCTCTCTCTCTCTCTCTCTCTCTCTCTCTCTCTCTCTCTCTCTCTCATTATTTTACATCTCGCTCTAGTATTCTCGTTATGGAGGTAAAGAATTGACTGAAGTCCAGTTTATGAATATTATAATTAATTGCAATAATAATAACTGTATGAATATGTATAATTGTCAATGACAGTGAATAACTCTTAGCGTGCCAGAGAATGGTCCGATTATATCATTTGCAGTGCTGAAATTAGGTGTAGATACTTTTCATTAGTAACGCAGAACAATTTGAAATATTTGAAATTTAATTTGTTTCAGTTTTTTATGAATCAATAAAACATTAACTTAGATTTTTTTTCTGGTTTTGATTTGTATTTTTTTCAACCAGTTTTTACCATTCTTTGAACTATCAAGCAATCGGGTTTACATTCTTTCAAAAATAGTGAAAAAAAACAATTCACCTGTGTTACGAAATCTTCAGTGCGGCCCTTACTAATTGTCTTATAACAGCCCGCCCTGCAATTTATGACTGCAAAGTTTGTACAAAAAAATGTATAGTGACCTCCAGTTCGGGTGTTGATTGTCAGGTCGTAAGCAATCATGTGTACCTTCCTCGACTCACAGAATGAAAAGGGCTGTAAAAAAATCTAAAATCTTTCCAATGATTATTGATAGGATATCCGTTTTATCCACAAGTAGTCTGAAGATTGTACAGAGAGAGAGAGAGAGAGAGAGAGAGAGAGAGAGAGAGAGAGAGAGAGAGAGATGTTTCCTTACCAAAAACTGATTCTGAGTGCGAACGATAAGATATAAAAACTCTGGGAGCTCAAATGTGGTCAAGTTAATTCAAGGAAAAATTTTCTTGAGGCCACAAAAAGGGGAAAAAAGGCTGGTTAGGGAGGTAGTGGGCGAAGCATGATGGATTGAGACTTCTCATCTTGTCTCATCTCCACCATCTCTCTTTTCTTCATATCCTTTTCTCCTCCTCCTCCTCCTCTCCTCCTCCTCCTCCTCCTCCTCCTTCTCTTCTTCTTCTTCTTCTTCTTCTTCTTCTTCTTCTTCTGGTTTTTTCTTCTTCTTCCTAATTACTGCCTTTCATGTCAAGTGGTTGTTGTGAGTTGATTCTATTTTTGATGGGAAGGACGAAGAATGGTTGGAGTGCTTTCGCTGCAAATTCGAGTTGTCTCTGACATGGGAATTTCTTTTCTTTTAGTGTATGAAGACTTTCTTTTTTATAAAATCATAGTAATAGCTCATGAAATAAAGATTTTATATTTAAATTGTAATAGGTTTAGGAGCAATCACTTGATTGCTTTATTACCGGAGGGCTATACTGTCTGCTCTATGAGAAATTGCTCTGTATTTAGACATCTTTATTTACTGAGTCGTTTTGATTAGTGAAAGTACGTTACAAACTATGATTCCTGTATTTTATTTGGTGATATAAATATTTGTTCTCAGTCTGTTATTAAGTAATTTGGAAAAGAATGGATCAGGAATCTGTTTTCAGTTTACTAGTGACTGTGCTTCTTTTCACTAACTTTTTGTCATTGGTGGATAAACTCCATTTACTCCTTTTCCCGCTTCTGTTTCATTTTATGGTTTTCGAATAAGATTTACTTGTCATCTCATGAGGTTGACACTAATCAGGTCTACTACTTGAACTCAGTGTGCCATCGATCTTTTATTTCCTTCACTTGGATTTAGATTTAATTCTTGCATTTTTTGGGGGGCGGGGCCAAGTCACTATGTTGAACTCAGTGGAGTTGAAATCGCATTATGGAAATGGTTAGTTCGCATTGGAAACCTTTCAGTATTTTCCATCATGGCACGTTCTTTAAGTTATATAGGTAAATTATCAATCCACCCTATACATGTATTACTTGTTTGTAAACTGTGGGTTTTTCTATAGTCCCATTTAAATTGTTGTATTTCATCTTGATTTCCACTGTCTTTAAGCGCTGAATGGTCGGAAGCGCCGCAGTGCTCGTCTTGACAGCCGAAATTTATAAAATCATTTCATATATTTTTGATATATTTGTGAAGTATAACCATGTCGGTTAACAAAACTAGTCTTAACTTCTTTTTTTCTTTTTTTTTTTTTTTTTTCGGAAAACATTTCATTCCTATATAAACTATTTGTTCTATCCACTTCTGTTTATTTGTAACACTACAAAGAATGGATTATGACATCAGCGTGGTTTTCAGATTATGCGATTGCAAAAGACAAAGATAAGCCATCTTTAATTTGTAAACTATTATTTAGCTTACTAAACGGTAAAGTAAGATACACATATTAAATGTTTTTCGCTTTTTAATTATTCATAATGTCGGAGCATAACACCATTTCTATTTTTCTTACCTAAAGTACTTACTTCTGAAAGCTTACAGAATACCTTGGTAATTTTGTTGAAAAAGTGTTACTTATCATAACTCTTGAATATAATTTGATAGGAAAACCAATAATATAAAGTTTATAACTAATTTTATAGAATGGTCGTCTTTCTTGATCGAGTTTTTTTTGAACGTCGTTTTTTTTGAGTATTTATTTTATGAATAATGATGACAAAATTATTCATATGATATTCACTACAGATAAAGCCTATGATACTATTTATAAACATTTCATCAACATCGATTCAATATTTAATTTAGCTGATTATATATTTCTCTTCCTATATATCTATTTAAATTAGTTTATATATATCATTTCCAAGTTAATATATATGATATTTATAGTTTATAAATAAGCAGATAGAATAGAATATATAAGCATTATCGCAATTATCTTTTAGAATATGGTATGCGTTTCTCTATCGAAAACATATATATATACATGTATATATTTTATATATATATGTATATATACATAGGTTTATATATATAATATTATATTTATTATATTTATTGCATATCAGTGTATATTTATATTTATAAAATTTATTATATATATATATCTATATATATATATATATATTTATATATATATATATATATATATATATATATATATATATATATATATATATATATATATATATATATATATATATATATATATATATATATATATATATATATATATATATATATATATATATATATATATATAATATGTTAGATATGTACCTTAAGGAGGCCTAGTCAAGAATTATGGACTCTTTATGGGATATAATGCCACTTGACTGTCAATTAGTCATGGAATGCTAGGAAAATAATACAATAAAATTTTCGCTGCCTTGAATTGTGAGAAAGAATCCAGGTCTTCGAGCATGGATTTTGAAGCCCATACCGTGCAGTGATATTGGATAAAAGAAAAAAAATGCTAAGAAAAGAGAGAGAGAGAGAGAGAAATTATACACTAAGCTATCCATGTCCTTATTCTCATGGGATATCTAACAGCAGTAATACTACCTTATTCTGCATTACTGTCGAAAAGCATCATCATCATCATCTTCACCACAATAATAATAATAATAATAATAATAATAATAATAATAATAATAATAATAAGGTTTTCTGGTGTTGACTTTTGAAGCGTTTTCTCTGTCATCTACAGTAATTGCCCCCTTAGTATTAGTAATGGAATGATAATGGAAAAATATTTTTTCAGATATATTTTTCTTTAATTATATCTCTGGCTTACATGGTTCAGCTAAAATAAGCTAATAACTTTCTGAATACAAGTTGGAGATCTGTGGACATTTCCCAATTTCGACACAACAATATGCAAATGGATGGGAAAATATGACACATTGATATTTCCATATATTTGATCGCGAGAGAGAGAGAGAGAGAGAGAGAGAGAGAGAGAGAGAGAGAGAGAGAGAGAGAGAGAGGGTGATGGTTAAAAGTCGTAATTTTACTGTGCCTCTTTCCCTGTAGACTCAAGTGCCATTTCGTATAGGCAGTATCCTATGCTGAATTTAGCCATAGGTCACACGATATTCTAATTTCTTCTTCTCAGCTTGCCAACTGTCATATTTAATAAATGCAGCAAAACTCAAGCTGCTCCAAGAACGTCCTAGTGATATACTAAACTAGGGGGGTTACTAATACGTATATGGTCATAATCGTTTAGTAAATATTTATTATATATGTTACCATATAGTGTTTCATAACGGAAATTTTGTATTCTATATTGTTTATAAGAAAATACAATAATCATTAATTACCTTTAAAAAATTCATGTTTGAGTGTACATTACAAACCTTTCAGATTTTTAATGAAAACTATTTAAACTTCTTAGTTACAGTTCGTAAGAAATCATACAAAACTTCAGTTGTTGGGTTCAGAGAAAAACAGTATTTGTAGGGTACATATTGGAAAACACAGCATCCATTGAGACTAAAACAATCATGCAGCGGGAGGCATATATTTCCCTAAAGCACACATTAAAACTTAGAAAAATTATTTTTCAAGTCCAAAATGTGATAATGGTTTAAAGTCAGATTTTACACACACACACACACACACACACACACACACATATATATATATATATATATATATATATATATATATATATATATATATATATATATATATATATATATATATATATATATATATATATATTTACGGTAAATTTACTGTATATTTTCCGTCTATTGTTTATTTCTTACCATTACTTCAATTGGTACTAAACACGGCGCTCGTGGGAGTGGTTCTGGTTGATATTAAAGTATAACTACAGCGAAGAAGCGAACATCAGAAACGTTCAAAGCACACATTAAAACATAGGAAAATGGTATTTTCAAGTCCAAAATGTAATAATGGTTTAAAGTCAGATTTTACCGCACACACACATATGTGTATGCATATATATATATATGTATATATATATATATATATATATATATATATATATATATATATATATATATATATATATATATATATATATATATATATATATATATATATATATATTTATGTGTGAGTGGTGGGGGTAAAATCTGACTTTAAACCATTATCACATTTTGGACTTGAAAATATAATTTTCCTGTTTTTTAATGTGTACTTTGAATGTTTCTGATGTTCGCTTCTTTGTTCGCTTCTTCGCTGAAGTTATACTTTAATATCAACCAGAACCACTCCCACAAGTACGTTCAGTACCAATGGAATTAATGGTAAAAAAATAAACAAAAGACGGAAAATATACAGTAAATTTGTGATAGATTTGAGGATGAGTTTCATATTAATCCTGTAAAGGAAACTTAAGATCACAGTATAAAAGTTCCAATAACATACAACTGTTTTCAGTAGAGTAATACCTATATATATATATATATATATATATATATATATATATATATATATATATATATATATATATATATATATATATATATATATATATATATATATATATATATATATGTGTGTGTATGTATGTATGAATGACCATATGCATGTCATTCACGTAACCACCCTACTGATGGGTTTAGTTCATACTCTTAACCAAGATGGGCCAGGAGTTGAGTTTTTCCCTTTTAAGTTGATAGGTAAAAATGTGTTAGTGCCTTTCATGCTGTAAACTATATTAATTTTCATATAAAAAGTTCATACTTTAATTGTCAGACTGCATGAGCTTTTAATTCATTAACTGCTACAAATTTGGCGTGGAACTGGATTGCTCTGGAATATTTGTGATTATTTAACATTGGGAAAGAACGACTGATCATGTAATCGTCTTCAACATTAATAGTAAACCTGTCTTTGGTTTCGTGTTTGACTTTCGTAGTCAGCTGCGTAAGATATGAAATGCCTGGGAGTTTCGTTGTTTTGATTTTGCATTTTTCTCACGCTGTTAAGTTTTCTTTTACCGTAGTATATGGAAAAGCTGTATTTGATCAATCGTTCTCTGTTGATAACTTATGTTTGTCCTAGTATGTAGAGCGTTTTCCAAACTGGAAGCTGTTATAGCATTTAAAATATTTTATTGTTATTTCTGTAGAAATGATCAGCTGCCTGTACCTGTTTTCTCTATTACTGATGGAATTTTTAACTTGATCCCTGCCACTAATCGTCTTTCCATTTAAATTCAAAGAAGGGATATGTTGTATCGAGATTATATAAGGTTACCATTTAAACAAGAAACTTTGGGGTTCCATGAAAGACTGAAAGCCTATGGATTTATTGGAAGGACGTTCTCTTATAACTGATATGCATCGAAGTTTTCACAGCTTATGAAAGGAAACTTTCTTCGAGAAAGATATGAACTTTGTGGAAGGTATCATGAAAGAATAGATATTTGGAAATTATTTATCAAGTATTCGTAATGTTATCAAAATAATTGAAGAAGTCTGTTGAAGCGGAGCATTGTATTGTCATGATAGGTGAATGTATGCTTAAAATTTCATGCTTTACATACACTTTGGTTCCTAGATTATGACCTGTGACGTTGTATGGTGTTGCCATATTCTTGTTCTTCATTTCTACATTTTACATTTTTTTTACTGCCATTATTTCTTTCTTATTTATTTGCCTGTCTCTGCTTATTCACATGTTTATCTCAGTCGATGTATCAAGTATACTTACACATTTTCCCTCTATTAGATAATCTATCAACTTCTTAACCACCTCAACAGTCAACCATCACTCTGTCTGATTTATTTCATTTTTCAAGTTTACCTCCTATCCCTTTCAAATCGACTGAAGTTTACCGTTTACCGGTTCAGGTTCACCTGACCATTAATCCTTTACCTTTTTTTTTTTTCGAGTTCACACTTGCGAAAGATTTATTGGCGAGCAACATAACCATTACGGGAGAAAGCACTGGTTGTAAAATCCCTGACGACCTCGTAATTATTTCCTTTCTTTTGAGAGTCGTCCTTTCTTATGCGTGCGTGTTCTTGTTGGTTTTTTTGCCTTGAATTAATATTTTCAGAAAGTCTTGTTTTTGTATTTTATAGTGATCTAAGATTTTTGTAAACTATAACATTCGTTGGTGTGTGCATTTCATCGTGGAGAGAGAGAGAGAGAGAGAGAGAGAGAGAGAGAGAGAGAGAGAGAGAGAGAGAGAGAGAGCGTATCAATTATTAACGAGCTGCAGTTGTTACTGAAATTTTATTGATTGCAATTTCGTTCCACACAATCACCGAATATCTAGATTGTCTACCTGCCTAATGATCTGCGCACAGTACAGTAACCTAAGTTTCAAAATAAGGTATGCAAAGAGGGTTATCTCAAATATATAAAGCTCCATCGTAGGAAGAATATTATGATTTTTTTATGATTCAATTATTGACTGCAGGATTACTTAAGTCCCTGCAATCGGTAATTGTTGATTTTTTATGCTGATATCTGTTCAGAATTCAGCAATAATTTTGCATAGGTTCCAATAATAAAGAGCAACTGAGATTTCTTCTTTTTCTGTCATTATCATTATCTTAAAAGAACCCTCACAGAAAACAATCGGACCATCTGAAGTCAGACTTTTTATATGCATCTATGGCAAAATCGTTCATTTCATCTGTTCCAGTGAGTCTGGAAAATTCCCTATTTTGTTATAAAACTGATTAAAGTAAATTCTCGCGTAAAAATTCACCCTTTCTTTTTAATTATATAAATATGGTGTAATCCGACTTCATGAAAATCAAATTACTCACTTTTCACCTATGAAAACCTCTTTCAACATCTGTCTTTGTATCTTAGCATTTTCCATACTTTCATACTGCCTTAATTTACACAGACTGCGCAGACAATTCGTCACTACAATTTCTACCTCTTAAATATTGCCTTTCACTTCCCTGAATGAGAGAGATCCTGTTACCTTATTGCTTCGCCTATTCTGTGACTTAACTCCTCTCTCACGCTGCTATTTTCAGATATATTTACTCAATAGAAATACGAATTACTCACTGCTAATCTTATGTCATCTAGAGTGACATTAATTTCTCCATTTACCTTCCACTACTTTCCTCTTGCTAACACTCAACTTTTTCTTCTTTCAGACATTTTCAAACTCTCCTACCAGCCTCCGCCGCTCTTCATGAGCACCAACTAACGTTGTATTGTCAGTAAATTACCATTCACTCCATAACCCAGTGTATTTACGACCCCTTTTCTTATTCCACTCCACAACTTTGCACGGAACTCCTTTAAGTTCCCTCAGTACTTTATCCATGTAAAAAATATTCAACAGCAACAGTAACAATTTTACTTGTCGAAGATTTGGGTGATGTCTATGTCATGGGAATTTCATTATATTTCTTTATTATAAATAATTTTCTTGTTTTCCTCATGGAAATTCCATTTTGTTTTTAACAGTTTATTACTTAATGTTTCCCACCCAAAGGATACCTATGTGAAGGCAAAATTTCCATCTACGCCAAATAATTTTGAGATAATTATTCCAACCGTTGGAATTTTTCATCAAAATTTTCTTCGTTAGTTGCCTGAGCGAATTTAATTTCGTAACTTGAAAACTGTTCCAATTTTGCCGCGAGTCTGTACAGCTGTGGAATTCTGAAAATTGCTTGACGATATTCGGGGTGGAAACGCTTAGTTAAATATCACGATATTATGTCAGATTTTGCAGAAAAAGGGAAAGACTGCACTTGAAACGTTAACAGGAGAGAGGTTTGAAGGTCATATTTTCTGTCATGATTCTCTCCTTTGCATTCAGAACTTACAACACGATAACTATAACTAAACTTCATTGTACATTATTTGTCTTTGCTATAAACTTTTATTGTGAACCCCTCTGCCTATCCGAGTCCCTATTTCATTTAATTTATATACTGAAGGATTTGTATATTTCAGCATTATTTATACCCGTCTCAAATGACCTATAACGTTGTTCGATGTCTTTTTGTCATCTGACTCCTCTCTTTGTGTTGCTCACAAAGATTCATTTGATCTGTTCTCAACCTCAACGATACTTGTGCGATAACCATAGATAAATATAATCAAATACCGTAGAATATGAATCTATTTCATAGCCGAAATGTCAACCAGCCAAGTGGAAACTGGGTATATATTTAATATTTGATTTTCCATTAACCCAATCATAAGTTTAAATAATATAACAAAAGCACACGCATACAACCAACAAAAGTGTATACAAGTACATTCTAAATGTTTAAGATAATGTCCCAAATAATGTATTCCACAACAGTGAGTTTCTATATGTATGCATATACACTGAGTAGTGTGAAGTAAAAATGAATATATTGACTTCAAGTTTTCTGGTTATCCCCATTGATTTCTGCTGATTTTGTTGAGACGAAAGATTTGCAGCTAGGTATAATGATTTCAGTGTAAAACTATATAGTTCAAAGGTGGTTATGTTCATTTTAAGTAACAGTTGTAGTTATTGTAGACTAAGTCAGCATATACGCTGATAGTAACTGTAGATTCATTTTAAATATTTGTTTATTTTCCTTAGCTTAGTATATTATACTTTGATGTGTATTGAATAATTCTGTACCAGATTTCCGTAAAGTTTTGCACTGGATGAATCTGTTGTAACTATATATGCTCTTGAAAAGTCAGATGACGAATAACTTAATGAATACGTAAATTTATATGTAAATGTCGGTTCATGCAAATATGATTATCGGATTTATATTAAACTGCAAAAACTTAATCCAGTGGTACGTAAATTGTTTCAAGGGTTTTAAGTGAAGATGTTCAGTTAGTCCATGATATCCTCACCACTCTCTCTCTCTCTCTCTCTCTCTCTCTCTCTCTCTCTCTCTCTCTCTCTCTCTCTCTCTCTCCTCACTTTTTAGAAACAGACAATTGTCCCCTTCCGTTCTTATCTAGGCTCTTGGCTTTTCTTGTATGCCATTTTTTTCTTTTTGCTTCATTATCTCCTTTTCATCCTTCCATTTGCATACGAATAAATTTTGATATCCCTCTCTTCGTTTTATCTGGAGCGTGTATCTGATTCATTTTACCCTCCCCGTTTTTTCCTGCTGTGTTGGAGGTAAGGGCCTTCATCGTTTACTGTTGGAAAATCAATATTATCCTAAGTTAACTTCTTGTTTCTATATGTAAAAATATCTTGTGTTTCGAACCCAAATTTATTCACTAATGTTAAATTTTACTATTTTCTCTTCATTTTCATTAATGGTATGGTTTTCTTTAACTTAGAGACCTTTGGGGCCCTGTTGTTTGTTATAGAATTCACATAGATTTTGCAAGGAACAACTTTTCTGTAATGAGGTATGAATAGAAATATTTTTTACTATATCTCTCATATGAAGTTATGTTTCCGCAGGAGTATTTTGGGAACTTTGCATGACATCACATTTTACATTTCCAAGGCTACTGAGAAGTGAAGCATGCATGACATCACAATTTACATTTCCAAGGCTACTGAGAAGTGAAGCATAGATTCCTTTCACCATGCATTTCCGTTGTGTTCAAAAGTCATTACAGCTCCTTAGGTCTATTAGCATCTTTAGCATATAATTTGCTTGCAATTCCGTAGAAAGATTGTAAAAGAAGCCTTTAAGCAATTAGGCTACCAAAGTTACTCCTCTTCCTAAGGTCTACTTTGGAGCTTCTTCATGCGGTCTATGTTGATCCCCTAACTGGAGGCTTTTACGTTGTTTTAATGTATTAATTTGGTCCTTTTTAAAAAACTAGCTTGTACCTGAAACATTAGAATGCTGTCGGCCTTGATTTTTACAATTTCTCTAAAAGCACAGTTCGCGTGTTTTCTTCAGTGACACCATTCGATACAAAGTGACAGTTGTTAACTCTAGAGTCAGTGTGCTTTATTAATTTCCTTTTTATTTCTAAAACCCCAAGCTGGTTGTATTAGCATAAACTCTTAAAATGTCTATAAACGATATTACCTTGTTTTTATGAGGTTCACATTCCTTAAAGACTATATTATGAACCATATTTTTCTTCCTTATGAAATAGAATTGTTTTAGTTAGTTTGGCCTAAATCGATTTATTGATAAAGTATGGAGGTAAAAATGGTATTTACAAAATTTGTGTTTGGAGATAGGGAGGTACGTCTGACAACAGCGAAGCAGAAAATAAAAGACCTAAGCTTGAAGCCGCTTCGCCATTTCCGCTTAATTTCAAAAGAGCACTTCTGTCGCGCGGAAATCATTTCAGTGTTAGGTCGTACAATACAATCAATGAGGCTTGAATGTGGAAAGATAAGAGTGTAATACAGAGTGGAAGATGGAAATGAAAGGTATTCGGGATGTTCTGAATAGATTTTCAAGAGAAAATATGAAAGAAAATGTTAAGTCTCAGTAAATCAATGACAAAAGTGTTGTCTTCATTGGTGGAAAACTATGAGATTAAAAAGAGACAACTCACCCTTGCCAAAGTCGTCTTAAAATCTCAGTTTTAAAGTTTATTGTCTCGATCACATCAACATCCTTTCTTTCTTCTGGCACTCAACTGATGGAAAGGATTTCAGTGAAATCTCGGTTGATACCGATTTTTTAAGCCTCTTTCAAGATGAATTAGATTTCAGCCATCTTGATAATGTTTATTGTATCCTATATCCAATGGATTTTCATCCTAGCTATTGGATCTTATGAATTCTACGAGTAATTAAGGTGTCGCTTCAGTTATTCTTTTTTCCATAAAGCTAAGTGCTTTTAGAATGAAATGAAGTTATGTGTGTCGTTAGTGAAGAAACATTTATTGCTGAATAATAATAATAATAATAATAATAATAATAATAATAATAATAATAATAATAATAATAATAACAATAATAATAATAATAATAATATGTTAAAGAGGATGGCAGCATCAGTGGAATTGATTTTATATATGGTCTTTTCATTTCTTCATATTATTTTCTTCTTATCAGGGCTGATATTTGCTAATAACTGGCCGATGTTCATAGTCTGGGTAAGGAAATGGTTTTTTTTGTAGGTTAATTGTAATATTATCATTTCATATACGAAGTTAAAATTTGCGCGTGGTCGCCGTAGAGTTTCCGGGACTCGCAAAATAAATCTGGTAATGTCATTCGTCGTGTTTCTAAGGGCGTAGTGGAATTCCAACGTTTCTAGCCGTATCATCAGTTCATTATCAAGGAAGGGTGGGCTTGTTCTGGTTGGATTGGAATGGGGTTGTTAGACGGTATTAGGAATTATGTCCTTTCCTAACATCGGATTATTGATAAGGCGGCAGACGACCGCCGCCCCCGCCTCCTGGAGGCCCTACACATCGGAAAGGAGAGACCTGGCCTCAACACCACGCAGGAGATTTCCTTCTTCCCGACGGTGGCACGTAGGGCGCCGCCCGCCAGCACCCCAGAGTCGAACGAACGAGCCAATCGTGTGGCACCCCCATCTACCGACAGTGACCTTCCCAGTACTACCCTCCCAGTCTTCAAGGTTCGCACGCGGAGACGTGTGAGCATTCTGGGAGATTGACTCAGGAACTTAATTTGAACCAGCCAATGAAAATTCATTCACAACACGGGACAGGACACTATAAATATCCTCTAACGACCCCATTCCAAACAGAACAAGCTTTTTGACAATTTGATAAAAACGTTGGAATTTCATTATTACTACGCCAAAGAAACACGACGGAGATTCCCAGATTTAATTTGCAAATTTCGGCGACCACAAGCAAATTTTAACTTCATATGTGATATGATAATATTAAAATTAACCTACAAAGAACCATTTCTCAACCAGACTATGAACATCGGCCAGCTAATACATTATCAGCCGATAACGATAAGAAAATAATAAGAAGAACAAAAGACCATATATAAAATCTTATTCCACTGATGATGCCATTCTCTTTAATAAAACTTGCTTAAGGTCTGTTCCCTTCATATAATAATATTATTTTATTAGAATCACATTTTGACGTCAGGTTTTTGAAAGGCAAAAAAAATTAGAAATTTTATCTTCAAAGAATAGACAGGGACGGGAGGAGGTCGATAACATTGGGTGTGGGAAGGAGGTAGATGCCCCCACTGCGTTCTGTAAGCCAAATAAAAGATATTTCCCAGCGTGTAATGGAATTTAATCAAAATATCATAATACACCATGAAACATCCTCATCTTATTAGAAGGCAACCAATTATAACGGAATACCTTTAAGCATTGTTTTAAAATGGCTAGGAAATACTGTCGGAGGAGGTTCCTGGAGATGAATAATCACAGAAAGTTGGTTCTGTTGAAGGCAGAGATAGAACTGGAGAAGGCGCTGGGTGTGGTCAGGAGTTAGGTGCAAAATTACGTTTTAGACTTCTTTCGTGTTTCTGGAATTGGAAAGCCCTGCCACACGACACATCCTCGAGAATATAATGTCCAATTTAACAATCAGCGAAAGGAGGAGTAAAATTTTCGAAATCAGAGACCACCTGAGATGAGCATGGCTGAATATTGAAGGCTGATAACTGCTGACCACTCCATAATAAAGTTTATAGGTTAGTTTGACTTCTTTCCTCATCAGTTTTTTTTCGAGATTTAATTCAGTTTGGCTTACGAAAAATTGAGAAATATAAAAGTCTTGAAATCTTATTAAAAAATACAAAGAAACATTTCATAATTACTTTCTGCAAACCACATCGAAGGTATTTGGCTAAAATATATAGCTTGCTGTTTTACCACTGATTTGAAGTCATTTTAAGTAAGTCTATATGAACTTGCGTAGACTGTGTTCATTCTGAACAACTGGGTTATAGAGACAGAAAGGATCATCGCATGAGTGACTGTTACCACTGAGGTTAGTAATCCATCCAGTACGTACGTTCTTATCTCCCACGTTCATCTATGCAATATGGCTACAATCATTCTGGGACACTAAATATTAATGAGCGGTTCTGTCCAAGTAAAAGAGAATTGGTACATTGCAGAACTTTGCAATATACATACTAGAGTGAGGAATGTAGCAAGTAGCGTCTTTGTCACAGAAGTAGAGTAGAAATATGTTTTCAGTTTTTGCTTTGTTCGAATACGTCAGGTTAGTAAACTTGTAACAAATGTTGTCAGATCTTGGGCTGTGACGTTTAAATTCTCTTGCTAGTGAGTACACTCGAAAGCCCCTGTCTTCGTTATTTATTTTATTAGCATTTAGTTATTTATTTGATTTTTGAAACAATAAACATCAGAACATATGAAGAACGTTGGTCATTTGGTTGAGTCAGCTTGAGCAACGTTGGATCTGTCAACATTGGTGGGTCCGGAAGTTGGTAAATCTCCTTGGTATGCTAGGTAGCTGCCTGCCCAGGTAAAGTCTCAGTTACAGAAATACTAGTTCCAATTGCTGTTATTGTTTATGTGGGTCAGTGGGTGGCGCCTTTGCTTTTCGTTTGAGAGTCCTGGGTTTGATCCCGGTGCTTGTCAGAAATTTACTTCAGTTACACATATAATTGGGTAATAATTATTTGTAGTCATCTCTGACAACTTTTTACTGATTCGGTTTTTACATAGTGAAACGGACACTAGTGTATGGAGTCTAAACAACAAGGTTACAAAATTCATTTTATATAAAAAATCTTCTTTTCGCTGGACTTATAATCTCAGTTTCAGACATTCCATTTCATTGTTATCTAATGCTACTGATCGTTTTCAGTATCATATATCTTCATGTAAGAATTGTTTTGTCGAATTCAAATTACTTTTCCGGTCATGAAAACAAACTTGTACGTTATGCATCCTGAAACAAATTTTTGCTTAGTTCTACTCTAGCAGTCACCTGGGCTGCTTTTGCATTAAAACGGAAACACTGATTTGAACTGAATACAATAGTGTTGGATCAAAATATATGTTATTTATTTTTTGTTTTAGTCATGTGAGTGGTTTAATTCAACTTGAATCCGTTTTCAGACGAATAAATGGTATTTAAAAAACGGTGGAACTGTTTTGCAATGAATTTTATTTTGGGTATGGTCATCTGCATGTTCGTTTTGACATATACGTTTCTATTAAATGGGTGATTTATACGTGTGCAGTTCTAAATTAGGTAATATTTTCAATTAGGTAATGTTTGTGATACATCACATTATAACAAAATCATTCATTTTCGTTTTATTGTCATCATTAGTAATCTTGCATCTGTAATTTGCTCTTCAAGTAAGTCTCGTCATTATCACCATATTGGTTATGATAAGGTTATGTGATGCCGAGGCAAATGTCTGTTGGAGATCGATTGTAGACTTAATTTTGTTTCATCATTATAATTATTTTTACTACCTTGGTTGTTTTGCTGTGAGCGAAGTAAATTAATGCCTGAACTGTTTCACTTTGGAAAAATTTTGGTGTATTGTCTGTCGATCTCCCTTCTCCGCCAATATGTTTTGAGTAAAAATTCAGCATCTTGAGAAACATTGATACTCTTATCAGGCGTTCGTTTAAGAGACCTTGTACAAAAGCATTTTCCTCGACCCTTTCTCGATCTTCCGAAAATTTTCACGCAGGTCACGAAGCTCCTCTCAGGTTCTTAGCGAAGGAGAATCCTCTCTTTTCTTCTACCTAGCAATCAATCAACTATTCCTCTCTACCTCGAAACATGATTCCTTTTTTAAGAACTGCTTTTTTTTTATAAAATTTCATCAGATTTATCTGTATGCAGTTGGTTTCACAGGATTATCATGAGGATTCTTTACCCGTAAAAGAGAGGAATCTGAATTTAATCTGTATTTACGTTGTGCATTTTACGATAAACGCTTTACCACAAGGCTTTTGAGAATAATTGAATCAATTCCTAACTCTTACCCATGATGTCCTTCACATGCCGCTACTCATGCTAATTTTTATATCTGTATACTATATGGTAATGATACTAATAAATAGGTCTTTTGGACAAATGCTGATTCCATGACGATAAATTTCAAAGAATGATATTTAGCAGTTTTTGAAGAATCACAGTGTAAATTATGCTTCCTGTTTTGATTCAAATTTCACGTCCCTCTTTTCCAAGGAAAATTAGAATAGTATTGGCATTAATAATATGTCACGTGACCGAATTTTGAGTTATAAATAAAATGGATAAAGTTTCCTCTTTAAAATAGGGTTCTTTCAGGACAGATGGCAGATTTTGCCAGAAAAGACGAGAAACTTCGTTTCCTTTTCGTTTCCTGTAAGGTCGTGCATTGATATTTTCATCATATAATTAATTCAAGCTTTCTTTGAAATTCAACTTTGAGTGGTAACAGTAGTGTTTGCATATTGTTTTTAATTCAGTCTAATAGAAATCAACTTTCGATATAATAACACAGAAGAGCATTTCCAGGGAGTGAAGGTCACGTTTCGTTCGAGTCTCTGAAATTCATCTTCCCATTTTCTCTCTGTTTTCCTCCATCTTCCTGAAAGATGTGTGAAGTTAGTTTTCAATTGATTCTTCCGCCTTCGGGAAAGTTGTTAAACGTCAGTTTCTCCCATTAAAGGGAGGTGCGGCATTGCCCTTCTCCACGTCCCTTCTTTTCTGGGGAGGATAAGGGGCACGGGATGCGCATTCAACATGTCCTTTTCGCCTCTTCTGTGGGGGATCTGTAAGGGTTCTGTCTGTGTCTCGAGGACTGAAGGCTAGTGGGTTATTAGGGATGCTGGATTGTTTCAACCTTCCACAGTATGAGTCACTGATGGCACCGGAGTGTTCAGTTGTTTCTTATCATTTAAGAAATGCTATCATCTCTTGATTACGATGATTTCTTTCAAAAACTTGTTTGCTCGTGAGGGAAGGATGTTATAAAGAAATTTACCCGAAAATTCTCCATTTTTACATTACTGTATTGTATTATCGTTGTGAAGATTGTGGCGGTAGGTGGCAATATCTTTGCTTCAGAAGTGTATGATAAGTACAGGGTGATAGAAGTCTAATCTTGTTGCAAACCCACCATAATACTCTATATTCATCGAATTCAAATGTTCCCTTACAACTTTTTGGAACTCATGTAATATACATTGCTTAACATGATAAACGGGATAGATATATCAATTATATGAGCATGGACAGTTTCATCACATCACACACACGCACACGCATAGGGAGAGAGAGAGAGAGAGAGAGAGAGAGAGAGAGAGACTGGTGAAAAAAATTTTAATTTTCACCAGATAACACAGCTGTAACGTGTATATTAAATAATATTATTATGTAAGAAATTATGCAGCGATTAGACTAAATACCAGTGAAGACAAACTTTGTATGTACTGTATGTATGTATGTATAAGCGATTCAAAATAGCGACAATGCTTGAAACTCTAATTCCGTACAAGAAAAAGAACGCCAGCGCAAGGATCAGCCATTTTTTTTGTTATACCATTACCAGTTGGGTCGATTTAGATAGTGTGTATGTCGATCCCGGCCAACAGTCGACCAAACTATCAATGGAACTATTATCGGCTAGGGTTAGGAAAAAGCCACAGGAATGGCATTCTCATCTCTAGGGACTTGGTTCGAATCAGACCTTACCCTTTTGTTTCAATTATTTTCATGGGCGAACAGGTTTATGTATAAAAGACACACACACACAGCAAATCATATATATATATATTATTATACAATTATTATTATATATATATATATAGGTATTATATATATATATATATATATATATATATATATATATATATATATATATATATATATATATATATATATATATATATATATATATATATATATATATATATATATATATATATATAAACAATGGAACCTGACAAAGTAAACCCATACGTTTATCGAGAATAACGTTTCCAAATATAAAGAGATTCATTGGTACTGCTAGTGCTCATCCAAAGTATGTTATTTATTATTATACTTCTTTTGTCATAAGATCATTTGCTCCCAGTCATGAATAATCTTCCACCTACAGAGACTCTTCAACATGTTTAACATTACAGAATGACTCTGGAAGGTCACAAGGAAACGTCATCATAGAATCATGTCTGTGTTTGTTCATAGCATTCACCTCAGCCATCTCCTCCATCATTTAATTTCTTCGTTCTCTCTTCCATCTGGGAGATGAGAAAATTTGTCTCTACCTCCCATGACCCATGTAAAGTGAATACCTCCCATGACCCATGTAAAGTGAAAGAACTATTTGATTCATTTTCCATTCTGAACGGAATCCATTTCCAATCGCAAGAGCTGTATATATGAGCTTTGTTACCTGACAACCTCAGCGTTACCCCTTGATGACGAAGTAACGGACCTCGCTTTAGTTCACAGTTGGTGTCGATATATTTGCTGATAGATTCCTGGAAAGCTTTTAAGCTGTTCCTCTCAAGAGGGTGCTTGAGTGTTTGTGCCAGCGCGAGAGAGCGTTTTTATTCGATTTTTTGTGTTGTACTTTACCCTTTCACTGCTTTTTTCTACTACTACCGTTGTGGTGGTGCTGCTTTTGTAGCCTATTTCGCTATGGAAAATAAGATTTATTTAACCAAATTGTTTATACTATATCACCTTTAAGATCTGCAATCCGTTCACACTTACAAATGTCGTATACCAATGACCCTCGAAGCGTACACATTTTGTAAGCCCCTTCTCCATCACAAGAGAGACGTTTTTAAAAATGCGAATCACCTAGAATTTCAGAATTACTTTCACAAAATTTCGTTTAACAGTTACCTTTCGGACCAATATCACTATGGACAGTACTTCAAGAGAAGATTTCCAACCTTAGATCCAAGCCTATTGAGTTTGGATCAGTGATTTAAAAATCTTTTTTTGAGACTTCGAGTTACTGAATTCATAATATCATTATTTAAGGTAAAATGAAATAAGAACTACCGTTCTAATATTTGACATTACACAGGCACACACACACACTACCGTTGTGGTATATATATATATATATATATATATATATATAAATAATATATATATATATATATATATATTATATATATATTATATATTATATATCTATCCGTTATATATATATATGTATAATATTATGTGATATAATCGTATATTTATATATAGCCCTCTCCATCTATGGACGTTTTTAAAAATGCGAATATATATAATTTTACTTATATTTGTTTATAGTTATATACCAATATATATATATATATATATATATATCTTATATTTGGTAAACAAGGATAGCCGTTGACTTTGATCACGCGGCTTTCAAGTTGATATCTAATTATATTGAGCTTTTATTCTTGACTTGGACTTAAATTCATTGCCACAGGTTAGTGTAAACGTCATGCAGTTATTATCTCTCATTTTTACTAAAAATTGGGAGTTTTTATTAATTTTTTTTCCAAGTATTTTTAACTTCACCTATTTTTCAAGGTCTGACGGTAAATTATTATTATTATTATTATTATTATTATTATTATTATTATTATTATTATTATTATTATTATTATTTTATTTTTTAAACTATCACAGGCATCCTAGTTCGACTGGGTGGTTTGTATAGTGTAAACAAGGGGGTCCGGTTGACAGGTTGCATCCTGCCTCCTTCGGAGTCCATCACTTTTTCTCACTATGTGCGCTGTTTCTAGTAGCGCATTTTTCTTTCTGTCATAGTCCTGGAGCTACTCGCCTCGCTCATATTATTCAGTTTCTCCAGATTCCTTTTCAAGGATCTTGGGACTTTTATTGTAAGTTATGGTTTTTATATAATTTTTAAATTTCCAAAAATATTTTTTCTTATTTCGATTTTCAAGGTCTTGATACTTATCAATTATTATTCTTTCTTTATTCATTATCTGGTGTCCTTGGTATTGACATCACTTGTTATTATTATAGGGTTTGATGAAATTTTGCAAATATTGTAGGGTTTGTGATTACTTTACCAGAAAATATTAACGCAACTTATTTTTCCGGCAAACAGACCAATTTAACGGCCAAAATCTGTATTTTTCCCTCCCTATTCGAAACATGGCAGGCAGGTACCTTTGGATTTGCTGAACATTTTTCCTTAGTATTCTTAGCCATGGTCTATTTTCTGTGTCACAGGTATATTTGAATAAAAATTTTTAGCATTGTTTTTATCTAGGTATTAGGGTGTACAATAGTTATAGGTATCTCTTCCTCCGAATCCTAGTCGCTTGTCAGTGTACATTATTCATGTTCGGAGGACGAAACCGGTGGTTTTGGAGTAAGAGGTATTTCGCCCCCCTTCCATTTGCTAGAAAGCACTTTATGATCCTCATAATCATCTTTTTTACCTTTTATGATTATTTCGACATGCAAAAGTTTATCATAATCAGTGGATTAAAAAAGTGTTCTATAAGTTATAAGCTGCAATGATTACCTCTAATAAGAATTGGCATCGTCTAAGAATGTTTGATCATCCTCGACGTGAAATGATGTCGAAATGTATTTGATGATGATGATAATACATTTCATCGGTATATTTCATGATGAAATATACCGATGAAATTATTATGATTATTATTATTATTATTATTATTATTATTATTATTATTATTATTATTATTATTATTATTTATTTAGAACTGCAGATTCACGTTCGAGTAAAACTTGAAGTCTTATCGTTCTCGATATCGATCTATCGTTCTCTCTACTCTCTCTCTCTCTCTCTCTCTCTCTCTCTCTCTCTCTCTTTTTTTTTTTTTTTTCAGGAAAAGACAGTGGTCCCCTTCCAGTGTTATCAAAGCTTCCCGCACTTCTTGTATTCACTTCCCATCTGTTTTCTTCTTTATATTTCACCTTTAATCTCCCCATTTGCATACAAGTATCTTTTTATGGACGTCCAATCCTTTTGCTTCTATCCCTTTGAAGCAACTGATTCTTTTGTTCTCTTCACCTGCTTTTTCTGGCACTGCTGGAGAAGAGGCTCTCAATTCGATTTTCATTGTAAAAATAAATATTTGTTTATTTTAATTTTACTTCTTCTCGCTTTTCAATTTTTTTTTCAATTTCTTTTTTGTTTAAAGGAATAAAAGGCGTATCAGAATTTGCAGGATGGAATGAGTTCTCTAGTTTTATTCATGATAATTAGTTAAAAAACCAAACTGATCTATTGACTGTCATTTATGTCAGCATCAGTTTTGAGAGTGAATTATGGTTGGGTCCTTAGTTGCTGTAAAGTCACCCAGAGTTCTGGGATGTCGAAATAAACTCCACATAATTGTCAACCAACGACTATTTTTCCTCCTGTGGCTTGGGACATATAGCCTAATGGTAGAATTATCAGCTTTACACCAATATCTTTATGGTTAATTAAATTTCCCTTTGTAAATAAATTCAAAGAGAAATTTTCAACACTTAATCTTTCATCTTGTTACCGATACTTGAGCTGTTGATATCAGTTTTCTTTACCTCGCATCGCAGACTCGTTTGTCTTGTGCATCGCAGTACTCGATTTAATTTTTGTCTTGTGATGTTAAATGATAAAATTGTATATCGATTAATTATATATTCGATATATATATGATTTTTAATTGTATTATATATATGGTTCCATGTGCATGAGAGATTAACATATATTACATTGAAATTAAACGGTAACAATTATACTGAAGGGCTCTAACCATTATTATCACACAGATTTTTTAATAAATATAGAAAAAAATCGCAAGTCATTACTTGTCGGCCATCCATACCTTGTCTTTTCTCTTTTGTTTAACTTGAATTTTTATATATAAAAAAATCTTTCGTTTTATTTGACAATTTCAATAATTCGATGTGTGTTATAGGATGATATGGTTTTTCGTGACCATGTTTCTTTTAAGAATCAAGCAGAATAGAGCTGTTAATCGTTTTTATCAAGATATACTGTTATGGTTCTTAGGTATTTTATTTTTGAGGAACCCTTGTTGATGTTAGACTTGCGCAATGGTTTCACGGTGAAATGAATGAAGGACAATGGTTATCATATCATGACCAACAAATCACTGTCGTCGTAAGTCTGAACTGTTTGAACCTGCTAGTACAGTGCTGTGGACACTAATTACTAATTTTCGCTCCGGACACAACCCTGTTTAATAAACACTCAAGAGACGGGGTGCCGTAGACGGCGCCGGTCGAAAGTTGGTGCTTCCGAAAAGGTTAAATGAAAAAGAATAAAAAATTCTGATTTAAGGATTTTTTTTAAGTATTAAACTGGCAGCCGACTAAAGATTGTATGTTCGTTTTCATCTTAATTCCTCTTAACCATCTTGCCTCACGTATGTTACTCATCCTCTCCCTCTGTCAGTCCCATCTTGTCTCTCTCACTTCTGGTGTTGTGAAATTGTGCTGCTATTCCTACCAGATGGATCATGTGTCAGAGGCCTTTGATTCCTATTCCAGTTCGCCGCTGACTTAGTACGATTCCTCTTGTGAGAGAGCCCAAGGGTGCTTTCAACTCTCGCCCTCCTGAGTTTACTTGTTGTCTCCCGAGAGGATATATTGGAATATCTCGAGCTTCCAGAAAAGCGTCCTTCAATTTATCCATTTTGGCATTAGAAATCTTCTGACTGGCGAAGTAAGTCTCCCTCACCGGTTTCGAAATATCTTGTCATAGAGAATTACATTGTGATCGTAGTTGGCATTTTTTGTCGGTTATACGTATTTAAAGCATTTCAGCTTCTGTTAGATGTCGTGAAATATATCGACTTCTCATTCCGTATGTTAAAAGTTTAGTTTTTTATGGGCCTTTGCCATCGTTCTTCGTTATATGGTATCTCTTCTTTAATGTAATGTTGTAATAAACAAACTTAACACATTAACGCGCCTTCAGTATTTCGTTACAGTATCATTGATAAATTTATCCTTCTCTCAGTACTGTTTTCAATCTAATTATAATTTATCATAACTACTTTGCTCAACACAGTTTTTGTTACCAATATTTAAAGTTTTAAACTTAATACTATAGAGATTAGTGTCTCTAGCTTCCATCTTACTATTATATATATATATATATATATATATATATATATATATATATATATATATATATATATATATATATATATATATATATATATATATATATATATATATATATATATATATATATATATATATATATATATATATATATATATATATATATCCTTAGAACTAGGAGCTGCAGCTCAAGGTACAACTCATCAGGGAAATCACAGGGAAGGCATCGTACTCGGTACATTTAATTTTGCCGACGTTTCACGACTCACTGTAACATGCTCGTGGCTAGAATAAGAAAGCAGACTCGAACATCAAAGCCAAACAATGAATATTCCATAAAAATTACGCAGTATTAAATAAAATTCAATGAACATCAGCTTTGCGAGGATAGGGTACAGAATGGCTTTAGTATTTTATATAATTTTATTGTTTTGGTGTTTATAAAATTTTAGAGGTATATTCTTGCGCGTAAATTTTAATGTTTGGTGTATTTTAATTTTTTAAGGTGTTTATAGTTTATCTTAAATTTTTTTTGCAAGCTGATTTTCATCGAATTTTATTAAGTATTGCGTAATTTTTCCGGATTATGCAGTGCTTATTTTTAATGTTCGCGTTTGCATTTTGGTTCCAGATTTTAGGATGCTACGTGAGTCGTGCAGCGTCGGCGAAATAATTATACCTGAGAACGATGCCTTTCCCTATGATTCATCTGATGATATATATATATATATATATATATATATATATATATATATATATATATATATATATATATATATATGTGTGTGTGTGTGTGTGTGTGTGTAATTATATTCACAGTGCCCTCTTATCTTCTTGAATTTTTATGGTTTTTTTGGATAGGCTTGTCACTACAAAGCCTTAAGATCCACGGGCAAGAAATATGAAGATATTATGATGTCCAGTATAAACCAACCCGGGTTCCATAATCACAACTAGGTCACGTAACCGGCCTGACCGCGAGAAGGATAAATATATTGCCTCTATACATATATATATACCTGTCGTTTTCAGATATATATATTAGATGAATAGACCCATCCCCACCATAGCCAATGCAAAAATCGTTTTTATTGCCTTATATATATATATATATATATATATATATATATATATATATATATATATATATATATATATATATATATATATATATATGTATATATATATATGTGTGTGAGTGACGTGTGTTGTGTACTTCCTCTCATTGTCATGCAAAACGACCAGTATGTACGTATGATCACCTCCCAATCCCTCTTCTACATCAAAGTTCTAAAACAGGAAAGTCGTTCTCATCTCATTACTTTGACAATAAATTAAGTCGCTATCATTATTTCTTTTAATGTGGGATGTTAATTATTCACCTTTGTTAGGCAAACTCTGAATGTTTATGGTCTTATGGGCATTGTGTTCGGTAGCATATAGTTGTGGTCTGTTATCCATACTACTACTACTATACTACTATAATAATAATAATAATAATAATAATAATAATAATAATAATAATAATAATAATAATAACAACGGGTTTTAATAATAATAATAATAATAATAATAATAATAATAATAATAATAATAATATCTATGACATACATAGCTTTTCAATTAATTTCAGACGGTGTTAAAAACCGATATTCATTACAAATACTACTGGTTTTAGTTAATCAGCAAATGAAGTTGTAAAAAGTAGTGTTGGTCAAACAAAAGTTGCTTTTCACGATGTGCGATTAATTAACAGAGCCGCTGATGCCCTGTTGAGAAGGGCGAAACTTGTCGACTAAAAATGTAATAGTGTTTTTCTCCGGTCCGTAATTGATCACTAAAACTTATCGAAATGAATATCGGTGGATTTTTCTAAATTCATTCCTTTCCAAATTTGCAACCTTTACGCTCGTCGAATGAAATGAGGCTTTGTGTATATAAAATAAATGGTCTCTCTCTCTCTCTCTCTTTTCTTCTAACAAAAACTCTCTATTAATTACAGGTTTTTTCCTAATGGTTATCTAATAATAACAATAATAATAATAATAATAATAATAATTATAATAATAAATAATTTAATAATAATAATAATAATAATAATAATAATAATAATAATAATAATATAATAATAATAAATGCTCACGATTTATTCGCAACTCTTTAATGCCATCCCATTACAAAATGTATATTCCTTACAAATCATTTACTGGAAACGTAGTTAATCACTCAAATAAGAGGAAAATTAAACAAAACCACGAAAAATATAAAAACTTTGACCAAACCGACCCCTTTGTTTAGGGACAAACTTTCAACTCAAACCGAATACTTTTATAACAGTGTTTTTCTCCTGTCCGTAATTGATTCAGACTTCACTTTGGATTTCCATAACAAAACCTTTCCCCAATGCGTTCAAAACCTTTATGCTCGTCGATACATCAATAAATGAGGCTTTGTAAAATCATTATGAATCATTTCTGTCATCTCTCTTTTCTCTCTTAATGCTTCTCTCTCTCTCTCTGTTATTACATCATTATGGTGATGTTTCATTTAACGCACAATACTCGTTACTGAAATATTCCAGAAGGCCTGAATAATTCAATCATTAATAATGTTTTTTGTTTAATAAATTCCTTTATAGTCATTAGTCTTGTTAAAAATTTATTTTCAACTCTTCTTTAGCCTTCTCTCATTTATTCTCAACTCTTCTTTAAAATTTGCAACAATCATTTATTCTCAACTCTCTCTTTATACTTCTCACATTGCTTCAGAACCTTCTTATCCCATTACATTGCATGTGGCTTCAATGTCACTGGTCAGCTTTCTGTATCACTCTAAAGGAAAAATTAAACAACCAGATAAATATAACAACATTTAACCTGCTTTTATAACAAACCACTATTAGTGTCATATTCTGTTCGTTTCCATAACTGAAAACTGTCATTCAGCGTTCAAAAACTTCTCACCTTTACCATACATCCAATTTAATCTTAAAATTGAATATGCCATGGATTTTGTCATAAGCTTTTATCAATTTTCTCAATAACAAAAAGTCATTTTAATACTGTTTCCTAATAAGCACTCCGTGTTCTTATCACTCTTTCTTTTCCGAGAATACAAATTTTTCAGTTATTAATCATTTTTCATTGGTCTTGTTTTCTTAATAAAAATGCTGTGACGCTTATTCAAGGTTTTGTAACGCTATTCATTTAAATGCTTCATTGTCTCCTCTGCAACTCCTGGCCCTTAAAAAAAAAAAAAAACAAAATATGCGCCGAAGTTTCTCTCGAGCAATCTCTTCTCTCTACAGCGTATAATGCTCTATGAAACTCTCTCTCTCTCTCATTGCCCATGAAACTTTCTGTATCTAAACATGCCTTACACTCACGGTCGGTGCCATGACGTTCGATCATGGCTACTTTTAAGTGTAATGCAACATTTAACGTGCAATTACACCAACTATTGGTGTTATGCTATTATTCAACTCATAATTAGACATTCACCCTTCTTGCACGCATTATGCAAAATGAAGAATATGCCATGGATGGCTTGAGATGCGTGATCAATAACAAAAAGTCATTAAACCTGTCAAAGTATAGAAAATGAGATTTTTAATTTGAGTATAGAATAACTTATCCTGTTGCATCAACAAGTTCAAAGTTTTCTCTGAATTTACTGTTTGTGAAAAAGTTGCTTGCAATTGAGATTAATTGAAAAAATTCACTTTGCTACGCAGATTCTTGTTTGTATTTACTATCTGCAGCGGCCATTGTTGTAAAGACGTCATCTCACAGTTTCAATCCGTCAGAAACAATTCCCCATAAAAGTTTTAAAAATCTGACTCACAACCACGAAATGGTAAGAATGCAGCCGGAGGGTTAGAAATTTATTCAACATTGCAAGAGTCACTTAAGGTACTTTACCTGTAGCTTTTTTTCATATGCTTTAATTTTCTTACCTTTTATTTCATCATTGCCTTATATACGGTATGGTGTTTCATTTTTATATTTTGAAATATTGTAGAGTATGCTTCTTTTTTATCTCCTCTGTTGAGGTCTCTAATTCCTTTTCTAGACACCTTCTGCATATCCATCTTTCCCTTCTTTACCCATTTAACCAGTCTCTACCTGTAACTCTTAAAAAAATGCCAATTTTCGGCACATCATTCTCTTCTGCTACGATCACAAATTATTCCAGCTTCTCTGGACCTGTCGCACAACCTTCTAATAACCTGCTGCCGAAGTCTTTGAGACTCTGTATAGCATTCTTCATGTGAACATTCATAATTTTTAAGGTTTAATCATCGTTTCTCTTAGGAAATTTTAATAAAAAAAATATTTAGATAGCTCTATGCTAGTCATATTGTCTGATAATAGCTTCCATCCTTCTGCCTGTAAACACCGCTGAAGTATTTCTGTGTCATCTTTTTCTCCGGTAATTGATGTCGTACAGTATATCTGTCTCTTTTTCGAATAGCCTCCTCAAACTTAGGTGCTTGATATAGGTAATGCTGTTCGTTCAGATATGAATAGGATTTTACAATCGTCAGACAAAAATTAGCTTGTAATGATGTTTCCAAGGACAAATTAATTCCAATAGTTTTGTTTTGCATTCATTCCTTCCACAATGATAATGTGAAATTTTAACCCTTTCAGTCTGATAATATTTTGAGCTTCAAGATGAATAATAGAGCAGGGAATCTGAAAGTATTCTTTATGTCATAAACTTTAGTATTTCGTACTTTTCAAAACTTCCTTTCTTTAGAAAGTTTCCATTTTTAGTACATGGCCTACAGTAATTAATGATTTTATCCAGGGAATAATTTCAGTCAGTGCCATTGAACAAAAGTTCATAAATATACTTGGTTACGAAATCCTTACGCTTTATCAGCGATAGATGTTAACAATAGACTCACTGCGGTAGTATTATCGTTCCAAACAGCAACTACCATGTCTGAATAATAATATTATGATTAGGAAAATATGTGGTCCCAGCAAGCAAAACCCTTAGCAAAAGAAATTTATTCCAAAATACAAGGACCTGAACATACGTAACTCACCAACACAATCGTGTTGTTATTCTCAATAACAAAACAACCCATTAAATTCCGAATAGGCACCATCAATCTAACTAGAGGCTTTTGCTGCAATTATACAGAACTGAAAAAACCTTTACAAAGCAACAGCTTGAAAAATATTCACTATTTCGTTTACTGTTTCTGTCGGTTTTAACGAGAGGGCCGACACAAACAACTGGTGTGTGTTTTTTTACGTTCTTTCCGATTGGACTGTATTGGTGATTTGTTCAGTCTATTCAGACTCATTGGGGTCTGGAAGTCTATAGGTTTATAAGTTATGATACTCTCTTCACAGTATATTTATATATACGTACGTACACATACACACCCATATATATAGATAGATAGACAGACAGATAGATAGATAGATGAAATTTTACATAAAACACTATATACACGTTGCAACAATATATTTTGGATACTTCTATATCTCTACTTACTGGTGAAATATGGACAAATGATATGCGACACAGTACTTATGAGGCATATGCAGTTGCGGCAATACGACGTTGGTGATACACATACATATGTTAATTTTTTCATGTAATCACACACACACACACACACACACATATATATATATATATATATACATATATATATATATATATATATATACATATATATATATATATATATATATATATACATATATATAATTTTTTCATGTACCTCTTTAATTTTATTGACGATTACTGGGTCAGTGCACTCTATCTATCAAACAGATTACAAAACAGGCTTTATTTGTAAAATTAACGAAACATTTCATCAGTCATGAATGACTTTGTCAATTCAATCAATAAATATATATAAATATATATATATATATATATATATATATAAATATATATATAATACTTCCAATGTGTGTATGTCAACCAGTTTGTGTATATATATATATAAATATATATATATATATATATATAAATTTTTATATATATACAGTATTTACTGAAAGATGACATTAACAATACTGACGATAATAAAAAAAAATTTAAACCATAACTAAAGGAAAATGAACCTTCGATTAAAAAGTTATACGACTTTGTTAACTTTTGCGTATACTTTTGACGAACGTTTCTCCTATACTCCGGTGTTTTTAGTCTCAAAATAATCAGAGCTTTATGAAAGGTTTTAAAAATGTTAACAAATCTGTATAACTGCATGCTTTAGAGTTGTACATTTGATATTGTCATCCAGGCAGGTTACAATGAGCTTTTGTCCGTAAACGTTATATCTATATATCAGATTACAAGGGAAAATTCCCTCTCCATCACGAAATAGTCAACGGAGTGCAAGCCATGATCCCACGAAATCGATATCGCCATACCCAATTACCCAAATCTATGTTGTGTAGATGAGAACAGATCTCGGTTAACTTCCAATCGCATTAATGTTGGTACCCAAAGATACGTTTGACAGTATATGCTGCCCCTGTAATTTAGATTAAATTCTCGAATATTGAGGTTACTGGTATAATTTGATAGTCATGAAATTCTATGGGAACGTTACGTGCCCATGTTTATACGCAAGGTGTACTTGCCAATAAAATCAACAAGGTACTTACACAAAGCATAATACCTGCCTGTGAGCCGGATAAAAACAAACAACAGAGAAGATTTTACGGAAAACATTTAAGAAAGGACATACAACACAGTAATTGAAAACAGAAGAGTGACGGAAAATAAAGCAAGGAAAGCAAGGTGCTTTACGCAGAAAAGTGTCCTCTCTCACTATTAAGATCACCAGCATTCATAACACTAAGGAAAACAGATTAGCAGTTATGCTGAAAACAAAGAAGCCTCATCATTGGATATTTTGGCTAATGGTAATCCATGGAATATCGATTTAAGCTTTTTGGACGAAGTTGTATGCTCTAGCTTAAGAGGCACAAGTTTTAAAGTCGGTAGAGAAAGTTCCACGGTGATACAAACTTGTATAAATTCTCATTTATGAACTCGTTCACTCATGGCATGAATCTTAATTACCGTGTTGGGCAAAGAGAAACCGCAACTTCGAGCAGTTGAGCCTTGCCGTTTGAGGCCCCCGGGTACTGCTGTTGTCCAGAATATAGAAGAGTATTTCAGCAACCACCTCATATCATAAAAATCTGGACCTTGGTACAAAAGCTATCACCATCTCTGCAGATATTGGAAGTTTTACATTCATTACTTGCCTCTCTGGCAGCACCATATGATGATCTTAAATGCTTTTAAAAAGGGAGATTGAAGCTGAAGATTGCAGAATATTATCAAATATTCTTGATAATCCTGTGAACTGAGTAGATGTGACTAGTCTGACTGGCCCCACGATGTTACCGTTATTTACTTTGTTATATTATTCAGACATGATTTTACCGCGTTTTGATTTTTGCCTGTGTTTTCAAGAAAGTCGATTACTTGTAGAGTTACTTGGTCCCAACACATTCGCTGACCCTGTCAGATGATGATGAGGCACATAACAAATAATAGTAGTTTGACTGAGAACATTAATTTTGAAATGTTGTTGCATATTTCTAGTATTTTACTTTTGAGCATATAGTTTAGGCAAGTAAACAAGCTCTTATGTTGAAGTTTTCTTCATTGAGACATGAATTATCACACATATTTTGACTGAATGTGCAACATCAGAGTAAATGCAAATATATAGTCATTTTTGAGTCAGCATTCTTGTCATTAAATTTTCTAATCTCCAGATGGCTTTCTTCCATTCTCACCCTTTTCTGTTTTATTCAGGTTTATTGAACATTATGAATTTGCATGAAGTGTGAATGCTGTGAAATTCTCTGGAAAGAAATTAAATTCGCAATTCGGATTTTGAAAACACCTATTATGAAGGTTCTGTATTTGTCTATTTATTTATAAAGGTCTTCTCTGATGACATTTCAAATAGGTTCCCTTCGGTTTCTCTGTATTTACAATTATACCATGAGTAAATTTCCTCTCTTCTCTGTATATGCATGTATATATATATATATATATATATATATATATATCTGAGTATAAAGTTATATATCTGTATTGTCATGTTATATATCCCTGATACCAGTTCTGTTCTATATTGTCATCTTATTGGTCATATTGATTCTGTATTTAGTTTAAAATCTTATATTAAGTCCTCATTAGCATAGATTTGTGATGACTTTGAAAGTTCCACTCATTTGCTTTATAGTTATGCAAATATCTTAGCTTGTTTCCTCTCGTTCGGTTTATATTTATACCTACAACGGGTGTCAAACTCTCCAAAGCTTGATTTTTTGCTCCCATAACTTATATAAAATGCTATTTACAATTCCTCTCAGTAACTTCGTTTACACTGCCTTATTTATTTTTAAATTCTGAATAATTTATGAAAAGTAGCTCTATATCGTTTGACTTTTATACTGATACCATATAAAAAGAACTAATTAACTATATACTGCTCGAAATTTTTTAATGTAAATAATTTGTTTACGTTTCTCATTACAGAACACGTAGAAAAACCGTAGGGGTTAAAATTAATACAGAAGAAAAGCTATCATCCGTTTACTTCCGAACATGGCTCTAGATCTAGAATGCCGGCTTCACTGCTCAGAGGACTAGGTAAGTGTTTATAAAAAAAAGTATTCTATTTTACCCGGACGGTCATGTGAACCGAGTACATGATCCTTCTTCAAAGCCGTTCTTCCTCCCCATTACCACTTTTTTTTTTTTTTTTTTTTGCAAACATCTTTTTTTTTACGGATATCTCGTCTTGCTCTGATTCGCCTTTATGCATGAGAAGTAGGTGACAAATTTCCCACCATCATTTTCCGGTCGGATTATTTCAATTAGGTATTTCAGGTCCACTGCTCCACCATAACAACTTTGCGCGTCTTGTTAAGTTACTCATCTATGATTTAGTCGTTATTTTTATCTGCATTTTTTTTTATATTTCCTTTCGTTTATTTCGTTAGCGATAAAAGGTAATCCAGTGTTGTTGAAAGTCAGCAAGATAGTCTTTTTATTGGGCTTTATTCTTATGAGGTTACATTTAGGATTACTTGAGAAAATATGCAATGTAATTTTCTTAAAGTAGTTCGAATGAAATAACTGAGACAGGTACAATATATTAAGTAATACTTATAGAATGTTTCCGTGTGTTTCCTATTCATAGGTATTTATAGAGCTATTTCTTTGAGACTTATTGTGCCTGTGGCTGCATAACTGTCTCATAGCTGCAACTGAAAAGACATAGAATCATAATCTGAATAATTTGTGGAGATACAAGTCTATAAAGTGATATTAATCCTTGTCCGAATTCGGTCAAGGTCAGACACAAATTTAAATATAACGCGAGACCAAACGAAATTGATTTCAAAGCTGCAGGGGGTATGAATGCGAATGAGTGCCAGGTGACATGAAATCAGCATTTGAGTGAATTCGAAATTAAATGAAATATACATTAAAATATTTGTTTTGGCCAATGTCAATGTTGGATCAGCACAGACTGAGTCATTACTATATGAACAGTTTCGTTTATAGAATCCTCATGTATTGCAGCGTGTAAACGTAAACCTATGAATTTGAATGATTCATTGAATGGTAGAAATTATGGGGAATTATGAGTTGTTGGTGCTTTTGATAGCATTATTTTTATTTAGAGGCTTCGAATGCTTTGTTTCATTAATGCTGGTAACAGGCAGAACCATGGACTGTCGATTACGAATTTTATGTATTTCACTATTTTTATGATGTACTGTATTTTGGAAGTATTTCATGTGCATACAATGAATAGAAACCGTTGAACTATTATTACTTATCCGAGAGGAATAAATGGCGTTGCTGTTTTGAATGAGCGCAGTGGATTGGTTTTATCTAAAATGCTAATTATTTATTTTCCAGTTCATGTACCCAACTCCCATCTCCATAGACACACACACACACACACAGACACTGGTAATATCTGCAGGCACCCGGTAAACGAAATTTTTCCTGTTTTTTAGGTCAGTGTCTGAAATTACATCTACAGCAAACGATTATAAGCATGATGTAGTAAAAATTTTCGTTATATACTTTCAAAATGTTTGTCAGAGAGGTATGAGAGATGTTTTTGACTATGATTGTGAAAACCGATACCTCCAAATTTGTCTTACACATGATAGCCAGAGAAACGGTATTTAGTCCACAGTGTCTGTGAGGCGGCATTACTTTTAACACATTTAACTACAGTAGTTTATAAAAAGTAATTTTTGAGTCACAGTTTCTTGTAAAGTATATATATACAGTATATATATATATATATATATATATATATATATATATATATTATATATATATATATATATATATATATATATATATATATATATATATATATATATATATATAGATATATATATATATATATATATATATATATATATATATACATACATATATATATACATAATATATATATATATATATATATGTATCTGTGTGTTATATATATATATATAAATATATATCTATATATATATAGATGTATATATATATATATATATATATATATATATATATATATATATATATATATGTCCTATATATGTGTGATATATATATATTATGTTTTATATATATACAAGAAATCCCTCTATGAAAATATGGGTATATATATATAGGTCTCAGATATATATATATATATATATATGTTATATATATATTATATATCCCTATATGTGTATATATGCTTTATATATTATATTTATATATGACCCATACATATAAATATAATATATATATATATATATATATATATATATATATATATAAAATATATATATATGGTCTGTGTGGTATATATCTTTATATATAAGAAAATGGTAATTATCTCTTCACGCTGTCTGCTGTAAAGTGTTATCAAAATTTATATTCTATATATTGTCTTATTTATTTTTATCTGTAATAAAAATTAGAAAAATTTCCTCAGTTAAAGAAAAGCCCTCTTCATTGATCTCCAGATCTGCCTGTAAATCCAGAAGCTTTATTTCGATGTCGTGAATTCTCAAGCTGCATATTGGCATTTGTTAAGATTTCTTTTTCAAATCTAAATAAATCTTTGTCTAAATATTTGAAATATTGTTTTCTTGTTTAAGAATTAATGCTGTGTTGTTTTCTTAAATTTTTTCAGATTGGCTAATTTCTTGGTAAAATCAAACCAAGGGCTTTTTGCTTGATCAGTGGCTCTTTCACTTATTTTCTACGACCTGCTTTTCTCTTCTGCATTACAATATTTCTCTCCGTCCCCCTCAGTCTTTATCTTGCTGATACGTAGACCACCATTTCAAGTATTACTTTCTAGGGGTATTAGCATGCATATTCATCCCATGAATATCAGATATCGATGTGTTTCTCGGTTTAGTGGCTGTGTCCTTTTCTGGAGTCAAGGTCACATTCTCTTCCGTCGTCTGTTTTCCCAAGTCCTATAGCACTTTTTTATAAGTCAACTTCATCTGTTCTCTCGATTAAAGTTCCTTCCTTGTTTTCCCTTCACATTTTTTTCATTTAGCGTTGAGGCATAAGTGTATGGGAACAAGGGGTTGTTTGCCTCGTTATTCTTTTTTTTTTTATGGGATCACATTCACGAGTATCTTTCAGCTCAGAATTTATTAAATCTAAAAGAAGCCATATTCAGTACACGCAATTCTACCTATGTTTCAGAGTAAGGTGAAATTTTTCGGAATTTTATGTTAGACGTTTAAGGTATGAAATATATATATATTTTTTTTTTTTTAGAAGAAATGCTTATAGGAAGTGAAGTGCGTTGATGATATCATAGTATACCAAAGATTTTTCCATTTGTCTGTTATCACTCTAAAGAATAGATCATGTTCATGCAACTACCCAATCACTCAGTACATACAAACATGTTATCGGTTTTTATGATGTAAGGGTATTAGTTGAAGATAAAAGAATAATTTGAATATCGCCGCCTGCTCTTTTACTTACATTCTCATCTGTTATCGAATGGCAAGTTTTCAGTGACGATGATAAAAAGAAGCCATTTAGAAATTTGAAATCTTGCAGCCATGTATTGCTCGAAAGAATGTCTCATCGTCATTTTCAGAAATTTATAACCTTCAGTGTAACGCAAGAAAGCTCTTCTTTATATTGCCAAACACGTCATTTGTAATTAGACACGAATCTTCTATAATGAAAGACTAAAATAGCGCTAGCGAAGCTTGCAAGGCGAAGAAGGAGACAACCGAATGATTTTCTGGGGGTTGGTTGGTTGAGAGAGGTGGAACAGAATAGAATAATTAATGGTTTGTGACTTTTCAGATGCAAATGTAAAAGAAGGAAGATTAATTGTTGGTGGACTGTAATTTAAGATAGGAAAGATTAATAGGCAACAGGAAGGAGAAGCAAGTATTGTTGTAAGATCATTTATATGCCAGCGTGGAAGCCAAGGTAATGATGAACGACTGACCTTCATAAACTTTTATGAAAGAGAAACACTGGCGCTGGTCAGGAGAGGCAGGGAGCTGAGCTCCGTAATTAGTTGTTTGGTGTATGACATTCATTTCAGGAAAGAAATTAAATTTAACTTAATCAAGGTGTTAGGGACAGAAAAACGTTAGCAGTAATTGGACTTTTAAAATTTTGGTAACTGACAGAGAATTGCAGAGAACTTGCATTTACATTTTTATTAAGATGGATGAGCATAACTGACGTAAGTTACAAATTAATTTTTGTGGAGTACAGTGTACCGATTAAGAAATAAATAAAAATCGAGTTGAATTCGAACTTCAAAAGCAACAACGATGCAGGAATTTGGAAAAGGCTATATCCGGAGAGTAAATGCATTGGCCTAATATTATGAATAGCGCAGTTAGTTAAAATATAAAAGGGATCTTAAAACAATATATAAGCTTATCATGACTGCAGTCGGGAGCCTTAAGTGAAATCTGATGAAGGAATTATGCAGTGAAGCAAATCTGAGGCTTCTCTTAGTCAGTTGTCATTCAGGCCTTTCTAAGACGTTTGCCAGGATAGATTCACTGGCATATGAATGTAAATACAGTGTAAGGGGGTGGGGGACCTGAATACAGTGTTTATTTGCATATAAGCAAGCACGCAGTGAAAAAGTTCATTATGTGGAACACATACGCACGTAAACAAAAAGGCCCTATGACTCATTGTCTGGAAATGCATGTATTTTAACAAAGTAGGAGGAGCTATGCAAAGATATTATTATCACGAAAATAAAGAAAAATGTTGTAAAAGTTCGATAGTGTATAAATTTCCTGAAAATACGAGGACAATGCAAAAATTTTTCTGTCATTAGCAAAGGACTAAGTCAGCCTATTAATGTATTCATTGAAGAACAGATGACATATCTTACGAATTAAATCTAGCTTGAGATATATATATATATATATATATATATATATATATATATATATATATATATATATATATATATATATATATATATATATATATATATTTACATGGCTGTCATATTTTTCTCTGGAGCCATCCTTTTTCAGGGAAAACATCTAATTGTTGATAGAAATATGTTTTAGTATGTCCTTTCCTAGTCAGCATAAAATATTTTTACTCCGATATTATAAATTATGGAGAGAGGATGCCTATAACAAAAACCATTTAGTAATTAAAAAAAAACAGCGATCAAAAGAATGAAAACATGAACGTATGAAAATACTTGAAAAATTAGAGGTGATCTCATGTATCAAAATATTATACCCCGTGTAATGAAGAAATGACTTGAAGAGGCAATTATTAAGAGCAAAGTGCAATTAGGGCATATAAATTTTACCTGGAGCCGAGGAACAAAGAACTTTAATGATATACATCAGCGGCAAACGCTGAAGTTTCTCCATCCCCGACTCACACTTGTTTCATGCAGAGGATGAAAAAGACAGTCGGAAGGTATGACTTTGCATATTAATGTTTGAGTATTTACGAAGTTTATATATATTGTTAAGTGAGTGGGAAGCCACTTCCTAAGCAAACCCAAACCTCCAAATCGCCTTGCAATCCAAATAACGCACTTTTCGTACTGATACCTAACTGAGGAAGGGCATGAGTAACTCAGCCCTATGTAAATTTCTCTCCATGCATATATATATATATATATATATATATATATATATATATATATATATATATATATATATATATATATATATATATATATATATATATATATATATATATATATATATATATATATATATATATATATATATATTCTTAAAAAATCACAGTAAATGAACGTGATTTCAGTATATAAGCGAACCCCATAGGAAAATGACAGGCAGAAGTTCAGTACTGAACTTCTGCCTGTCATTTTCCTGTGGGGTTCTGCTTATATATATATATATATATATATATATATATATATATATATATATATATATATATATATATATATATATATATATATATATATATATATATATATATTTATATATTTATATATATATATATATATATATATATATATATATATATATATATATATATATATATATATATATATATATATATATATACATATTTATACATATATGTATGTATGTACATATATATATACATACATATATGTGTATATATAGTATAAGTATAATATATATATATATATATATATATATATATATATATATATATATATATATATATATATATATATATATATATATTATTATGATTAGCAAGAATTCGCTAGCAAATTGCCTCCCCTCCCCCCCCTCCTTTGTTGTTGTTGGTTGTTCTGTCGTGTTTCATTTACTGCCAGCCGGCCGATCGATAGACCATCTGTCTATCGACTTAAAAACAGGGGTTTAAAAGATTAAAGGCGCTCCCATTTTTGATAAAGATCTTTCCTTCGAGGCAAAAGTAATCTGGCTTTGGTGTTTCTCCTACAGGCCAAAACCTCCCCTGCGGGCAGCAGGTGCAATGAGTCAAAGCATCTGTGTTGGACGCATCCCCTGCCCCATAGGAGGGGATAAAAAGCAGAAACCCACGAGGTCGACACACACACGCGGGCTGGAAGATATGGAATGAAGACGTCCCCAACACCTGGCCCCATCGATGCCCTTGCATCCTAACCACGTGGCCCTTTCCAAAGTATACTTTTCCTCGTGCCCTTCGACCATATTCCTTGAGCCCACACGCCATTGCTTGGAGTTTCGAGGAGTCCCCATCGCCTTGCCCCTTTACGGAAGCCCTTGCATCTCACCACGTGGAAGAAACTCGTCCTCGGAAATCGCAAGTCATCCACGGACTGCCTTCTACGCACCCTCGGAAAATCTGCTAAGGTAAAGTGCCCTGGAAGAGCCCCATTTCAGTCACGCTTTTGTCTCGTAATATTTTCTTAAAGAGAAAGCCAGAAATCTCCCTTGTCTAATGTCCGTGCGCCTCTTGCATCGGCAGTATTAATTCTTTATTACTCCTTTGGCACCCTCAGTGCAGCTTCGAATTCATTATTCTTTTGTCTGTTTTCATTACTGGCATATAATGTGCATATCTCTCATTTCAGAGGGATCCTATTTCGTGGAAGCTTCTCGGACTGTGTCTCGAATCCCCCAGTTTCATTCAATCCCGTAGGAGTCTCCTTCAGGATAGTAACCTACTTGAGTTCCTCTTTCCCCTACTGATATCATTTATGTAAATACACTCCTTTAAATTTGCCCACGTGTTTTACGTAATATTTCCCTCAGTAACAAGAGCCCTATGCTCGTATGAAATTCTCCTTTGTTTTCCTCTTTATTTTTTACGTTTTCCTGTACCCACGAAGTCAGAATCACAAGGCTAAATTACCTTAAATCGTTGCTGCCTGTCTCACAGAGCATATTTCAAACTAAAACCACGGAAAAACGTAAAATATATATATATATATATATATATATATATATATATATATATATATATATATATATATATATATATATATATATATATATATATATATATATATATTTCAGTTGCTTATCATAATTGACTTATCACAAATTCAGTCATAAAAATTTAAATGTTTGAGAATGGTACCTTCTGGAATTACTGTGCATAACCACTCGAAATTGCGACAAAGTTCTGTTTAATTAAACTCTTGTAGGTTAACATAAAAATCTGGTCTCAATTTCAACCCGTTTTTTCTTCTTTTAACTGTTTCCAAATTGAAAACTGAAAAGGATTTGACATCTAATTTGACATCAAGATCTATCCCTAACTTTTTTCCGTTTTCTGTTAAGAATATATAAAATTTCTTGAACGTTCCTTTCACTGTTTGTAGAAAATCAAATTCCAACAATTTATAGCCAAACTAACACATTATTTTTAAAACGTAAGAATGTTAACGGTTGATTCACAGTCTCAGTTCTTATATGTGGATGAATTTCATTTTCCAGTATATGATATAACTAGAGTTAATAGGAACTAAGACTGGCCGAATTCGGAGTGCTAAGTTGTAGTCTCGTAAAACTTGGAACGACACCAAATAGTTGCTGTCTATCTCATCTGTTGGATGGTGTCATTCAGTCGCAAAATAGGAAATCAAACATGCATACTAACTAAGAAAATTGTCAACTTTCAGATTTAGAGAACATGGAAAAAATGCGCCGAAGTTTCTTCGGCGCAGTCGAGTTTTCTGTACAGCGTATAACCAAGGCCACCGAAAATAGATATATCTTTCGGTGGTCTCGGTATAATGCTGTATAAGCCGCGGCCCATGGAACTTTAACCACGACCGGGTGGTAGCCTGTTCTATATCGTTGCCAGACGTACGATTATAGATAAAATTAACCTTAAATTAAAATAAAAACTGCTGAGGCTAGAGGGCTGCAATTTGGTATTTTTGATGATTGGAGGGTTGATGATCAACATATCTATTTGCAGCCCTCTAGCCTCAGTAGTTTTTAAGATCTGAGGGCGGACAGAAAAAATGCGGACGGGCAGACAATTCTGTCACAATAGTTTTCTTTTAAAGAAAAATAAAGATGGGTCTTATTAGCATTATAGATGGATACCGACAGAATTCCCCGGCTATATTAAAAAGAAAATTTACATAATTTAAATACTGATATCGTTATTGCATAACAGATCCAAATAAAGATACTTTAAAAGGCGGTTTTATAGTTAAGCTAGAAAGAATAATATATAGCTTTCCTTAGTTTAAAAAGATTATCCAACGTAATCACGGATTGTAAAATGCTCAGTAATTTTAATTTGATTATGTAAATTATAAAGTAGCATTTTCGTAAATCACTCTTTTAACACATTTCAAAATCTGTTGAAAACAAAAAGGATTTATTAAAAGACCTAATATATATATATATATATATATATATATATATATATATATATATATATATATATATATATATATATATATATATATATATATATATATATATATATATATATATAAATAATATGTATGTGTGTGAGTGTGTGTGTAATTCGCTGGTATGTTAGGTGCTAGGTGCCTGTCCGAGAAAAACCTCGGGTACGGAGAACTTTGGTTCCAACCTCATTTGTGACTTGTGCGGAAGAATTGCATAGGCCCTGGACTCACTTGAAAGACCAAGGTTCGGTCCCGATGTGAGTTAGAAATTTATATGTGTGAAACACTTTCCTATGTATTCATTTCTACCACATAGAGTCAAGTACAATATATATATATATATATATATATATATATATATATATATATATATATATATATATATATATATATATATATATGTGTGTGTGTGTGTGTGTGTGTGTGTGTGTGTGTGTGTGTGTGTGGGTTAGGGTGATGTTATTCCAGACCTACTTTTCCCCATGTCATTTTAATTTTCCTGATTCGCTCTTTTCTTTATCATACACACACACATATATATATGTGTGTGTGTGTGCATATATATATATATATATATATATATATATATATATATATATATATATATATATATATATATATATATAGTATGCATGAATATATGGTGGAAATGAACATGGGAACGTGTTTCACAGAAATGTATGTATATGTATATATATATATATATATATATATATATATATATATATATATATATATATATGTATATGTATATATATATATATATATATATATATATATATATATATATATATATATATATATATTACATTATATACACATTATAGTTAATATAGATTACATTGTATAGGAAGCTTCCAGGGAGTGGCTTTAGCCACTTGCATGCTGATAAGATTTTAAATCCTTTAAATTGGGAAATCCCTTTATACAAAAATTTCCACTAAGGATATGTTTTGTGAAACGGATCAGCCGGAATATTAATTTCTGTAGCCTATTAGCTACACTTTTTTTTTTAATATGCATTTATTTAATTTTTGGAAAATAATGCCGTTCATTTTCTCTCTCTCTCTCTCTCTCTCTCTCTCTCTCTCTCTCTCTCTCTCTCTGTGTCTTTGCGCTCGGTTCCTCCATAACGGCTCCTTTGGTAGCTCCGTCTGACACTTTTGTGTGAAAATTGATATTTGTCACTTTCAAGGCATATCCCTCGCTAGGGATATTTTCCCTTTAATTGCCTTAGACTGGATATTTTTTTCCTCTCTTCCATTGTTAAGTTTTCTTACTACTTTTGTTGCTATTACTACAATCACTGCTGACAACGCTTATTAAAATATTTTATGATTGAAAGAGGGAAATGGTTATTTGTAAAATGGGTTAGTTGTTTATATAAAATAATTTTGAGGTCGTTGATTATAATCTGCTTGCTTAAGGTAATATCAGTATCATATGATATAAATTAAAGCTTAAGTCTCTTAACGCGTAATTATTTTTGCGCATCAAGTCATAAAATTTCTGCTCATCAGAAAGTACCATTATCTTTGCAGATATATGTTACTAACATATATCGCGAATATCTTTCAGATTCAACCTCAACTTTAAAAATCCTTTCGATATTTGGTATGACTTCCGTAACCACCATCCAGCACTCTTCTCATCACCACTTTCTGTAATTCATCAGATGTTTACATGCGTGTTTTTGTAAAATTTCATTTGGTCGATTTGTCCTTGAATTCGTTCAACAATGTTGATATGCAAAGGAAACAATTCTTCTCCGTTCATTTTAAAGCATCCATTTTTTAAACTTTCTTTTCGTTTTGTAGTTCTACGAATAGCCTACATGAAACCTCTCGGCGCTCTTCTATCACCACTTTCTAATTTCAGCCCTCATCCTCTTCTTTTCGCCCTTAACTCAAGTTTCGCCTCTCCCCCTTTCCAGATGTAACAGAATCGTTACTTAATTAGTCACTTAGCATATTATCATAACACTTCATCTCTCTCTCTCTCTCTCTCTCTCTCTCTCTCTCTCTCTCTCTCTCTCTCTCTCTCTCTCTCTCTCTCTCGTTTAATGTCGTTAATAACATGACGTACGTTTATTATGAGTTTGTTGTGAGTTTTGCTTGGTTATTTTCCTAAGGGTATTACTGCTAGCATATTTTCATTCTATTTATGCTATGACGGATGTTACTTGTTAATATATGGCTTTGTAAATAATTGTTTTACAAAGTAATCATTGTTAATAATTGTTCTGTTTTGGTCTGTGGAAATATAATTTGTTAACAGTTATCTACTACCCTAGTTTCTGAATGCTTAGCTTTGCTCACTCTGATGTTAAGGAAGTAGAAATAGGAGTGGTGTGATGCAGATTACCATGAATTTATTTTTCTTGACTGTCTCGTTCTTTGTTTCTAAAGCAAAGAATTCATTAAACCTTGGATTTCTGCTCCTCACGCTCTTTATAAAAGACTCTCTCTCTCTCTCTCTCTCTCTCTCTCTCTCTCTCTCTCTCTCTCTCTCTCTCTCTCTCTCTCTCTTTTATTTAAGAACAAGCAAAAAAGTTTTAATACATATTGAAGTAAAATTAATATTGCATATACAGAACTTATTCTGCTTAATCCTTTCCATTTTCACTTCAGTAATTGATTTCTCTCATTTATTCTCGGTCATATTTTATATTTTCTGCCGATAAATCAGTGACGATAAGTAATGGTAATTCTAATCGACATTGTCGTTTTACCCTTTGAACAATTATGAATATATATCCACTTTGTGCCAGCGGTCACGCTCCTAACTTCGGTTTTATTACAGAATTTCCTTTCATTTACCCGTTGTAGAATCCATTCATCAAACCTCTACACAATGGCTTAATTCAGTCATTATTAGAGAAAGTATTTTTCCCAGTTCATCCAAAAATGTTTTCCGAATTTTGTCATTAATCTTTGCGCTCCCTAATCTCTGGTGATATTCTTTATATGTACCTCGGTGGATGAGAATGAACCTGCATTATATCACTGTAATCACCTCTCTCTCTCTCTCTCTCTCTCTCTCTCTCTCTCTCTCTCTCTCTCTCTCTCTCATTAGTTGTTTCGTGTATGACAGCCGTTTTAACAACTACTCGGAGGCTTAATACAAACTTTGTTAATGATGCAATTAGCCAGGTTGATTATAAATAAATACCATCATCACATCCTGTATCTCCTGCAGTTTCGATGCCAGTTAACAAACTTTGTCACTGAAAAAAAAATGTTAATATGATATTAATGAGGAAATCAGCTGATTCATATTAACGCATGGGTCATACCCTTCTTCCTAATGCAATTAATTAGAAGATGATCCTCTGCTGTTCGGAACATCTCTCATACCGAAGCACTACAATGTATATCCTGGTTAATATTAGACCGTCCAGTTTACCTGTCCTTTGTACTAGGTTTAGCTTAATTGACTGAGATGCCTACGTTGCTATTTACGTGTGTTGGGTTATCCTGTTGGGGTGGGGACCACATGTCTGTTGCCTGAAACATCACCTCTGTGACAGAGTCATCCACAGTCCTGGGGTTGAGTTACCTCGCTTGAGGTTACACTTAGACAACTTTCTTTTCTTTATTGATTTAGCATCTTATTTCCTCATACGTTATAATTAACGTATAACAAAATTTACCTGTTGTTATTTATAAATGATTACATTTCATTTATCATTATTGCTAACTATTTATCTATATTATAATATGATCACTGCTGTCTGAGTTAGAGTCGTTTAATTAATGTGTACTGGCACTCGTTGCATAGAGGTTACATAAAAACCAAAATTATAATAATTAGGTGTCAAACCCTTGAAATGTATGGCATTCTTAATATGAAAATATTGACGTAATTTCCTTAGTGTTGTATTCATCACATTTTAATATAGTTTTGCGATTCGCAGATACCACCACAGAAGTACAAATTGTGTACAAAACTTGCATCAGTCCTATTAACGGTAACGAAATCACGCGAGTTGACATGTTACCAAAATTTTAACTCGATATTAAAGATGGAAAGAGAGAGAGAGAGAGAGAGAGAGAGAGAGAGAGAGAGAGAGAGAGAGAGAGAGAGAGGAACTTAAATAATCACGATCTAGAAACAGATGACGGATTATTTCTTCATTACTATGGTGGGAATGTATTTTCATTATTAGGGATCTCATATAATTAGCACATTTGAAGATGACTGAATTTGCATAACTTCTGCAATTTACTTGAAGATTTGGGGTTCACTTTCCTTCCGGTTTCACTCTTTGTTGCCCCCTTTTCTGGTTATGGTTCAGGTCATAGAAATTCCGCTTTTAGTGGATCTTTTATACTTGGCATTTATATTTTCGAAAATATTTGCTGGTTTCATTGCTTTATTCTAGTTATGTTTCAGATTATAGCAATTCCGCTTTTTATTGTTTTTTATATTTTGTGTATTATTTCCATTTGTAAGAGCATGGGTCTTTTGCGCTTGGTGTTTGTATTCATGTATATTATTTTCGAAAGTATTTACTTTACTCATTAATTTTCTTAGGTGCTACTAATAGCGATACACACGAATGGGACTAATGGTTGGTATCTTGAAATAAGTTTTGACTAAAGAGGCCATTTACTGAGATTACTGAAAGTGGATCTGTACCCACAGTGTAATCAGTGGTTTTTTTAAGGTTATTCATAGAAAAGTCATAAGACCTTCATTAGGCCCTCACTTTGATTATTGTTCACGAAACATTTTCCATAATGTGTTCTGCTGCTTAGACTTTTCGTGGATATAGAAGAGTTATTTTCATTTTCATTAGTTTTACTGAGATTGAAAAAAAATGTGATTCCCAGAGAATTTCTCTCTCTCTCTCTCTCTCAGCCAACAGTGGCAAAAGGTGGAGAAATCTAGCTTGCATCGGAGATATTCAATATGATGAATTGGCAGGAAGGGAACTTGGTTTGCTGATCGTGGAGATGAATTGCAACATTGACCAAAAAGATGTGAAAACATTCACAGACATATTGAAAGGATACGATCCTTCAAACTGGAGCAAATCTGTAGAAAATATAATGAAAATAATAGAAGGGATACCAATGAAAGTTCAAGTTATCAAAAGACTTATACAGAAAATCTAAAAAAATCAAGACATTCCATCAAAGAAAATAAGTAAGGTGGAATTAGTGAATATATTGATTGATGCAATAGGCAAACGGATGCCTAAAGCATGTAAACTATGTAGAGTGTGGTATAGCATTGTAAATCCACAAAACCTGATTAGGAAATGCTATGCTTGCCACGTACCGACACACCCGTCATGTGCTGAAGTTGAGCAAAATAGAAATAAGGACACAAAAATATTTTGCTCAACATGTCTAGTATGGATAGACAAGGTCATTAAATCAAGACTTAATGTACAGATTGTGGAGGATGAAGAAGATGAAGAAGAGGAAGAAGAGGAAAATAGAGAAGAAAATAAGACTGAAGAGAGAGAAAAGATTAATGAAAACAAAGAACAGGATAATAGTATGGATGCAGAGAAACTCATAGATTCTACATATGAGGCAATACAGTAACATACATATGAAGAAATAAATTATGACCTGATAAATCAAAATAAAATCCCAAAGAGGTTGTACCCGGATCTCCATACTGAGGGGAATGAACAAGAAAAAAAAAAGAAAAGAAAGACACAGTATGCACCCTTTTGAAAAGAGGGAATTGCAGGTTTGGTGAAAGATGTTATTACAAACATCCCAAGATATGTCACAATTATGAGATCTATAGCAAATGTGCATATCTCGATGGCTATGAAGAGGAATGCAGAGATCTACATCCAAAAATATGTAGAAACTGGAAAGAAGGAAATGGATGTAGGTTTAATAAGAAATGTAGGTACATGCATCCTGTAGCCATGAAAGACCAAAATCAAAATCAAATACATATAAAAAACCAAGGTAAAAATGAAACAAATAAAGAAAAGAACAAAGATCATGTGATGAAGGCAAAAAGCAAGCCAACAACACATTATGAAAAGTCAGCACCACGATATGAGCCATCAGCACCTAGATATAGCACAAGGAACAAGCAATGTATCTATGATGCAAGGGGATGGTGCAGATATGGAGATAAGTGCAGGTTTATGCACAAAGTGAATAAATAGGAAGCTGGAAGAACAAATATAATGGAAAAGTTGGATTTTTAATGTACGAATTTCTGGAAATGAAAAAGATCAACATATCAGAACAGGAAAGAGACATGGGAAAATCCTTATTATTACCCATATTAGATAATGGAGATAATATGCAAACCATCATAGTGATGAACGCGCAGGGTCTAGTTTCGAGTAACTCAAAAGAAAGATAGAGTTCTTAGAAGAACTTACCCAAAATGAAAAAATAGAAATATTGAATATAAGTGAAACCTGGTATTCCCAAGAGACTGGTAATGATGACCAGATAAAGGGTTTCCAAACTTATAGATCAGATAGAAAAATAGAAATCAAGGGGAACCGCGATATATGGGAGAGATGCCAATCAAGGAAAAATCTGTGAGAAATATAGTAACACAGAATGTGAATTAATAGCGGTAGAATTTGAATCTGAAAAATTAGTGAACATTGTAATATATAGACCCCTAATACTAAAGAGTTTGACATAATAATTGAAAAATTGGATGAAATATGTAGAAATCACAAGGACTGGACTATACTCCTAACGGAGACTTTAACTTTCCTTTTGTAGAATGGAAAGAACGAATAGGAGACTGTGGTTGTATTTATACATATAAAAAGAGAGCAATAGTAGTGCAGAAGATAAGAGGCAATTTGAAAAGCTATTAGATATGCTACTAGAACATAACATTCAGCAAATAAATCACCTACCAACAAGAAAGGATAATATTTTAGACCTAGTATTTGTGAATGAGGTGAACTATGTTAAAGAAATAATAGTATATAACACGAGTATTTCGGACCATAATGTCATAGAACTAACAGTCCGTTCCAGAACATACGAAAACAAAGAAAAGTAAGAGACGAAAAAATGGGAAGGATATGGAAAATACAATTTCTATAGTAAGAATATAAATTGGTCAAAAATAAATGAAGAATTAAACAAAGAATGGGAAAACATATTTGTAAGTGATGATATACAGGTAAATACCGATATATTATATAAAATATTAGAGGAAATAGTGGAAAAATATATACCGAAGAAAAAAAGTAAGCATCAGTCATGAATTCCAAGAGACAGAAGGATCTTGTTCCAGAAAATTAGAAAGTGGAAAAAAGCTCTTGCAAAAGAAAAGAATGCATGGAAAGTGATGGAACTAAAAAGTAAGATAGAAAATGCAGAACAAAAGATTATACAATCAAAAGAAAATGAAAAATGGAACCTAGAAGAAATGACACTACAAAATATCAAGCAAAACCCTAAATTTTTTTATTCATATGCAAAAAAGATGAATAAAATAAGAGTAGAAATAGGCCCTCTAAGAATTGAAGGGCGATTAACGAATGAAAAAAAGGAAATATGTAACATATTAGCAGAAAGATATAAGAGTGAATTTACACCTAGAATTGACAATGAAGATAATGATACAGAAATAAGAGATGAAAATACTGAATACTTATCAGATATAGATATTACAGAAGCCGATATTGTGCAGGCTATTAATGAAATTAAAAATGGATCAGCAGCAGGACCAGATGGAGTACCTGCCATATTGTTAAAGAAAGTGGTTCATTCAATCGCAAAGCCGCTAGCAATATTATTAAGACAAAGTATAGATACAGGCAAGATTTATGATGAGCATAAATTATCATATATTACTCCTACTTTCAAAAGTGGTTCAAGACTAGAGGCAAGTAATTATAGGCCTGTGAGTCTGACATCTCATATTATGAAAGTATATGAAAGGGTAATGAAAAAAATATAATGAAACATTTAATGAAAAATAGATTGTTCAATATAGGACAACATGGTTTTGTACCCGGAAAAAGTACACAAACCCAACTGTTAGTCCACCATGAAAGCATATATAAAAATATGATAAATGAAAAAGATACAGATGTGGTTTACCTAGACTTTGCAAAAGCTTTTGACAAGGTAGATCATAATATATTAGCGAAAAAAATTAGAAAACATAACATTGTTGACAAAGTAGGAAGATGGATAAAAGAATTTTTGCAAAATAGAAAACAGATAGTGATTGCAAACGATGAGAAATCGGATGAAGCTACGGTAATATCCGGTGTACCACAGGGTACGGTGTTAGCTGCATTGCTGTTTGTGATTATGATTGCAGACATAGACAGTAATGTTAAGGACTCAGTAGTAAGAAGTTTCGCAGATGACACAAGAATAAGTAGAGAAATTGCTTGTGATGAAGATAGGAACTCGCTACAAAGAGACCTAAACAAAATATATAAATGGGCAGAGATAAATAGGATGGTATTTAACTCTGATAAATTTGAATCAATGAACTATGGTGATAAAGTAGGAATGCTATATGCATATAAAGGACCTAATAATGAGACAATCACAAACAAGGAAGCAGTTAAAGACCTTGGTGTGATGTTGAATAGGAATATGTTATGCAATGATCAAATAGCAATTCTATTGGCAAAATGCAAAGCAAAAATGGGAATGTTGTTCGGCACTTCAAAACAAGAAAAGCTGAACACATGATTATGCTTTATAAAACGTACGTACGTAGTCCACTTGAATATTGCAATATAATATGGTACCCACACTACCAAAAGGATATTGCACAAATAGAGAGTGTACAAAGGTCATTTACAGCTAGAATAGAAGAAGTTAAGGACCTTGACTACTGGGAAAGACTACAATTCTTAAATTTATATAGTCTTGAAAGGAGAAGAGGACGCTACATGGTAATTCAAGCATGGAAACAGATAGAAGGAATTACCGAAAACATCATGGAACTAAAATTATCAAAAAGAGCAAGCAGAGGTAGATTAATAGTGCCAAAAACTATACCAGGAAAATTAAGGAAAGCACACAGGACATTAATCCACCACGCACCAGCATCGGTAATGCAGCGTCTATTCAATGCGCTACCAGCTCATCTGAGGAACATAACAGGAGTGAGCAGAGATGTGTTTAAGAATAAGCTCGACAAATATCTAAGATGCATCCCAGACCATCCAAGACTGGAAGATGCAAAATATACCGGAAGATGCGTTAGCAACTCTCTGGTAGACATCAAAGGTGCCTCACACTGAGGGACCTGGGGCAACCTTGAACGAATTGTAAGGTCTGTAAGGTAAGTCTCTCTCTCTCTCTCTCTCTCTCTCTCTCTCTCTCTCTCTCTCTCTCTCTCTCTCTCTCTCTCTCTCAATACCTTTAGCCTGTAAAGGTACCAATACAAAGGGCAATAGATTACTCTAATGACACAACCATAATCATAATACCGATAATTTCCACCACACAAGAAGCACGTAATAAACTTCAGATCCCATAATTTCGATTTAACCATGGAAGAAATAGGAATAATGTTCTAACTTTGAAATCTTCCACGATACATGAACGCCTGATTCCCAGTGCATGAACTAGGTGGTTTCTGTCGCCCAGTTTCTGAACTGGGAAATATTTTCCAAGCTTACAATTATAGCTGCTGAGTGTTAGAGCTACTTCATCTCGTGTCTGAACTTTCGTCAGTCGAGTAGGGCAGAAACATCACTGAAACGCTGTCATGAAATTTTGGTTTTTATATTCAAGAATCTAAGAAAAGAACTATTATGATACTCAGGGAAGGTAACACTGGAATTAGATTAGAGAGAGGTTACTCTCTCCTATACACTTACAAATTGGCAAGCTCTGGAGGTACTGATGAAATAGCACATAATAATGTCAAGTATAGTGCAAATAAAGAAATAGACCTGATTAATCAGCATTAAATTGCAATTGACCACACTGCAGGAAGAAAGAAGCAAACACATTCTTTATGGTAGCAAAGCAATTTGCAAATATACTGTTGTTGACGCTGCACCGAGAGACTCTGACACAAAGAAATTAGGTTAGGCTTTTTTGTTCGCCCGCTCTCTGCAAAGGATCCAAGAGCACTAACCAAAGTTTGTTTGTTTTGTCCGAGCCTTTGCTTTGAGTTCTGATACATTAAGTACACTGCACGAATGAAAACCGAAAACGTGAAAGCCACCAAATGAAACAGGAGGGCAAAATATGCCTAGTCAGCCTACTCAGTTTAGGAATAGGGCATGATTGCCATTTGGTGACATAAGGGATTAAAGGAACGGGGTGCAATATACATAAATGCACGCATATATATATATATATATATATATATATATATATATATATATATATATATATATATATATATATATATATATATATATATATATATATATATATATAAATATATATATATATATATATATATATATATATATATATATATATATATATATATATATATATTTGTGTGTATGTATGTTTATATACATATATATATATATATATATATATATATATATATATATATATATATATATACATATATAGTGTTGCTTCACTATATACATATATATATATATATATATATATATATATATATATATATATATACATATATATACATATACATATACATACATATATATATATTTATATATATATATATATATATATATATATATATATATATATATATATATATATATATATATATATATATATATATATAGTGTTGGTTCACTTGAAGCCTTTAGTTATCAGGCTTCTGTTACATATTATGTAAGAAGCAGCATTCGTTTTTGTGTGATTTCTTTCAGTGATTTTCAATCAGTTTTGTTTAAAATGTGAATGCCCTGTACATAGGATTTAATCAAGTATTAGAAGGGTGACTGTTTTTATCTGTGGACTTTAATCGGCAATGAGAATAGTCTGTATTACTATTTTTCTTACTGTAGAGACTTCTGCATAAGGATAAAGCAAAGGTTACTGTTTCTTTTTTTTAAATTATGTATTTGTCATTATCGACTAGTTTTTTCTCATTCATCTCCTCTTATTGTTGTCTTTCATAACTGTAGAAATTTAGTTTTCCTGTGCCGTTTTGATTAAAAGTTGGTAAAATAATTTATGGAAAGAGTGAAACAATTTAATGTTTTATTTTTTTATTTCTTTCATTCAGTTTTACGCATAACTTATCCCCATAACATATACCGACACTGGCAGCTCCGTTTTGTTCCAATTTTCCCTTTGTGATCAAGACTGTGAAATAATGAGATCGGAAAAACAAAGATTTTGTATGAGATTATTTGGATCTGCATTTGACCATTTATTCCGGAAGCCCAAGACACGAATTAAGGAAAGTCCTGTCTTTTTCATTTACGCATATTCGTTATTTGGATAAAAGTTACTGACACAACAGTTTTCATGCGAAGTGTGAAGCCTTTCACACGAAGTCGACCATCAAATCATGTGGGAGATTCAGTGAAATGTGTCGGCGCAGCCGTAGAAAACGATTTGATCTGTGAATTTCGAGTGGTCTTGGTTATTACGGTTGACCTCCCTTAAAAATCGTGATCACATTGGCACTAACGGTTAAGGTGACTTTGATTTAGGCTAATTAATGTGGTGAGAGGTTGCAGCGGAACTAAACTAATAAGGAGCATCATGAAACAATTTTAACGAAGTTGCAATGTCTAATTAGTTATTAAGAAGTTAATTTCGTCGTTAGTCGTTAGTGCTTCCAAATTTCGATTTTAAGTGACGTCTGACGTCATTTTAAGTTTATATTATCAACCAGATACGAACTTGTATTTAGCAGCCGAACACATGAAGCTCACAAGTTACATTAGTTCTTCCGACTTGAAAAACTATCCGAAAAGTAAACTTTATTAGCATACTAACTGATGAATATCACATTTTTATTTGCTCATTAGTTATGAAATTAACAGTTATTAAGCTGAAGCCTTCTGAAATATTTCAAAATCACCACAGAATTATTTGGCACCTTACAGAAGTTACGGACACAGTACTGGTAGCGTTCCCATTCTGTAGCACCTTGATGTTTTGCTGTCTGGAAGAGAGACAAAGATGTAACATTTTTTTTAACTTCTCATGTAATTTCAGTGCAAGATATCAGTATTATAACATCCAAATTATAAAATGTTTTCCGTTTGTTATCTAGAAGCATGTTATCTGATATGGAATTTCATGGATGGTTTGTTATGGGTTCCGGTCTGCCGTACATGACGAGAATCTGAAGACAGAAAGCTGTAAGAAGGATATTGCCTCACTTTATGGAATGCTGTGAAAAAAGATAAGTAAGCAGGAAAAAATAAGCTCGTTAGTAACGATAACACCAGTGCACTATTTTTTTTTCAATGTAAGAAGGGATGAGAAGAAAATGTACTAAAAACTTGGAGATTGATATATTCCATAACTGGTTATCCGGTTTTTTTTATGCAGGATTTTATATGGCCTAAGTCCCATCGAGTTTTGGTGCACTGTGTGCCAATGGAATTTTGTCAGTATTCCATTTTAAGGTGCTAATTACGTGAATCAGTGCAGATAAAAAGAGGAATTGGAAGAATATATATTTCAGCAGTAAAAAAGAAACGACCAAAAAACTTGCAAATCTGATAATGGCTAACTTATATACAATAAATGTGAAAAGTGATGACTTTGTGGGCGTTATGGGACTGCAAAAAATACAGTCTCTTCCTTTTTCTTGATTTCTTCAAATTGTTGATGCT
>NC_089748.1:20142771-20150271 GCF_040412425.1 Macrobrachium rosenbergii
GAACAAGTCCCGAGAGACTGTATAATAATGATTGTATTTCTCTGGAATGCTCCAGCAGTCGTATAAATATAGTTGTGCGACTTTTATCTCATTAATCCACCTCTCTGTTCTGTGGGGCATTCTGACTTCATTGCCCGTGTCGCTTAAAGATTACCGCTGGAGTTTGATTAAATTATGTATCTAATTTTATATCTTTCAAAAAAACACTCACTTTACATTAAATGTAATCATACACACACACACACATATATATATTGTATATGTATATATACACACACATACACACACACATATATATATAGGTGCTGATGATGTCCAGTAGCGGGAAACGAACCCGCGTCAGCATGATCACGACGAGGTCACGTTGCCGACCTGACCACCAGAAGGACAATAGTGTACTGCCTCTCGTTCATATATGTACCTATCGTTTTCAGATATATTTATTAGAGCTGGAATAGACCCATCCTCACCATCGTAGCCAAGTGAGCAATCGTTTTCATTGCCTTTTAGGCTGAAATATATATGTAGAATCTACTGGCCGCTTTTTACCTGATACATATGCAATTGTAGTAGCTATTACAATTATATATGTATGTGGTAAAAGTGACCAGTAAATACACACACACACACACACACACACACACACACACACACACACACACACATATATATATATATATATATATATATATATATATATATATATATATATATATATATATATAAATATAATATCCATATAAATATATATATATATGTGTGTGTGTGTGTATTTTATGTATATATATATATATAATTATATATATTATATATATATACATTATATATACAGTATATATATATAATTGTAGTTAAATGTCTCTTTATTAAATCGTGACCTCAATGATGCCTCGTGGACACGAAGTATGTTTGAAAATATACAGATTGTTTTTATTACTATATGATTGACTGGTTGATTTTGAATGTCCTTCTTAAAATCGTAAATGCGTTGTTTCTAATTTAAGGTTACTACTGAGAATAGCATAAAAAATTAATGTATATAAAGTTGCGTTGATAAAATCCGTTCAACAGACAGAAAACTCTATGAAATACATGATTTAAAAAATCCTGTTACTTTCCTTCATGTCCTTTCCATCGTCATATTCCTCTTATAGCTTCTCGTTTACTCTCCTGCTCATTTTTGTTTGTCATATTTTATCACAGCACTTTTTGTTATAACAAGATAATTTTAAAATTATCTAATTTGCTTGATTTTAAACGAATATACCTTGTGAACATTACATTAGATTATGCTTTTCTCAAGCGTTTCAATGACTGTAGAAGGAAATATGATAAAGTTCAGGAATAGTCAAGTGTTGCACACAATGAAGGACTTACCTGAAGTCCTCTCCTCTTTCCAATGTCAAAAAGGACCTTCCTGTTGAAACACAATTAACAAATAAACACAGACTCGTCAGCTCTGAAATGTACAGAATTTATTTTTTTTCAAAGCAGTTGTTTTCTTTGTGTAAATTATTCATTATTTTTTTAAAATCTTTCCTTGTATTCAGAATGATTTTTCCTAATCTTTAGGTTATCCTCAGATTTTACCTTATAATAATGATAAACACCCACTGCATCAGAACGGCCGTAGGAGAGAGAGAGAGAGAGAGAGAGAGAGAGAGAGAGAGAGAGAGAGAGAGAGAGAGACGTCTGTAGAAAGATTATGGGAGGGATTGTCTTCCAACGCACTGTGTATAAATGATAGCAAGGTGTTTCATTGTAAACACTAATTAGGACTTGGTATTCCTGAATGGGTTGCTACGGGATCACAGCCAGTGAAACGGCTTTAGTAAAATTTGAATCCACTTCAGTGCACAAATGAAAAGACGCAGCATTTAATTTTAGAATTTCATTGTTTTCTGTAAGCTTGTTGCCAATTTAGAGGCGTGTGTTTGAGTACTGGTTGAATAGAATGGTATTTTCCACGCCAGTCTGAACCGCTTTCCTTCTGCTCCTTACACAAAAACTTTGCCATTAACTTTCAAGGCTTTTGAAGGAAGTATTTCCCATGTCTTTTATTCTTTACAGTGTTATCTAGAACTGCTGAATACCATCATCCTTTCATTCCCTGTTTTATTTCCACTAATTTCGTGCCATCTCTTTTTTAGTTACCTGTGTAATTTACATATATTTTTTACCCAATCCTTTCTTCCCGTCCGTTTTCTTTCTCGTGATGACTCCATTTTCCCACGCTTTGACTCCAGTCATTATCCTGCTCTTCATACCTCGTCTTTGCTCATCGCTTTTTCGCGTTTCTTCCTATCGCTTACATCCTCCCCGCACCATCGAGCACTTCATTCAGGTGCTTTCCGCTCTCTGTTTTGCACTTTTCATTCTCTTCCTTCATCCAATCAAATATTTTTCTCTTATTCTTACTTATATATATATATATATATATATATATATATATATATATATATATATATATATTTATATATATATATATATATATATATATATATATATATATATATATATATATATATATATATATATATATTATATACATATATATATGTGTGTGTGAATTTATGTATATATGCACTCATTTATTATACACTTTTATTTTTATTTACGTTGTTCTTTCAAAACTAAAAAGTATAAAATACAAAAAATAAAAAAATAAAAATTTAAAACACGCTTTTCTCAAAATGCACTAAAAGTAAAAAATCATTTTTTGAGACACCAGGATTATCTTACAATTAATCGTGTCAACAAAAATAAAAGCGTGGGCGCCAAACATGGAAGTTGATGCTACAAGAAATAAAAAAAATATATATTTCTTTTCTTGTAGCATTTCCTTCCATGTTTGGGGCCCATGCTTTTATTTTTGCATTTGTAAGAAAATTCTGGTGTGTCTCAAAATATTATTTTTGACTTTTAGTGCATTTTAATGAGAACGTGTCTAAAAAGATTATATTTTTTTATATGCTGAGCTTATCCCGGTGCCAAAACAGTTCATTGTTCAAAATGACATTGTCATTTCAACAAAGTATCCACAGGTTGCATTGTCGCCTCACATTCTCATTCTATCGTGTTACTTTCTATGTAAATTAAACAAAAGAGATCCCAAGAGTAGTTTAGCTTTTGCTCATTGACGTTTTCTTCCACTCCGAATGTTGTCACAGTGAAATTAATTATATTCCTGAAGCTAGGTGAATGACGTTGCAAATTCCAACGTTTTAATTAATTTTAATTAATTATTTACCACTGGAAAAGTTTGTTTGTGAGCTATGTAAGAGAGAGAGAGAGAGAGAGAGAGAGAGAGAGAGAGAGAGAGAGAGAAGAAGGAAGTTTAAACAACGACAGTGTGACTGGTCGAAAGAACAAACGCTTTAAGATATGAACACAGTATAACATTCAGACTTGATCGACCTAGAAAAATATAATCAGCGAGAAGAAATTCAAGTAAAAGCAGACTCAATAAAAAGGCGATAATAAAGAGGAAACCTTCTGAAAAGACGGCACGTAAAGAAAGAAAACATACAAGGTGAAGATTCCAACTTGTCCGCCGTGCCAAATAGCAGGTCTCAAAGTCCATTTGTGGTGATAAGGGAAAGTTCGTAGAGGAAAGGCGTTAGTGCTTCCAGAGGAGGGGGAGGAGGAGGAGGAGGAAGCTAGGAAGAGGAGTAGTTGTAGGAGGAGGAGGAGGAGGAGGAGGAGGAGGAGGAGGTGGAGAGTCCTTTTAGGAGGGAAGTTAAACGAAAAAGTTTATCCAGCGTTTGAATGGGGACTGTGTAATATAGTATTCTGGGGAATATCACATTTCTGTTTGCCTGGATATATTTGGTTCGGCTCGTGAGGGGAGAGGCTGTTAGACCACATTTATTGATTTCTCTGTCTTTCTCTCTTTCTGTCTCTCACACACACACACACACACACACACACACACATATATATATATATATATATATATATATATATATATATATATATATATATATATATATATATATATATATATGTATATATATATATATATATATATATATATATATATATATATATATATATATATATATATATATATATATATATTATATATATGTGTGTAACTATGTTTGTATACCATACATGTACTGTATATGTCTTAGCGTGCATTAACTATAATTTTAGAAATGCTCTTTTTTTTATTAACAGCCTCAATCTCTGCTTGACAGACAATTTTTTAGGACATTATGTCGTTCCAAAGAAGATATCTAAGTTTTATGTAAATATTTCTTAGTGGAAAATTGTAAATATATACTGAGAATTTCACCGTATAATCTTGCAATGCTTATTTTTTGGCCTGAGATAGTAAAATTAAGGATTCTTATGTAGATGGGCAGTTTTTCATCCAGTGTTAATTGAAGGAGAATGTCTGGATTCCTCTCAGAGAACAACTGTGGACTCGACATGACACCAAATGGCGTTTTTATTCTGCAGAATTTAACGAAATCGTGGTCATTTGATTATGTTACATTCTCTCTACCTTCAAGTTTTGAAATTGTTTCTCAGATTCTGCGTTTCCCAATTCCTACAGACTTCAGCCTTTGGCTGTTCTAATGCGGTTTAGGTTCTTTGCTGTTTTTTTTTTTTCTTTTTTTTTTCATTTCTCAGGTTCTGCACAAGGGAGCCCAGTTTCTGGTCCCCTTGTCTTACACGAATAAAATACCATGAATATACTTTTGCATTTAAACGCATAGCGTGCAAGGCACAAAGAGCATTATTTTTCATTGAATGAATTTTGTAACTAAAGGTATAATTCCAAAAATTAACATATAAAGATAGGAATATGACAATGCTAAATTTGGCTAAGGAAATTTTTATAAGACTGTTCACTCCGATATTTGGTCTTGCATACATTTCTCTTGTGCCTTTCCTTTGTTTAAGATCCATTTCTAAGAAAACATCTTGAAAAACGTTGAAGAAGAAAACAAGTGAATTGATGTTATTAACAAATAATGGAAGTTAGCAACAGCCCTGAAATCGTCCATCTTAGTTGTAAGAAATTATATAGAATTTATTTACTCGTTAGATTAATAATCAGACGTACTTAATACCTTGAGAAATGCCAGATAATCTCTCTCTCTCTCTCTCTCTCTCTCTCTCTCTCTCTCTCTCTCGCTTGTGCATTGTCGGATGGAATGGATATTTGAATATCAAAATGAAGGTGTATAATCTATATTACGCGAATCCTCAGAGGTATCCGTGGACTGCCTCGTTAACTAATGGCTGTATCTGGGGTTATCAGATTTTCCGGTGATTTCACATCCTGGATGTTATAGCAAGCAATATCGTCCATCAGGAGGTAATGGATTTCGCAGGGATTTTCGTAGTTATTACGAATGAAGAAGACAGACATTAATGTATAATGATGTCGGGTGAACATTATTGTTGTCCTGATTTAGGTTAAATCAGGTGATTTTCGTTTTTTTCGTTTTAACATTTTATTTTACACTTACCCTATGAAGAATTTTATGGTATATATTTCCAATATACTTTGGTAAAAGTGAATACAAGATTCGTAAGAAAAATCATCAATCATAATTTGAGTATTCAGACATATATATCCGGATGGATATCTAAGTAACTTTTACACACCACGTCGTGTATACACAGTCAAGGTTATACACGCAAGCACATACACGCACACGAGTCAAAAAAAGTGGTAGTAGGTGAAGTGATGGATCGGAGTGTTTTCAGATAGCCTTTTTTTGTTACGGGGAAAGAATGGTGGACCATAGCTGGGCGAATAGAACGTATAATTTGCTGGTGTTTGAAGAGAGGAGAAAGGGAAGACCAGGAAAATGCTGGATAGCTGGAATGAAAGAGGTACTGGAGAGGCTGTAAGATAGTGGGTAATAGCGGATTTTGTTTGGGGATGTTGACAAGTTGCTGGTGAGCTTTCACTGTAAGGATATGAAGTGTCTATGGCGTGGAAGAGTCCTGAAAAAGGGATTTGTCCACGATTCAAGAGTGGCCGTTGTTTTTTTTTTCACTAATCAGCATTGTTAAAAGGAAAAGATTTATGTATGTATATATATATATATATATATATATATATATATATATATATATATATATATATATATATATATATATATACATATACATATGTATATATATACATATGTATATATATATATATAAATATATATATATATATATATATATATATATATATATATATATATATATATATATATATATATATATACATTCATTAGTATGCATATAAAACAGCTGTTTTTGTGTACAATAGAATAATAACAATAACGAGCAACATTTGCAAAAGATATAAGATATTCAATTGTACGACAGTAGCACTGGGTTTGTGCGTTTGTGAGAGATAGAGAGGCATGGTGTAAGAGAGAGAGAGAGAGAGAGAGAGAGAGAGAGAGAGAGAGAGAGAGAGAGAGAGAGAGAGAGAGAGAATACAACTTTGGTTTAAGATATGCAAGATTATTTGGGTTGCTCACGAGTGATTATTGTTTTCACAATAAGATTAGAGTTGTCTCAACTGGGAAAACAGAATTCCGAGTAAAGACACCATCTTCCCAGGTAGCTGCGTGGAAACTTATTTATAAATAATATATACTGTACATGCATAATCAGGCGGAAGTTTTCCTGCCTCTGGTGATAGAATACCTCTGCAGCGGATTTATTCCAAGGCTAAAAGCTTCCTGGATCGGAAAGATTTAATTCCCTTATCCCAATATAATTCAGGGATATTTAGAGGGTAGTTCAGCTGAAAGTAAAGTCCCTTTTTCCCTTGAATACTGAAAAATGTTCAAGTTTTTATTGATTTATTGTCTCCAGATTTCTTTTTACATGTAGAGGTAAGAATTATTATGAAAAGTCAAGAGGAATTATATGGAACGTTTGTTATTTCGTCTGATCCCCAGGTGATGACAATCGATGTCTGTATTTACTAGTTTATCCCATGAGCCCCTTTTCAGAATTCCTAATGTCTTGATAGACTGTTAAGCCTTCATTCCTTTGAAATATATTGTAATATTTAGCGAATTCTCTTGACATAATTTATTCATACAATAGCTTTGTTAAAGCATGATATTACCTACACCGAACTTTCACTAATAATAAAAAGCAAAAATGAATAAAATCATCTCGCTTTGCTGTAAATAAGGTTCATAAAATATTTACTCTAGGGTTTGTTCTTAATTTACACTTGACTAAAAATTATATTCGTTGTCCGGTTTGAGAAGTTCTCTCTCTCTCTCTCTCTCTCTCTCTCTCTCTCTCTCTCTCTCTCTCTCTCTCTCTCTCTCTCTCTCTCTTTTATTTCTACCTTTCTCTTTTATTTCCTATTTTCGTATTACTTCCGTGCTAGAAGCGACAAACTTTTCTTCTTTGCACTTAAAAAAAAGTTCTAATGACATCATATCTAATTTATTTTACGCAGTGGTCCCTATTTTTTAATGAGATAGCAGAGTGCTTTAACTTTCCTTTGATAAA
>NC_089748.1:20152771-20155271 GCF_040412425.1 Macrobrachium rosenbergii
GGTTTATAATTCAGTAAATTCCCAAGAAACGATCCTAAGTCTTCCCTACCCCTCCGCTGTTATCAGTTTACGAGGAAAATCGAAAGAAAGAAACACGAGTGGAAAAGAAGGAAGAAAAAAGTGTCTGGAAAGACACAAGAAATACGGCAGCATCATTTGTACTTCAAACTTTTTCAGCAGAATTTTGCTCTCCTTCTCCATGCGTGTTGTCGTTTTCATCTTAGAATAATTGTCCTTCAAGCTGAGCAGAAATGATTCCTATCTGTTTTCGCTGTAAGACGATTTCTCATCCGAGAACAGTTATTTCACGAATTCAAGCATTTCCTTTATTTCAGCTTCAAATTACGTTCTCGTTTTTCATGCTTTCTTTTTCTTTTTAGATATGTCACTTGTCAGACTTTGAACATGTTACGTTTTCGTTCGTGGACGATTGAGAAATAAAATTCACCATTACGGTGATCCATCTCTGTACCATCACTCTATTCCACTGACTTTCTTGAAAAATTCGTACGGCGTATGAAGAGTACTTTCCTGGCATTTGGGATCATAGAGAAAAATTCACATCGCTTCCATTACTGTCGCTTACAGCGGGAACAATTTTTTGGAGGTTAGTCTGACTCAGTCCATTAATGTTTCTGTGGTTCCACTGGCCACTTCAGAGGGAGAAATATGTTTAGTGGCTTGACTCTGGTTTAATTGGATTTTCTCCCAACCTTCCAGAATTTCTAGTGGACTTTGTTTAAGGTGTTTCCATCTTACTAATTTAGGCTCGCTCCTTTTTCTTCTGCACAAATTACTTTATCCCTTGCTCCTTAATACTTTATAGTCTTTTCCTTATACCTTTTTTGCGTATGATTCTCTCTCTCTCTCTCTCTCTCTCTCTCTCTCTCTCTCTCTCTCTCTCTCTCTCTCTCTCTCAAAAGTGAAGTAAAAGATATCACAACAAATTTTTTTTTCTTTTTGCCTGCAGAGTGGAAGTTACACAATTTACTATTTGCAAGTTATAATGGTCAACAACAAAACTAAATGTATGTAAATGTAATAATTAACATTTTCGTATACATTCTTTATTCCATTTTCATAAATTTGTTTGGTGCAAGGATTGTTTTCAAGGGAAAAGGGGACTTCAGATTTTAATAACTGAAGCATTTTCCTAGCTCAGCAACATGAAGCAGCTCGGGTATTCACGAGTGTTACTAAGCATAAAACACTATGAAACAGGTACACATTTCACTGATGAAATTAACACTTTCGTACCTTATTTCTGATGAGTGAATTAGTCCAAGATGGCATACAAAATATCCTGAATTCAAAGTTTTTCAAAATAATAATAAAGCTGTCAGCAGATGTGGTGCATCTAGAAGTATATTTCTGCTTAAGAAATTAACAATCTAAATAGTAAATGCTCGTAGGTACATGTTAATTTGTTTCCTGGAGGTTGTTAGCATTACACAAAAGATCGCAATCTACTGGTGAGATATGGAGCGCTAGACTTAGAGTTCGAAGAAATTATTTGCTGGAATTTATAAAAGAATCGTTTAAAAAAGAGTTGCGACATAAGCATTTTCCATCAAGGGCAGAACTGTGAATGTTTTTCTTTTTAATTAGTTGATAAATGACACGTACCTTCATAGATGTTAGGAATGTAAGAGTAGGTAACAAAACTTGACTTTAAATAAGTAGACAAGAGGGTAACATTCCATAAGCCTGCAGAATCTTACATTACCAACATATTCTGCCATCAGTAACCGCAGAACTTTTGATGTGTGATACATTGGAAAAATCCATGACTGAAAATTGGAAAACTAGTGAGATATGAATTGCACAAACGTTTTACTCATTCTTTTTATATGGAAGAGTAATAGCACAGAAATCGTGCTTTTTAATAGTGGTTTATTAATCGGATTATAATTACAACTGACCTCCGGAAAATTATTATGAAAGGTTATTTATTGGTAGTGATCTGTGAGCACGTAAAGAGACAGAGACAGAGAGAGAGAGAGAGAGAGAGAAGAGAAAACAGAAGAGCCGATTGAGTTAGAGGGTGAAAGAAATGTATCAACGAAAGAAATAAATGGGAAGAACCGTTTACCTTTATCTATCGATTCCTGAGAATTATCTTAACTTGCAAAGCTTCATAACTACCAAAGAACCTTTACATAAATTTCGTTTACAGATCGTAATTTATTTAATATATTTATGAAATTTGCTCCCTGTTACATATATAATTATGTTATTAATTTCTGTTTTGGTAGGAATAAGTATTTAAATAAAATTAATTTTCCTCGTTTCTCTTGTTACTGATTCTGAGCAAACTTAGGTAGATATCTTTGGGGCAGATGAATTATTTTTACTAGGTACGATTTACTTGGTACGTAAGAATATGCGGTTATGATTAGTTCTTGTTAAATGTGTCCTGTTTTTAGTTTTCTAATAAGGAAAACTATTGAAATGGCTTTGTCTGTCCGTCCGCACTTTTTCTGTCCGCCCTCAGATCTTA
>NC_089748.1:20162771-20197771 GCF_040412425.1 Macrobrachium rosenbergii
TGTGTGTGCGCTTATATAGTGATTCGTTTTTCTAGTTTATCTTTTTTCTGAGAGAAAATTTAATGGAAATATATTTTAATTTCATCACGAATTTCAATAATGACGGCTTTTCATTAATAAGTTGAATAATTGATAACAGGTGCCAAGAATTTGAATATAAACAGGGACTTCACCAAACATTTACGAAAGATAAAGTCATGTAACGTTTGACCTGTTTTATACATACATACATACATACATACATACATACATACATACATACATACATACATACATACATACATACATACATACATACATACAAATATAACTATCTGAAATATATATATATATATATATATATATATATATATATATATATACATATACACACATACACACACACACAAATATATGTACATACTTATACTGTGTTTGCATGTAAACAATATGTTCAGGTTTATATGTATATATGTATATATATATATATATATATATATATATATATATATATATATATATATATATATATATATATATATATATATATATATATATATATATAGAGAGAGAGAGGAATTGTATATATATTTATATGTATAATATCAGTTCAGCAGGTGTCTCCTCCTCCTAATCAGACTCTTATCAATAAAGTGGGATTAATAACAGATAGTTTATATTGGTTCAACTGTTATCAGTCATACAGCTGTTGATGAGTCACACAGTGGGTCCCTCTAATATCAATTCAGAGCCTTGGCACCTTTTACCCTACTACATAATTTTTTTTTATATGTACATGTTATTTTCTTCAGGAAAAATATAAAAATAAAATAAATAATAATAATAATAATAATTTGGCAGCAGACCCTCTTTTAAACAGGTTCTATTGAATATTATTGCTGCTTCAGCTGCATTTATTTTGTAGAAGACTTTTTCTATTTTCCTTATTGCGGACTTCTCTTCAGTGGAGGTGCGTGCTAACAGCTCGCCTATATTTGTCATTTCATGGGGAAAAGTCAAAATCTGGATTCTGCTTCTTTATATATTCTATACAGTTAGTTATATACAGTTGTTGCCGCGACGCGTTTCGACCAGACTCTTCTGTCATTCTCCAGCGGGAGCTAGTAGAGGACTGGCAGATTGCATAGGTCCTTCTGAATTTATACACGGGCTTCAGCGGGGGTCATGGATGGCGAATTCTGATTGGTTGCAGTCAGCGAACTTCAAGCCAAATTTCTGTGGCGAAGCTCGATCCTGACAGATCTTCGCAACCTGGGAATGTCATTCATTCCAGCGTTCCCATTGGCCTGCCGTTGCGTGATGTCATGCCAGCTGACATCATCGGTAGTTTGGCTGCTATTGGGCTGCGGATGAATGATGTCATTATCTACTCTTTCTGTCGTAGTCGGGGATTGTCTCGAAGGGCGCCTCGCTCATCAGGGCATCTCCATTTTCAGGGTTGTCGTTTTCAGGTATTCGTTGGATTTGGTGGGTGTTCTGCATTATTCTTCTTAAATTCGTGGGTAGGAGCGATGCCTCCTGCGTCGTATTCATTGTTGGTTTTCTCTCGGCAATGAGAGCGCCTCTAGCAGGCGCAGACGTCGAGGTCGGCGGCTCTCCCGATTATACTTATATTTTGTATAATACTGTCGCGGGAGATGGAAATATTGTGAGTAGCACGGGCGTGGTTCATGATGGCACCCTCCTGGGCGTGGCAGGAGATCCTTTTGACAGACGCATCATGGTCATTCCAATATAAGCGCCAGGGCATCCTCGGACAGGACATACAAATTGGTAGACCACGTTCTTCTGCTTGAGGGTTCTCTTGCTGGCGGAGAGGATTATTCTTCATCAGCCCAGATCACGGGTGCGGCGGTTCTTATAATAAATTACAAGATTTATTCTCTTACTGTCTTCGGTCGGGGTGACGTTTTCCATGACGATTTTCTTCATGGAGTTCTCGTCCTCACGGTACTGGGGATGCATCCGGGCCTTATAAAGATCTTTATGTCATCTTGGGGGCAGGTTGTGTGTTCTCACCGTTGTACCATTTTCCAGGCCAGTTCAATTTCTTTGTTTACAGTTTGTTGGTGAAACCATTGTTCACCAACATTTGTGCAACATGTTCAATTCCTTGTTGGTGTCCTGCCAGGTGGAGCAGTGGGAGAGGGCCCTTTTAATGAAGGTCCTGACTTTGTGTTCTTCAACCTAGCAGGGCACTCTTCCCTCATTCAAGCAAAGTCCCAAATTGGTGGATTTTTATGTAGACTGATGTCTTCAAGTTCCGTTCCGTCTTTGTGACCATAACGTCGAGGAAGGGAGCCGGTCGTCTGTGCTGAACTCGACAGGTGGAGTTCAACACACTACATTGTTGGAAGGTCAGGCGAAGGGCTTCAACGTCCTCCTCGTGTCTGCTTGAACGAAGACGTCGTCGATATATCGGGCATATTTCTTCGGCCGCTGGATTCTCTCGAAGACACGTTCTTCTACGGTGCCCATGTAGAAATTTGCAAAGAGGACGCCCAATGGAGAGCCCATCGCAACGCCATCCTTCTGTCTATACATGTGCCTCTGTGCGTAGTGAAAGCGCCATCTTCATACAGATCTCCAGCAGAGCCTTCAGGGGAACCTTCTGGGATGTTCAGGGGGTCATTGTCGGCTCTCTATAGACTTTGTTTAGGATAATGTGGATGGTTTCATCCACAGGTACGTTTAGTGAATAGACTCTCGTCCAGAGAAAGCGATGGTCCCTGCGCCGGGAGTCTCGGATCACTTTGAGGAATTCCACAGAGGACTTCAGGCTATAACTGCTCGGGACGTAGGGGTCAAAATATGATTTAGTCGTTTAGCGAGGCGTAGGTCGGGGCAGGTGTTTGGCTGATGATCGGGCGGAGGATTGCCAGCCTTGTGTGTCTTGACAGCAATGCCAGCAATGCTGTCCATCTTCCCATCGCAGGTGACTTCGAACTTGGTTGCCAGTGGGAATGTCCAAGACACACAAGGTCACCGGCAATTTTCCGCATTTAGCTGATCATCAGCCAAATTTCCGACCTCATTTCAAATGGGCACCCATCGTTCTTGAGCAGTTATAGCCTGAAGTCCTCTGAGAATTCCTATGATCCGGATCGGGCGCAGGGACCATCGCTTCTGGATGTAGAGAGTCTATTCATTAACGTACCTTTGGGATGAAACCATCCATATTATCCTAAACAAATATAGAGAACCGACAATGACCCCCTGAACATCCCAGAAGGTTCCTGAAGGCTCTGCAAAAGATCTGCAACGAAGATGGTGACGCACAGAACATGTATAGACAGAAGGATGGGTATGGCAATGGGCTCTCCATTCTCCAGTGTAAGTAATTTTTGCAAATTTCTACATATTAAACAAAATTCAGAAGAACGTGTGTCTTCGGAGAGAATCCAATACAAGAAATATGCCCGAGATATCGAATGACGTCTTTCGTTCAAGCAGACAACGAGGAAAGGTTAAGCCCTTCGTCTGACCTTCCAACAATGTAGTGTTGAACTACACTGTCGAGTTCAGCACAGACGACCGGCCCTACTCCTCGACGTTATGGTCACAAAGACGGAACGGAACTTGAAGACATCAGTCTATACACAAAATCCACCAATTTGGGACTTTGCTTGAATGGGGACTAGCGAGTGCCCTGATTAGGTTTAAGAACACGACAGTCAGGACCTTCATTAAAAGGGCCCTCTCCCACTGCTCCACCTGGCAGGACACCAACAAGGAATCTGAACGTTGCACAAAAATTGAACAATGGTTTCACCAACAAACTCGTAAACAAAGAAATTCGAACTGGCCTGGAAAATGGTACAACGGTGAGAAACACAACCTGCCCCCAAGATGACATAAAGATCTTTATAAGGCCCGGAAAGATCCTCAGTACCTGAAGACGAGAACTCCATGAAGAAAATCGTCATGGAAAACGTCACCTGACCGAAGACAGTAAGAGAAAATCTTGTAATTTATTATAAGAACCGCCGCATAAGTGATCTGGTGATGAAGAATAACGTCTCTCCGCCAGCAAGAGAAACCTCAAGCAGAAGAACGTGGTCTACCAATTTGTAGTGTCCTGTCCGAGGATGCCCGGCGCTTATATTGAAATGACCATGATGCGTCTGTCAAAAAGGATCTCCTGCCACGCCCAGGAGTGGTGCCATCATGAACCACGCCCGTGCTACTCACAATATTTCCATCTCCCGCGACAGTATTATACAAAATATAAGTTATTCGGGAGAGCCGCCGAATATTCGACGTCTTTGCTAGAGGCGCTGTTTCATTGCCGGAGAGAAAACCAATCGAATGCGACGCAGGAGGCATCTTCCACCCACGAATTTAAGAAGAATGTGCAGAACACCCACCAAATCCAACGAATACCTGAAACGACAACCCTGAAAATGGAGATGCCCTGATGAGCGAGGCGCCCTTCGAGACAATTCGACTACGACAGAAAGAGTAGATAATGACATCATTCATCCGCAGCCCAATAGCAGCCAAACTACCGATGATGTCAGCCGGCATGACATCACGCAACGGGCAGGCAAATGGAACGCTGGAATGAATGACAAGGCGGGATCTGAGATGAGGTTTCATGTCTTTGGCTTGAAGTTCGCTGACTGCAACCAATCAGAATTCGCCATCCATGACCCCCGCTGAAGCGTTGTGTATAAATTCAGAAGGACCTATGCAATCTGCCAGTCCTCTACTAGCTCCCGGCTGGAGAATGACAGAAGAGTTCGTCGAAACGCGTCGCGGCAACAATTGTATATAACTAACTGTATAGAATATATAAAGAAGCAGAATCCAGATTTTGACTTTCCCCATGAAATGACAAATATAGCGAGCTGTTAGCACGCACTTCCACTGAAGAGAAGTCCGCACCGGCCAAAGAAAATAGAAAAAGTCTTTTAAAATAAATGCAGCTGCAATAGAATAATAATAATAATAATAATAATAATAATAATAATAATAATAATAATAATAATAATAATTGAGGACATAAATGACACCCCTTTCTTGAGTACGCCAGATATTCAGGACGCCAGGATGCCAAATGGCACCTTTACACCTACTTACTACATAATTTTTTTATATGCATGTTATTTTCTTCAGCAAAAAATATAAAAATAAAATTAATAATAATAATAATAATAATAATAATAATAATAATAATAATAATGATAATATAATAATACTAATAATAATAATAATTGAGGATGCCAAATGACACCCTTTCTTGAGGACACCAAATGTTCAGGACGCCAGGACGCCAAATGGCACCTTTTACCCTACTACTTAAATGGCTCGTAATACTTTAGAAACTTTGTTATTACGTAGCAGATTCGCTGCTGAGTTGCATAGCAGACATAAGTTTTCTATTTTAATAATTACCAAACTGTCAGAACCTATATTACTGTGTTACACAACTATAAAATAATGTTGATTTATGTTGTGTTTATTTTTCATGAAATTTAGAAATGTATATATATATATATATATATATATATATATATATATATATATATATATATATATATATATATATATATATGTATATATATATATATATATATATATATATATATATATATATATATATATATATATATATATATATATATATATATATATATATATATATATATATGTATATATACACATATATATGTGTGTGCATGTGTATGCATAATGTATATGTGTGTATATATATATATATATATATATATATATATATATATATATATATATATATATATATATATATATATATATATATATATATATATATATATATATATATATATATATATATATATATATATATATATAAACATTCACACAAACATATATATATATATATATATATATATATATATATATATATATATATATATATATATATATATATATGTATGTATGTATGTATATATATATATATATATATATATATATATATATATATATATATATTATATATATATATATATATATTATATAAACAGATAGGTAATTGACCTGTCCGTTAAGGAAGACAGTTGTCTTCGAAATATAACGCTACAACTTCTATTTGGAGTTTTTATGGGCTCTTTTATTATTATTACTATCATTATATATATATATATATATATATATATATATATATATATATATATATATATATCGATTTGAAACAAAAAATAACGCGTTTTAATGAAAACGAACAAACCCAGCTATGACGGAGTTCCGAGTGAAGTTGAATATTACTTGTTTAGTTGTTACGGCATATATCTAAAATGAATGGGCACTGGTTGACGTAACAGTAATGGGAGGATAATTAGATTATGAATTATTCATTTAACCTAGGTATGTTAGCTTATTTATGGGTTGTTTTCGTTATACATCTCTCTCTCTCTCTCTCTCTCTCTCTCTCTCTCTCTCTCTCTCTCTCTCTCTCTCTCTCTCTCTCTCTCTCTCAGTGTTATTGAAATTACCAAAATTCCTTTCGTAGAAAGCATAAACTATTCCTCTTCCCCATCTCTTTGGAATATTTCCCTTCATGTACGTACAATAAACATCTTGTTCAGTCTCTCATTTACTCTGTCACAACTATAATTCATTAAACTACTTGTCATATCTACAGGGTTTGGGCTTTCAAATTCTGTAACTGACCGTTCAACAAACCTTCTCAATTGACCTTTCATTATCCGTGCTTTTCAAGCACGCTTTACATTTCGCAACTCTTCTAAAAACTCATTCCATCGACACACTTTTTCCATTTAGAGATTTGACTCTAAAATCTACTTGATCCGTCACCAATCGTTTTTAGTTTGCTTCTTCCCAGCACAGGCTATTTTCTTTGTAAAATGTTCAGTCAGATTTTTTCCTAAAATCTTCAACACGTCCGGGATCTTTCATCTCTGTTGTCTATGATGGCAATATTTCTCCTTTTGTATTTCCCTAGAGAGTTCATCTTCCTGCGATTCCACTCGACAGATTAGCTTTACCACACCATACCTCTAACTTACACATATTGATGACAGCAATGGTTGCTCAGTAACGTTATTTTATGTATCTTTGCAGGGAAGATTAAAAGTCTTATCGCATTTGTTAAAGATACCCTCTGCAACTTAACAATGAAGGCTGGAGTGTGTCGCTGTGCATGAGAGGTCATTTATTAAAGGCTTGAATGTCTTGATCTCCTTTTTCTTATCCAAATGTATGATCATATTCAAAGAACGTGTAGCTGCATACATGTGCATGAGTCTCTTTAATGCGTCTTTTCTTTAACAACATTCACTTCAGGGTATGACGTCCCGGCTTACATGAGTTAGAGTAGAAGAGACGCTTTAGCCTTGGCAGGCAACTCTTCCAGAAGAAGGACACTCTGAAATCAAACCAGCAGGTGGAAAGGGCCCTTTAGCCTTGCTAGGCAACCCCTCTAAGAGAAGGCTATTCTAAATACAGTACAAACCTTATTCTTTCGTTAGTAATTGTCCTGAATGCCCACAATATAGGGCCTTTATAAATCCATAGTTTTCTGTCCTCAGTCCTTGAAGCTTGCTGTAACCTGAAAAAAAGGGAAAAAAATTCTTGGCGCTTTAAAAGATGAAACAAAACTCAAGGTTTTTAGCAGTTTTAATATGCCCTTCACTTTTATTGAACCATTTAAACTAGAACTTGCCCTTTTTTTTTTTTTTTTTTTTTTTTGCTGAACCTAAGATAACATTTTCAACTTTATATAGAGGGATAAATACTTATAACTGCTGACCAGTGGAAAACTGGGACGAATACCATAAAGTTAAGAATTGGGCCATTTTATGAAGTTAGAGCGTATGTGTGGTCGCTGGAAAAATGTACAAAATTGTATATGGATGATAACGTTTTGATAAGAACAGTGGCAAAACTTGGAAAAAAATATATACAGTTGGCCATTTTGGGAGAAGGGCAGGCATAACGATTTACATCAGATTGTAGGAAACGTTTCGGACTGCAGACTGGTGGCCTTTATGGAGATATATGTGAGATTATATTTTGTGGCTGTTTCGGAGAACATCATAACTATGGGCTCTTTCATTTCGTATATACTCGTATATATATATATATATATATATATATATATATATATATATATATATATATATATATATATATATATATGTATATATATATATATATATATATATATATATATATATATATATATATATATATATATATATATATATATATATATATATATATATATATATATATATATATATATATATATGTATGTATGTATGTATGTATATATATATATATATATATAATATATAATATATAATATATATATATATATATATATATATATATATATATATATATATATATATATATATATATATATATATATATATATATATAGAGCCTCGATGGCCGAGTTGGTTAAGTCAGCATCCTCAGACTTCTTAGAGGTCTGTGGCGCAGGTTCAAATCCACAGCCGACTGGTCAGAGAGGCGGGCACTTTGCTATCAGTGTACACACCCCGGGATTACGTATGTAATCAATGGATATGTTTGCTTAAAAGCAAATGGGTGTTACAGACTATTACACACACAAACAAAGCCACTCCAACATCTTCTAAAAACATAACAAACACCTCTCACGTCTCGACTGTCAACCTCACCGCATAACAACTCCTCGCTGCTGGGAGAAAGACCGCTGGTGAACTGGTACAATACATGTACACAATACTGGGGTCTAAGCGATGTCAGGCAGGGCAGGCGATCGGGACTACAAAGTATACCCCAAAGCCAAATCAAAGTCCTTCAAAAGAAGGCATCACGGCAGGCGAACCCATATAAAAATGGGAACAAGCTGGGAAGAAGAAGAAGAAGAAGAAACTGTATATATATATATATATATATATATATATATATATATATATATATATATATATATATATACATATATATATATATATATATATATATATATATATATATATATATATATATATATATATATATATATATATATATATATATATATATATATATATATATATATATATATATATATATATATATATGACTATTTATCACATCACCATGATTCATATACAATCAGAAAGCTACAAACGTCCTTTAATATCCAATTCACTCTACCTCAGAGTAATATATTTTCATATATGTTACCGAAGGGGAATTTTAGTTGATGATGAGTTTATTACTTGGTTACATATGGGGCTTGGCTGATGAGTTTATTTATATGGCCCTGAGTGCCAAGGACACACGTAACCTGTCAATTGAAGCTACAAATTAACCTCAAAGACAGATGATTATTAATTGAATAAGGTCGCCAGTCGACAAGAAACTCGACACAAAGAATATGCAATTAGCTAAGCAATTACTTTAACAGTCGCCCAACTTCGGACGCAGTCAATTTTCTCTTCGCTCAGTATGTTTTTAAACACAATGGGCTCTTCCGAACAATGGGATCAAGACAAAAGGCTGCATCAATGCTGTAAATGACTTGTTCAACCTTCCCTAATTCCTAGTTACTTCACGGGAATAGTTGAGGGTCGCTAAGCAATATAAATTATTCATAATCTAGACTTCATAAAAGCAAATTGTTACTTGGTGTATCTAGATGGTGGTGAAGGAGGAAACAAAGGAAACTGGAAATACAGAAAAAGATACTAGTAAATCGACGAAACTTTGCACAAGAATCAGACTTACCGTGGACGACAAGTTGTTTGTGCATACAACGGACGATCGGAAGTCTTGATAATAGCAGTCTTCCCAATTCACTGACAAATAAAGACAGAGAGACAAAGGGGCGAAGAGCCGGAAGAGCTGACTTGCTCCACTTGCGTTAGATAAGCTCTCTCTGCGACCTCTCTGGGTCACACACACAGGGCAGCATCTTTTTATGCCCTTAGGGTCTGAAATTTTGTCAAAACAGTCGCTGAACAGAGTACAGGAAAAAAGTAGCTTAAGACCACCTCCAATAAGGGTTATTTTTGGAAACTTTTCTATGGGGTTAGGTTCCTAATGCTACCTAGTCTTGTTATGTACGGACGTTAAAGTTTGAATTGCCTAGCGCTCCCCTGCTCGGACAAAGACGTTCCCTGTCGTTGTCCGTGTATTTTTCCTACAATAAACTGCATAGAGGGCGAACAGCAGAATATTTATAAAAAATATATATATATATATATATATATATATATATATATATATATATATATATATATATATATATATATATATATATATATATATATATATATATATATACACACACACACATACACACACACACATAATAGTCCAGCATGATAAAATCTCTTAAAACGGTAGAGATTACCATTGTGCAACGTATGTTGAATACAGGCAATGTTCGTTTCCATCTATTTGTTTCATACTGGATCTGTAAATGTATTGCCCATATACTTATGAGATAATCATACGCAAAGAAAAAGGAGGTATATAACAAGCAGCGAAAAATAGACATAATGCAAAAAGTTGTGACATCGAAACAAACTCTGTTGGTTTGATTCGGGAGCAGAGAAAACCACTTCTCAAAATGTAGCCAGGAGTAAAAGTTTTCTGAGCGCTCAAAAAAAAAAAAAAAAATACAAGAAGCAGCTTTTGACGAAAGGCAGGTGATCTTACTTTGCAACAGTTCTTCCAATCAAATAGGAGAGATTTATCTCACAAAAGAGCAATTTCTCTAAATGATGACAAGTAAACATACAACCAAGAATTGATCAGGAAAGGAAAATAAAATAAGAAAATAATCCAACTTGCAGTTCGTCATATTAATCAGTTATGGCAGAACCTACCTATTTAGGCAATGGGAGATTTTTTTAGTAATTTAAAGGTCATCCGTATGGAATGTCAGTTAATATCCTAAGCGTTAAGCACGTTAGTGTTTATATATAGCCTTCAAAAAGCCATCATCCACGAAACAGGGACTTATCTTAAACTAATGTTTTTCATAAGAAATAAGACTTTGGCTTAAAATAACTTATTTATTTCAATAAATCTGTGTTTGTGAGCTAAGAAGTATTTTTTAAATAGAAGAGGAGATAAAAAATATTTTGCTGAATTGTACGTTTATGGCATATAAACCAGTACAATGATTCCAAGCGTGAAAAATTATACGTACAATAAAGACTGAATCACCAAATTCTTAAATTTGAATAAAATACATAACTGTGTGCGAAAGGGACTCACGATTTTTCACCCCAACTACCTTTTTCGTGCGTCCGTTATTCTGAACTCAGCTTTGGACAGCTGTTGTTATGCAAAATTCCTTTTACATTCTTTTGTCGCTTCATGGGACATCAGTATTCGCTGCAAAATTTATTCTGGGCTGACTCAAAAGACACGAGGTTCTTCGTCACTCTTCATTTTTCGGTCTGTTGTCTTTCTATCATGAATTTGTTTTTGAGGATGCTCCTCTTTGAGAAAGCACGTCCTTGCGTTAATCACGTGACATTTTTTGTTATTCATAATGCTTACAAGATCTGTTTTAGTTCCTGTTTAACTGCAATTATTAATATTATTACAAATTAGCACAGATAAAAAAACATGCTATCTTTTCTGAGATCCAATTTGGGATGCACGTTTCTTTTTGTTTTGTACATTATTATGATAATTATGAAGTAACTTATATCTCATTGAAAATTTATATTAAACTGAAAAGCGCAATGTTAAGTTTTATATTTCTCTTATTGTATGATTGCATAGCTTTCCCGTTTTGAAAAGGATTTTTTTTTCATTTATGATTTAAACTAGAATACCCTATCAACCATTTGATTAGTGATAGCAAACGGGCCTAATTTTTTCGCTTGAAAACGACAAAGCAAAATAATATTTAGGGGTTACAACAATACAGAACACACTTAACCTTACGTCCCACATGCTCATATATGTCTGACGTTGGAGAAGGTGACTAAAAAAATCATTGTTTTTTAGTATGCTAATAGGCTTTGATAATGTTTAAACAGAATCTGCAGAAGTATAGAAACGTAACCTTTGACTGGAGTATCATAAGGATAAAATTAGGACCAATGGAAAGTCGTTTCTATGATTAAAACTTTGGATTTATTTCAGACAAAAGAGACCTTCCTCAAATAAGACTTTCGTCACAAGAGTTGGCAATTTCCAAACATTATTAGAGTGATTCTTTCGAAAAGGCAAGAAGCTTTCCAAATTGCTAACTTTTAAGAAATCTTGCCACCAACATAGGTACGCATAACATAGACTGACTTGAAGATTGTGGTTTATTAAATATCAACAATATTATCAGTGTTTTTAATTGTCAGATTACATTGCTGATGGACAGTCATAGCCGCGATTTCATTGTCTTTCTGATTATCATTCTTCTTCGGTTGATTTTATCTCCCATATTAATTGAATTCTAGATTTTTAAACGAGTTCCATGTAGTTAAAGGAACATTGTCAATGAAAATATCTTAGGTCAGCTAGCAGTCATACTTTATGTTTTGTTGGGGTTCAACCTGATTCTCAATAATCTATACCAGGTATATATTGTACATAACAGTCCTTAGAGAAATTCAGCAAAGAAATGTTTTCAGTCTGAAAAACTGATGAAACTGACTGATATGACTGATTTTCACTAAATCTGTGAAAACCCCAAAAGAAAAGATGAGCTCAGGCCATAACGTGATAATCGTGAGAGTCAACATAGCCACAGACCCTTGGACTCTCTCCTGCCCTTGAATGACCATACACTGGCTACATTTATGGAGAAGACCCATAAGATAGGGAACCTTACTTGCTCTACCACTAGTTAGATCCCAGCCTCGAAGTGCCAGCTGTAGTCTATAAAGGTAACTGCCTTCCATCGTCCACAGGATTCCTTCGAGCACACATCATCAAAATTCTTGTATTTGGAGTTGCTCTTCACTAAGCAAGAGAGAGAGAGAGAGAGAGAGAGAGAGAGATTGTTTTTCACAGCTTGATGACATATCTTCGAAATGATCATAGCTATCTAAGAAAGAGGTTTGGAAATTAAAAAGACTTGGAATAAAAGCAATAGCTAGAGTATCAATACATATAATGTTTGTGTCCACCATTAATACTCTGAAATTAGGCTACATCAATAAACTGCTGTTCGTACATCGTTATTTGATATTCAGCTGAAGTTAGTACATGTGTAAACAAATAAAGTATGGGAATGATGGACCAAAATACAATTAAAATCCCGATGCGCTTATTCTAGTCTACGAGTAGTTTGTGGAAGCTGAAATTCAACCCGCCAATAATAATATGTTACCAGCGGGGCTAATGCTCATACCATCACACCTTTTTTCCTAATGAATACCATTTTCCTCTTCATGGGTAGACACTGTCACAGCGGGAATATGTAACGGGGGCGGTGGGGTGGTGGTTGTTAAATGATTCAGGTTGATTTTATTCATGAATAATTTATATTTGTAGTATACTCATTCTTTTTTTTTTATTTTGTTTTTAGTCGTTTCTCACTTCTTTCTTTTACATTTGTACATTCTTCTCTTTGGAAGCTTGGCTGTTAAGTTTGTCTTTTATCCTGTTCTAGTAAATGTAAATGCACTTTGAATAACAATGTTGATGGATTCTGCCACAAATTTCATATTTCGTTCCTAATGACGAGGAAATGCCATAATCGGTCCAAGATAAATTTACCAAAAGTTGCTTATCTCACACAACACTTTTTCGCTTTAGAATATGTTCCCACAGTTTTAGAATGCATGAAAAATTTTTATACCTTATGGCTCTGCGCAATTTCTAATATCTTTCGTAAGTAACGATCCACTAGTAAGTTATCTGTAATTAGAGAAGTGTTGTTCGTCAAACCAAAGAGCAGATAAAAATACTTGCGGATTATCACAATGAAGCATATTGAGAGACAGGTGGGCGAGAAGAAAGTAAGTAAAAAGAAAAAAAAAGCATATTGACTTAAGCCTCATCAAAAGAAACAAGGAAGAAGAGCGGCGGAAAGAAAGTCTGAAGGTTTTAGCATCGCCACTATAATGCCACTAACATAGTCCCAATTTTCCATAAAAGTAATATTTGAGTCCCAATTTTCCCATAAACGAGCTTTCTTTTAATGACTTTGATTTTGCTTTATAGACTTTGTAACCTCGATCGGCTGCCCTGCCTGTTAAAACAAGATTTATTACGTTAGTGCCTTTTCTCCCATCATCAGGTTAGGTCGACAGTCGAGACGTGTGAGGTGTCTGTTGTGTTTTTGATGTTGGAGTGGCTTTGTTTGCGTGTGTATTAGTCTCATTTTTTAACAAACCTATCCGTTTATTTTGATCTAACGGAGAGCAAAGTGTCCGCCTCTTTGACCAGTTGGCTGCGGATTTGGCCACTGACCTTATAGAAGTCTGAGGCTGCTGCTCTAACCGACGCTCGAGGCTCTATAAAAGTAATAGTTTCAAAACATCTCAGATTGTTACAGAATAACTTAACTAACGAGAGAACTGAGTTTCATTTATAGACTCTCTTAACGCTTTAACGAATAGTTTCATCTCAGATGAGAAGTGACAATAAGAGCAAGGTAAAGATTAAGAGTGAAAAGAGAACAAAGTGGACAGCTTAAAAATAGCAGGCATAAAACATTGCAGTCGGGGCCGAGTTTACTTTGTAAAGTTCCTTCAATAATGATTACAGTTTGCCATACAAGGCATACATATACTAGGTGTCCCAGACGGGGAATCACTGGTGCGGAAAAAGGAAGTCTAAAACAATTAATCATGAGCAATAAAAGCACCAAACGTTGATTCGATCCTGAATCCTTTTCTTATAATTCATTTGTCGAAGGAAAAAAGTGGGAGAGAACTCAGAATTTAAAATATATGCTTAAGAGATTGTTTACTTGCTTTATTAATCATAGTTTTTACCTGAGCTATGATGTGATATACGTCTAGTACCTTCAAGAAAATGAATATCGTTTTTTTTGTTCTGCTGATGATGACTGAATACCTTCCATTCAATTATACAAGCAATGTGTTTTTCGCTTTATAAACAAACATGTTTACTACTAGTAAAAGCACTCTAGCTGATTGTAGCTTGTTGGCAATTCCTTTATAATAAAACGCCAAGTGCGTGTGCCTCCCACCTCCTTATGACAAGGAAAATGGCTGGAATTCCAGCCAAATAACGGAGGATCTTTCATCACAAATTTTCCTCCTAATTACGACAAAACCCTCCCTTAAATGTTAGACCTGCCAGTTGAAAATAAGGTAATTGTAAAGACTCTGAGAAAACATTTCATTCAGAAGGTAAAAGGTAAAAGTTTCAACAGAGAATAAATGTGGGTATATATACACATTATATATTATATATATATATATATATATATATATATATATATATATATATATATATATATATATATATATATATATATATATATATATATATATATATATATATATATATATATATATATATATATATATATATATATATATATATATAGTGCGTGTGTATATGTGTGTGAATGCGTGTGTGTGCAATTTTTTCTGAATTTCCCGTCACCATAATGCAAATACATAGCCCAACTTTGATGTTAATGTTCAGTGTAAGTAATTAATTAGCTGTCTGGTTAGTGTTTTTGCATTTTTCCTTTGTCAGATCCCGCACTGTCTCATGGTTTTCAGATATTGGCTTTGTGTCTACTTCTTTTGACTTTCTCTGGTATCCTCATTATTGGAAAAATTACGAAATTTACGTCCGATGAACTCTTAGCTTACTCATAATATTTGTTTTTTTCGAAGTCTCTATGAAGACTATGTTGCTGTGCGAAGCAATAAAAAATGGAATATTTTGGTATCCAGTCGCGATAGAGGCAAACACTTCTTAATTCAGTAATAGTCCAACTCCCGGAGAATACAAAAGTTACTACTATCTCACTCCCGACTATTTAAAACAACAAAACAAAATTAAAATGTGTTTAATATCAATTTATTTTAGACAAAAGAAAAAAGATGTTATATATGTGCAAATATAATACCCGTTTTTAACAAGTCTTTTTCTTCAAATTTATTATTATCTAATTGTCTGTACACTGGGAATTAAATATAAACCGAAAGGAAGCTAAATGTCTAAAATAATGTTTATACAGTTGGTAAATGAAGTACTTAATACACTCAGCCATCCACTAACTCAAGGATTAACTTCAACCTAGTCGTGTACAAATATATATATATATATATATATATATATATATATATATATATATATATATATATATATATATATATATATATATATATATATATTTATATATATACAATTTATATATACACAACACACACACACACACACACACACACACACATATATATATATATATATATATATATATATATATATATATATATATATATATATATATATATATATATATATATATATATATATATATATATATATATATATATATATATATATATATATTATAGGTGTAGAACTAAGGTAAAATGAGCCGAGAGCACTTCTAAAAGAACACGCGTATTTCATCTTAAATGACAGTATAATAATATTAGTCAGAGCGACTTAGACTAGAGTTTTGGTTTTCTCTTTATTATCTCTTTGGAGTAGAATTTGCTACTATTTACTGCTTAGCTGCTTCAACTGGATTTGAGACTAAATAAATTAAGTCCGAAATTCGACTTAAAAAAATCTAAATACTTGAGAGAGTTGCGCAAATTTATAAGCCCTGGCAATGCTAAGGGATTGGTCACTTTTCACATCCTTAACACACTCGTAGTCAAGATCCTTTCCACGACGCTCTTACTCCCTCCATCTCATTTCCTCTCCCTTTATAATATTGGGCGGTGACGTCATAGCCTCTCACAGTTCATAAGGTTTGTTGACTACGTCACTCTTTGTCAGATGTGTCGATCACGATTACGTTACTCTTCACCAACTTCGTCACCAACCATTTAACCATCACCAATTCTTACCTCACCATTTTTTTTCCTCTCACTATCGAGTTCACGACAGGAGGCTTTATTAGTCTCAAAGTTTCTAAGATATATATATATATATATATATATATATAAGTGTTTCTATACGAGTATATCATAACCTTTCACCTTCGCCTTTGGGCTTTGGAACGCTGACACAGTTTATTTACAGAATTCTATGGAAAATTAACATAAAAGTACTGAAGGAACAGTTCAGTTAATCAACACTCACTTAAATACATACTTCCTCTCTCGAATGCACATTCTGCAAAATTCAAAACCCTCAAAATAAAAAAAAAGAATAACTAATTTTTAAGACTTTTTTCCAATAAGCTTTGTTGTCTTTGTTTGTTTCTCTGTTTTATTTTCTTAAAATTAGACAATTTTTTATTCTTTTTTTAGTCTCAATAATAGTTTCTAAGATATATATATGTATTTAATATATAACAGCCTTTATATTTTATGATATGTTTTATATCAGTTTTAGCTGTTCAGTACTTTTATATATATATATATATATATATATTATATATATATATATATATCTGCCAGATTTGTGTTATATATATATATATATATATATATATATATATATATATATATATATATATATATATATATATATATATATATATATATATATATATATACTATATGTATGTACAATAAAAATTGCGACTGAATACTCTAAAGGTAACAGTGATCCTTAAAAAGCCTATAAGCACGTGAAAACAAGTGTGAGGTATCAGTTATTAAACAAGAAATATACTAGAGTAAAAGGGCATCACTCCATCAAACAACTTTAACTGTTTCCCTGGTCTTAATTCACTTCAGCAAAACTAAAGGTACAAAATATATTTATCACTTTGCCTTTTGCACACTATTAATCCTATTCACTGGTGGTCAACAAATGAAGCAGTGTTTTTAAAAACACTAGATACAAACATTTATTTTTAAATTCAAAATTTATAATTAGAGCTCACAATCTGAAAAAAATTACTATTACTTGAAAACAACACAAAAATTTAATTAATTCTTGAGTTTAGTTATTAAACAAAACTAAATCACAAAACTTTAATTTATCAAGAAATTAAATTAATCAAGCAAAATTTAAACTATCAAGAATTACTCAAGATTTGACAAGAAAATCTTAGTAAATGAAAATTAAATCAAGTATGCAATGTTAAATTAACAAGTAATACTTAAAATGCTAAGTAAATAAATGTTAAATCACCAACATTTAAAATGTGAAAAGCCAAGAGATTGCAAATACAAGAACACACAAAAATACACAAAAGTTTTACCAATAATAACATCACCAAGGCAAAACTTCTCTCAATATACCTTATTGTACCATGATAATAATAAGTAAAATTCATTTTACCTTACACAAGCTTGTGAAAACTTTCTCAAAATCACTCGAAATGCAGCTGCTTGAGATTCACAAAAGACACTTTTTTGTTATGCGCCATTACAACTTTTCCTATATTCAGATCTCAAAAGCTAAGATTAATACCAGTGACCACACTAACACTTTACGTTAATAATTTCTCTCTCTTGAAGAGAGAGAGAGAGAGAGAGATAGGGAACCAATACGATCCATCTCTGAAATCAGAAGGAACAAACTTTAGGATTCCAGTTGGAAATGAAACAATGAAATGACGTAGTTATAAGGCATTCTGGGAATGAGATACAAGAGAAAGTTCTAGAAGAGGAAGATGACGCAATTAAACGAGACATGTGCTTCAGTGCAACACTTGTTCATATTTCTCAAAAGGTACATGTCTTTGCCAGAAAATCGTATGGGATGCAATCAGAACAATATATGTAAGATTGCGAAATCATTCGTCTTCTTCTCATATGGGACTGAGCTTTTACAGAAATCTTAACACAACCTGATTGCTATCCCCGACCTGTCAACATGTGAATCAAAACAAAGCATTCTCTTATCTTAACTGATGACAGATGGCACATCTGGTCTAAAACTCGAATCTCTCTCTCCCACTACTGTGCTATTCTCAAGAAAGATATTATTAATTCTAAATTACGCTGTTAAGTTATCTAAATCACTAACTCTTTTGAGATCTGACATTACACTACATACAATATTTCAACAATTATTATCATTGCACATAACACATGATAAATAGAAGAGTAAATATATCAAAACCATGGAATGACATACATTTTACAAAGGCAATATCATGAATATATATATATATATATAATATATATATATATATATATATATATATATATATATATATATATATATATATATATATATATTACACACAATCATTGATGTATTTGAATGCAGGTCTATATATCCATGTATAAAGTGTTAAAATATATTTTAATTTACGCTTGGTAAAGCTCAGGTCAGCACGTTTGCAGTCATCTTCCAACTTCATCAAAAAAGATTTTCAAATAACAAAAATGCAAAGACCCTCAGACACTTCTCTCTAAAGTGAAAACGGCTAAGTCCACATTTTTACAAACAAATGCCTGTATTACTGTAGCCTTTTTCATCCTAAGAGGGGAAAGTGCCCAAAAGCTTAAGTTTTGTTCCTTGGAAATCTTTTGGGATGAAGTTAATATCATCATGTTCATTTTTTATTCCAGGCTGCGCTCACCATACTAGCATATTACTAGGTACCTAATTCACTGCTTATATCATCAGGCTCAGAGTGGTTTTTTAACGGTGTGTGGCCATACGCGTATGCATTATGAGTTCACTGCTATAATTAGAGAACACCTAATATTAGCAAGGCCTTGTCAACTGAGATAAGACACAGAGAGGTATAGCCTGAGGTTAGCTCATTAAATTTCAACATTATAAGCAAAAGGGGCTCTCATTGTATGAAGGCATGTTTACTGTGTGGTAAAGTGTAGATACCAGCTGCGCGCTCTCTGTGTGTGATGTATTTTCATTATTTAGAAATAAATTTGAGTAAATATGCACGTAGACAAAGGGAAATAATTGCTGTTATGTACACACATATAAGTATGTATAATAGGAAAGGAAAGGGTGCAGGAACACTCACAGAATCCGCATATACTGTACATTTATGATCACAGTCAACGTTAGACCCCAGGTACATCTTCAGGACATCTAAAACTATAAAAAACTTAAAGCAGTATTTTCCATCAGTAATGATTTTTTTTACCAAGGGTAAAAAGAAGAGGGGGATTTGATGGAAATCTATGAACAGACATTTTCATTTTCCTTTCTCCCTTGAAACCTGAGAATTCCCTTTGCACTGTAATACTTTTTCTTACTTTATTTTCCTCAGTGTTTTGCTCTTCGTCGTGTTGTCAATCCGATCGCTAGCGTGTCATGAGACTTTTAAAACACGGTCTTTTCAACATTCTCCCCTCGAGGTCTCTTGTATCAATCACTTTTCCCGCTCCGGTGCTGGATTTCTGCTCTTCTGCCACCAGTTGTTTTTGTATACTGTCTGTTTAATGGTCCTTTCAGTGTAAGTGTAAAACTTCTATAAGTTCTACTGTTGAGATACTACACATCTAACAATACAGAAGGTTGCACAAGTTTTTCGTTATTTTTCGTCATATCTATCCTCCACCCAAACAACAATTCCTCATTATTTCACCGTCCCCAAACCCATCCTACTATTTTTTCACCTTTTTTGAACGTAAGTTCTTGCCTCTAAGTCCACAAATTTTTATTATTTTCAGTTGTTCGGGGAAAAAAGTTATTTTACACTATGAATGCAGGCTTTTCAGATGTATTATCTCTGTAAATCAGGATGTATGTGTATAATGATTATATGCATATGCAAGTACACAACACAGTACATATATATATATATATATATATATATATATATATATATATATATATATATATATATATATATATATATATATATATATATATATATATATATATATATATATATATATATATATATATATATATATATATATATATATATATATATATAATATATTTTATATATGTATGGGAATGACATTGGGGAATGACAGGAAATCAATCGATGGATTTTGTACAAGGGGTCTTGGTCAAATCTTAAAGGTATCATTTCATAGCCCCCACCTACTCCCTCAGTCTAATCTTAATCAGGTAGCGGCACAGTTCAAGTTAATGTAGTTTTACTGCCGCTTAATCAAAGAATATTTTGAACACCAAGCAACAATAATTTCTCAGACTCATAATGTGCCTTGTTCACATCAAACTAAACATATTAGCAATGAAAATAATAAAGTGAGGAAATGAACTATTAAGGGTGTTTTATGAGAATTTGGAATTTCCACGAGGAAAAACAATGAATAATATGGTCGCTTATAATCTGGAAATGGTGTTTGAATTTACCAGTAATGTCACACTTTCCATATTAGTTCTCCGGAAGGTTAACATATGTTAAATGAACCACTTAACTTATGTTAACCTTCCGGAGATCTAATATGGAAAGTGTGACATTACTGGTAAATTCAAACACCATTTCCAGATTATAATTGCCCGAGCAAATTATTCATTGTTTTTCCTCGTGGAAATTCCAAATTCTCATAAAACACCCTTATTAGTTCATTTCCTCACTTTATTATTTTCATTCCTAATATGTTTAGTTTGATGTGAACAAGGCACATTATGAGTCTGAGAAATTATTGTTGCTTGGTGTTCAAAATAAGGATACTGTTATCATTGGCAGCAGAAGAATAGGCGACAGGAAGATTTATGGCAATCATAAATACAGAATTATGTTGTAGTTGGGTAACATTAATGATTTCTTGTAATATTTAAAAGAATTACACTGTTAAGCAGATAAAACAACTCCTTTGACCCATTTCCTTAAAATATTAGGATATACAGTCAATTATATATACTGTCAAATAATATATATATATATATATATATATATATATATATATATATATATATATATATATATATATATATATATATATATATATATATATATATATAATATATATATATATATATATATATATATATATATATATATATATATATATATATATATATATATTTTATAGCTCTTATCATATGAAATGAGCAGTTTATGTCAAATCAGGTACACACGATTAGGTTTTTGGTTATTACTCATTCTAAAACTTCAGGGTATTGTCAAGGTGCCAGTATAATCCCTTTCAGTGTAACAAGTTGTTGTTTTATGATTTCCTTGGAACTCTACCTCATTCTTCTGCTGTAATTGGCGAATTCTATGTCAATAGTAATTAGCCCTTAATCTGACTATCCAGAGGTTAAATACACCAAGCAGCAGTGTTACTCAATCACATCAGTATACACAATAATTAGCTATATTTATAAATTATATGTATATATATATATATATATATATATATATATATATATATATATATATATATATATATATATATATATATATATATATATATATATATATATATATATATATATATATATATATATATATATATATATATATTGTTCTGCTGCAGGGACACAAAAACATACCATCAGTTGCATAAGATAGTAAATAAATAAGCTCACATTTTAAGTCTGATGCTTAAAATATTTCGAAGCAAAAACATTCAAAAAAGTAATACACACTAAAAATTTTTTATATGGCTTCACCTTACAGGATATTCCAGATAATATGGGTGCCGAAATGGCCCATTAAGTTGGAGTTTAAGGGGGAGAACCAGCCATAATATAATGATTGATGGCTTATGTGAGAGAGGAAAAATGGATTTCCTACAGAAATCTTATTTCGAAAGTCCCCCGCCATCATTATGATATCAGCAGGACCTCACGAACTGGGGCACCTTCTAAGTGTGGAGCCTTGCGTCTTGGGGCGGTTTCCTTGACTGAATATCAAAGATGATATAAAAGAAAGATGTTTTGAAGGTAGCTATCTATTTCAAGGTTAATTTCAGTGCATATTATTTTTTGTCTTATTTGAATATCTAAAAGCAAAATGTAATGAGCTCTCGGGTGGGGCTGTTTGGGTCCTCTCCACGTGTTTTTAATCCTCGTATATCTGCCAAATTTATAACAACAACAAAGAGATAATACCATTTCTCCCATTATAGATATCAAATATCATCTTTTTCGTTACGCAGAATTCTAAGTCAATTACCAAGATTCACGATTGATAAAGTTTTTTTTTATGCAATAACAAGAAACGGAATCAGATTTTCTGTCAACATGGCATCTCATTTTGGCGCTCTTGCCAATATTTCAATCAGCTCCACGTGCGTTTAAATCCACGGATAAGCAGCTTAAGACTGCCTCCAGGGTCCACCCTCAGTGGTCACGGTATGTTTGGAGGCATTTCCCCTTTCTACAAATATCTTGATTTCTTAATATCGTAGGTAAAGAATAAATTAGTAATCAAGGAAATATGAAATAAAGCATAACATAGAGTAAGTTGGACCAGTGAGAAAATAAACAATCGTATACAAGCAGATCTCTCTCTCTCACCTCTCTCTCTCTCTCTCTAATTCTCTCTCTCTCTCTCTCTCTCTCTCTCTCTTTGTTGGAAGAACAAAAACATCATATGCCACATCACCATTTTACAAAGTAATCAAGATATCTCTCATGTCCTCATTAACATTAATTATCAAGACGAAAATGTTAAATATTTATAAATGGGCTATACATAGAACGGTAAATCTCTGTGAAAAATAAGAAAAATATGTTATCGTTCATAAGTTGTGGAGAAGAAATGGACTGAAGACAAATCCTAAGCAGGGCGGAATAGGAAGGAGATTAAAATACCTGGAAATGAAAAACAACCACTATAATCTTATAATTATAGCCTCAGGGTTTGTGTAAAGTTGTTGTTTTGTAAAACTGGCAACAGGGCAGATCTTTAAACGCTACGCCAGAGACGCCTTGACATTTTGGTTTGACTTCTAATAGAACGCAAGGATGACCTCCTCTGGAGACTGAAACGAATTTGTTTGATGATATCTGTAAACGAAAGAGGCGCCTGTCAGTTGTTATAGCTGTCAGCTTTTAATGTTGCTGACTGAACACCAGAGAAAAAGATTGGTCAGAATAATGGGTGCAAGTGCGTCGAGATTATTATAAAATAAGATGGAATTGTTATAACATACAGCTATTTATCCTTGTTATAAAAAAAGATTCTTTAAATTTAAAAACGGGAACTTACTATCTAACATACAGAGACTGAAGTTAAGCCAAAAATTCACCAATGTAACTAATTTATTTGTAAGTTCTGTTTCAGGAAGTATTTTGTCCCAACGATAGATGCATGAGATTTTCTTAGATAAAAAAATATTAGCAATTACATGTAGTCAGTTGTAATTAAAGAACATCTTATTAGGATCCCTTAAAATTTTAAATAGTCCGATAGGACCTTTAATTGTATGTTTTTACGTATAAAAAACTTAAAGGAAGGAAAATAGAGAAGGAAATAGTCGGACTAAATAGTCAAAGATAGAATATTACAATATGCAGTGAAAAAGTTTCTTTCGAGTGCATCCGTGCAGTTATTAGCAAACACCAATAAAATACAATAGGAAAAGAGTTGAATAATAATAATAATAATAATAATAATAATAATAATAATAATAATAATAATAATAATAATAATAAATAACCTGGCATATGCAGGAGCAAGACTATTAGTAGAACTCATGGGGATACAAACACCAACACCACCATCACAAGCAACCCAACAGAAACCAAAACAGCAACCACCTTAGAAAAGACACCTGGAAAAACAAATCATGGCGACGAGATCTGACTTGAGTAAACTGAAAGAGATGACAGAAAAGAGGCTGAGAAGCTAGAAAACAAGAGAGGAACTGAATGAGAAATACAAAGTACAGGAGAAGGGATTAAACAGCACAACAGAAGATATAAAACAGGCTTAAAGCCAAAGCACATATGATCCAACGATACATGAACAGGAACAAAGGATACTAACAGAACAAACTCTTCGCAACCAACCAGAAAAGACTATACAGCCAACTAGAGGGAAGACAACCACCAGGAAATTCCTGAAGCCGAACCAATTAAGAGACTCTGGGAAAACTTATGGAGCAATCCGGTATCACACAACAAACATGCAACATGGCTCCAGAAAATCAAGGCAGAAGAAATGGGGAGAATAAAACAAAGATTCACCGGGATCACGACAGACACAGTCAGACACCAATTAAAGAAAATGCCCAACTGGAAAGCCTCAGGTCCCAATGAAGTCCATGGATACTGGCTCAAAAACTTCAAGGCCCTACACCCACGAATAGCAGGACAACTCCAGCATTGTATCACAAACCACCATGCACCCAAATGGATGACCACAGGGAGAACATCCTTAGTACAGAAAGACAAGAACAAGGGAAATATAGCAAGTAACTACAGGCCTGTCACCTGCCTAACAATAATGTGGAAGCTACTAACAGGTATCATCAGTGAAAGGATACAAACACCATCCCCCACCAACAGAAAGGCTGCAGAAGGAAGTGCAGGGGCACAAAAGACCAGTTCCTAATAGGCAAAATGGTAATGAAGAATAGTAAGAGAAGAAGAACCAACCTAAGCATGGCATGGATGGACTACAAGAAAACCTTTGACATGATACCACACATGTGGCTAATAGAATGCCTGAAAATATATGGGGCAGAGGAAAACACCATCAGCTTCCTTAAAAATACAATGCACACATGGAATACAGTACTTTCAAGATCTGGAATAAGACTAGCTGAGGTTAACATCAGGAGATAGATCTTTCAAGGCGACTCACTGTCCCCACTCCTCTTCGTAGTAGACATGATTCCCATGACAGAAGTACTGCAGAAGATGGATGCTGCGTAGCAACTCAAGAAAGGAGGCAACAGAATTAACCATCTGATGTATTGACGACATCAAGCTGCATGGTAAGAGGATCAAGGAAATAGATACCCTAATTCAGACTGTAAAGATTGTATCTGGGAACATCAGGATGGAGTTTGGAATAGGAAAACGCGCCTTGGTCAACATACAAAAAGGCAGAGTAACAAGGACTGAAGGGATAAAGCTACCAGACGGGAATAGCATCAAATGCATAAATGAGACAGGATACAGATACCCGGGAATAATAGGAGACGATATAAAACACCAAGAGATGAAGAACACAATCAGGAAAGAATATATGCAGACTTAAGGTGATACTCAAGTCAAAATTCAACGCCAGAAACATGACGAAAGCCATAAACTCATGGGCAGTGCCAGTAACCAGATACAATGCAGGAGTAGTGAAGTGGACGAAGGTTGAACTCCGCAGCATAGACAAGAAAACTAGAAAACACATGACAATGCACAAAGCACTACACCCAAGAACAAATACAGACAGACTATACGTAACATGAAAGGAAGGGGGGAGAGGGCTACTAAACAAAGAGGACTGCTCAACGTCGAGAGCAGAGCACTGGGGCAGTACCGGAAAACCAGTGAAGACGAGTGGCTAAGGAATGCATAGGAAGAAGGACTGATAAAATTAGACGAAGACCCAGAAATATACAGAGACAGGAGAATGAAAAACAGAACAGAGGAATGGCACAACAAACCAATGCGTGGACAGTGCATGAGACAGACAAAAGAACTGGCCAGCGATGAAACATGGCAATGGCTACAGAGGGGAGAACTCAAGAAGGAAACAGAAGGAATGCTAATAGCGGCACAAGATCAGGCCCTAAGAACCAGATACTGTATGTCCAAAGAACAATAGATGGAAATAACATCTCACCCATATGCAGGAAGTGCAATGTGAAAGACGAGACCATAAGCAACATAGCAAGCGAATGTCTGGCGCTTGCACAGAACCAGTGCAAAAAGAGGCATGATTCAGTAGCAAAAGCCCTCCACTGGAGTCTGTGCAAGAAACACCAGCTAGCTTGCAGTAATAAGTGATACGAACACCAACCTGAGTTAGTGATAGAAAACGATCAGGCAAAGATCCTCTGGGACTATGGTATCAGAACAGATAGGGTGATGCGTGCCAATAGACCAGATGTGACGTTGATTGACAAAATAAAAAAGAAAGTATCGCTCATTGATGTTGCAATACCATGGGACACCAGAGTAGATGAGAAAGAAAGAGAAAAAATTGATAAGTATCAAGACCTGAAAATCGAAATAAGAAGGATTTGGAATATGCCTGTGGAAATTGTAATCATAATCATAGGAACACTAGACACAATCCCAAGATCCCTGAAAAGGATTCTGGAAAAACTAGATGCCAAAGTAGCTCTAGGACTCATGTAGAAAAGTGTGCTACTAGTAACAGACTGCATAGTGAGAAAAGTGATGGACTCCTAAGGAGGCAGGATGCAACTCGGAACCCCACAATATAAAAACCACCCAGTCGAATAGGATGAATGTGATAGACCAAAAAAAAAAAATAATAATAATAATAATAATAAAGAAATTTTCAGAATAAAAGATTCAATGATAGGATTTTGCAACTGTAATTGTTTCATAAAAGGGTTGAATAATAAGACAACGTTCGGAAATAATTGGATATTGTAATTCGAGAATAATTATGTAACTATAAATTTACAGAGATTTGCAGGAAGAGTCCAAAGGATGATATGATGATGCGTCCTAAGGGCTTTAGTAGAAATTTAAAGTATAACCAATGCCTGTTTTACTCGCTTAATATGAACTGTGGATGAAAAATATAAAACAATTGTCATTAAAAAATAATAAGAAATAGCACAAGATACCTCTTAATCTTTGTCTAATGGAATCTATTCTTTCATTTGAATTAGAAGTCATCAAAATGTCAACAGGACAAGAGAGGAGACAGAGGAATCAGCATAACAACTCTAAATCCAACAGCTTGCTCTCCCCTATTAATGAGATGAACTAATTCATTTCAATAAATAAAGTATACCACTTTTTCCTAAAGAAAACGAAATTCGTCTGTCAAACAAAGACGCTGCAGTGTTTGACTCCTAACTTTATTAGAAAGCAGAAGAGAGAGATAGAGAGTCATTTGTAAATGCGTCCTAGCAACGAAATCCCTTCCAAATTTCATACCCAGCTGACGCTGTCCGTGTAGCGAGTCAAATAATACAGCTACTCTCTTCTCATTCGATATGAAAAAGCCTCGTCCGCTTGTGCTTCCTCGGCTGTTGACTTCGTTCCCTTCAGAGATTGCTGTATAGCCCAAGTTGTTTTCAGATGTTATTAAACGAAATTGTATTCGAAATACCAAAGATGTAATTTTGTTTCTCTGCTTTTTTTGTTTTCTGTGCCACTGTAGGTTTATTTTCTGGATGTGCAGGGCTCGGACCTCGTGTAATCATTGTTTATGGGAAATTTAGAATAGAAAGCAAATTGGGTGTATTACATATTTTTTTGTCTTTCTTCAATTTTTAAACATTATAAAACAGCAAAAGTTATTAGAAGTAACTTAGAAAAGTAGGCTTCAAAGCTGAACAGTGCACACAGATTGATACCCACAAATAGCTCTTTTTAAGTGTGTGGCTATTTGAATGTTTGTCTTGCAGTGAACCAGTACATTTTACCATTTACCTCTTTCCATTCTTAGAAAATTATGAACGTTCTCTCTCTCTCTCTCTCTCTCTCTCTCTCTCTCTCTCTCTCTCTCTCTCTCTCTCTCTCTCTCTCTCAGCTTAGGTAATCTATTCGAGAAAAATTCTAACCAGATGAAGTTATATCAAAAGGAAAACCGCCACATCACATTCCCAGGGGACAAGAGGGAAAAAATGCTGGAGATAAAAGTGTCCTGAGAGTATAGCAGACAAGGAATCTTCATCTCACAGGAGGGTAAAACTGATTCTCTAAACAACCATACGCTATTTTGTAGAAAAGGGCCGGATTTTTGTGAATATACTAGTCAGACGAACACAAACGGTCGTACAAAGAGACAGGCTGACAGAATACTTTCCTTTTGATGTATAAGTTTAGACGCTTGTTTTTTTTTTTTTTTGAAAATATGACATACCGAGTAGCATTTCATGTATGCTGTATCTTTTCGACAAAGACAAGGAATTAGGAATACCTTTCGTTAACAACTGCGAAGAAGAAAACGTCTTCTAAAGGGTGGACATGTGTGAAAGAGCTTTATATTAGTTAACATCCAATTTTCTTAAGACGTTGAAAGAAACTGAACAAAAATTCATTATTCCTTCTCCAGCCTTAAAAACCTCCTGGTGTTTGTCACGTAGCTGAACTTTTCCTTTTTCTTATTGTTCGGAATTTCAGTATATATGTTTGCTCACCTGTTTGCCTTCTTAAGTTCGCGTTTTCCTCCGATACCATTTTTTCATAAAGTTTTGTTTATTTGTATAACTTAGCTGTTTCTTTCTTGTCTGCGCGAGCTTTTTTCCATATTGTCTTGTTTCTTACAAATGTGAACGCTTAAGATTTTGGCTTAAGGATATCTCTTTTTATTCTTTTAACTTTGCGTTGTTTACTTCAATTTTTCTGTTTGAAACAAGCTACTCGATAAAACCTGAAAATTAGAGTTTCGCTTTTTAAATCCTTATCTATTAAGTAACAAATATTTGATCGTCTAGGGTGCATATTAGTCTTATTACATCATATCGATGGACAAATTTTTAAGCAATTTTTTCATAAATGCCATTTCAAAAATGAAATTTTTTTAAACTGCAATATATATATCAAAAAGTTTTTGGTAAAAGGTGAGCCTTACGTTAACAGTTAATAGCACTGATCTCACGAAAGAATGTCCTCGTTGAATTCTCAGTTGAAGAAATAACGACTGAAAGCCTTTGTGTGTCCGAAACTGAGATATCGTCTTCTAACAACTCCTGCCTTTCTTTTCTTCGATAACCTCCAATTGCATATAAAAGGAAATCGCTCAGCTTGTCAACGAAAGTTCGAATTCCTTGGAGCAACAAAAAAATGCTCCTCCATTTATTGACGAGAGAGAGAGAGAGAGAGAGAGAGAGAGAGAGAGAGAGAGAGAGAGAGAGAGAGTTGTTAATCTTGAGATCTGTAAGTTTCTTTTGCTTTCTCTCTCTCTCTCTCTCTCTCTCTCTCTCTCTCTCTCTCTCTCTCTCTCTCTCTCTCTCTCTCTCTCTCTGTCAAAACTCAAAACGTACATTGCTGCATCAAAAGAGATAGCGATCGTAAAAAATTTTTGGCCTAGAAGCGCACGTACAAAGACGATAATTTAGGTGGAACTGACGCCTCAGCTGGTGGTAGGAATATAGAGATCACCTGAGAAACAGTATTGCAAAGAAAACATAAAACGGAGAAATGATACAATAGGAATGCGAGATTACCTCAGGCCACTCACTACATGATAACTTTTTTTCGGTCTGTGAAAGTATACGGAGCAATATACTTTTAAATAGAATTAATACCAAAAAGATTCCATTCCTTATGTTTGGCAAGGAATCTCGAAAATATCCTTGAAAGTGCCAGGATGAGTGAGTAACATTCCTTGGTCTTCCTTGCCTTCGCATAAGCTCCCATCTAAATCATTGCACCCGAAGGTTTCCGGCCTTTAGTAAAATGGACTGTCTCAAAGAAACTCGACTGATTTCATTGCAGGGAGTAAGGTCGGTCTCCTCTTACAAATCTCTAAAAATTTTCCACTTTTGAAGAATATCCCCTTCTTTTTGAGTAATGCGCCTCGATCGATTAATGTCTTGGTGTTCATCGTTTCTTTCAAATTAGTTCTTTTTGCCAGCTATCAAGGGTATAATCTCTCTCTCTCTCTCTCTCTCTCTCTCTCTCTCTCTCTCTCTCTCTCTCTCTCTCTCTCTCTCTCTCTCTCTCTCTCTCTCTTTGCACAGAGACGTTGCTTTATTCATTAGCATAATGCTCAGTTCTTGAATTTTCGGAGACATCCCCTGCAATTGAATTCACTTATACTCATTATCTTATTGTGTCCCCCTTTGATCCTTCCCATTTTTTAACATTTGCATATTGAACCCTGACACAAATTAACTGAGTTTTGCAAGCTATAACCCGTTCTGGGAGGCAAAATTTTAATCCTTGCACATTGTACCTGCATCCCCTTATGAGCAAGTCCTTCACATTTTCTTACTATAATTTCCTATACCTGTATGCTATTTCTTTTTTACTTTAATGAATCTGCTCTTATTCCCTTTGAAATTTATATTTTCATGATTCTTCGAATTCCTTTGCATTGTGTTCCGATTCCTGTCTTTTCGAGTTTCTTTTTTGATTGTTAATTTTTCTATTTCAAAATGCAGCCATACTCACACATTAAGTCATTTTCTTTCTTATAATCTGATATTTCTTATTCATACACTTCTTAACCTTAGTTTATATATATATATATATATATATATATATATATATATATATATATATATATATATATATATATATATATATATATATATATATATATATATATATATATATATATATATATATATATATATATATATATATATATATGTATGTATATATATATGTGTGTGTGTGTGGGGGCATTGTACTTATACCCAAAATATACATCTCCACTCTCCACACAAATGTTAAATAACAAACGGGAAAGATAGCTGTTAAATTCGACTTTATTAGATTAAAGCATTGTCAGGGCTAACAATAGGTTTTTGTTTTATTATTCAGCTCCTTTACTTTATATTACCTCCATATATAATAAAAAGAAATCATGTCAAGGAATATTCTAGTTATGAAAAGTTTTAATTACATCGCTAACTTTGAAGGCCAGCGTAATATCCCCGAAGGCTTTAATAAAGGCCATATGAATGAAGAATGACGCGGCTATGTTAGGTTCTGATGGGAAAATGCCCTCAAAAGAAGCTTAGTGTAAAAAGAAAAAAGCCTGCGATTCTGGTTGTAAATTTCACGCTTTACTACAACAAAAATTTAAATAGGATTTGGAATGGAAATAATTTCCCAAAGTGGAGAGATTATCCGTTTCTGAAGGTAGTGAATAGATAATCTTTCCTTATAAAAGGAAAATCTCTGAACTTTAAGAAAATAAAACAAGCTTCTGGTCTCATACATGAATTCAAGAGGAAAGATTGCCCTTTTCTTTTCCTCTATTTCCCCTGTCGTATTACATGTTTGAATGCCAGGAAGGAACCTGAAAACCATTATTTTTTGCATTTTTTTTTATTACATCTGCGAGTCCGGATGCCGAGATGTAACCTGCTTCCTGGGGATATCAGCACTGCTGTCCTATTTTCTTATGATTCCAGCACCTACTTATCCTCGCTGTGGCCAACAGTATACTTTTCTGGGCAAGGGTCATTCGAGTCTTGTGCATTCAACCCTTTTCAGGTTTCCTCTAGATTCTTCTGGGATTACTCTTAGGGCTCCTAGGGTAATAGGAATCACTTCCCCTTCACGTTGACATTTTCTCCTTATTGCCATTACTTGATCTTGGTACTTTCGTACCTGTGTTTTTCTTAACTCTGGTGTCCTGTGGAATGACACCATCTATCAGATATACATTCTGAGAGACTTCATTAACAGGGTTATGTCTGATTTCGAGCGTGTATCACATGATCAGTCAGTCCTTAAATTACAACCACATAGTACCGTGATATTTTCGTTTTCCAACACTTTCTTTAATATTTGGCTGTATCCCTTGTCTGTATATAGTAGGCTATATTCCTTGCAGATCTCCCAGTGTAAGGACCAGATGGTTGTGTCATGCCTTCTTTTTGTATTCATTTCATTCACTTGCGATGTGGTTGAAATCTACATTTCGTTTGCTTTTAAGGCACACAGGTCATATTGTTATTTAACTATCTATGATAAACATTTGATTCCTATCAGTTTCTGTCTTGAATAAAACAGGATCCCTCGCATTTTAATTGTAACCATATAGAAAAAATAGATGAAATGATAAAGGCAATAAAAATACTTTATTTGTAAAATGCAAAGCATTTTAAATTTCATATTATCTTTCGGCTTCCCCTGACCACTGTTCCCCAAAGCTAGGAAAAGGCAATACCTCTGTCTCAAGTTATATAAAACATACAAAATAGTGAAACGGCTTAACCATATAGAATTCAGACACATTCAGTCGTTATTTCGTCTCAAGACGGTAAAACACTGCAATCTCTCTCTCTCTCTCTCTCTCTTCACTTCCTGCACTTACTACCAACCCTGCTATGCTCATGAATTTTTGTAAATTCTTTTTGGAAACATTTTCTGTCTTGGGAGGAATCTTGCTAAAATCTTTTGGGTATGTGTCGGAAAACTAATAATGTGAAGTATTTCAGGTTCTCTGTACATGTGCTTGCTGCGTGGCAACAGAGTCGGTCACTGACGTTGTTGGTCCTTCGAGCTTAGGAAACCTTTGATCTTTATCATTTTTGGCGTGCTTTTTTATGTCAGTTTTCATGAAACTTATACGATAATACTTTTACCGGCATTATTATCATTGTTCTTATTAATATTAACAAAAAAATCAACTAACATTCACGTTCCAGTTGATAGTAGAGAAAAAGACTACGTGAAATTTGTGTTTCTGAGTTTTTTGCGGACATGAAACATCCAGATGAACAATTTTCAAAATACTCTTCTTACTTCCTGCGGTTATTTTCAGTGTCCTTGTTATACATAAAATAAAAGAAAATAGAAACAAGGATTCTGAGTTTACTGTCCCTGTCATTCTTTACTGTTCCTGTAACTTCTTTTCCAATTTCTGTTATCGCGATTTATTTCAGCGCACTCTTCTCTTCATGAAACAGTCTATCTGTTTTATGTTTTATATTTTTGTATCGTTTATTCACATATTTATTTTTTAAAGTAATTTTAAACTTATACGCGTGTAAAGATTCAATAGAATTTTTAATAGAATCAGAAAATCTTATGCTACTAATTCAAGTTTTCTCTTATATTATTTCAGAACTTATGTTATGCTGAACAGCGTTACTATTATGTTAATATTACCAATTATGATGGATAATCGTATCGTTATTTTCAGTAATTCCTTTGGTCACAGTTCATTGTTTTCTCAAATTAACAAGTATCTCTTCGCACAAACAATCAAACCTATATTTGTATTAATTGCAGATATGCGTCATGAATTCATCTGTTATACTACATATAATTACATTTGTGGAGTGTTGATTTTCTGTGATATTTCACAGTGTAGTTTGGCGTGTTGGTAATTGTTTAGAGCTATTGATGCGCAATGCCTATTAAACTTTTCCGAAAAAAAAAATGTTTAATAACAGCCATCATCCAACTGGTGATTTGTTTTCTGTTATTGACTTTCGAATTCATTTCATCTGGTGCCTTCATTTTTGTTCATATTTTTTTCACATGGTCACAGTTATAATATGTTTAGTTTGATTATTTAAAGCGGTTTTGTGATTGCGAAATTGGTCTAAAAACTGTTTCACCGATTCACATGGCCTTAATTATTTACTGATTAATATTTGGTTTATTAATCTACTTCCGTTCAATAATTTTCAATGGAAGTACGGTTTATACAGTAATTGCAGTGCATAGGTAGTAGAAAACGGTGAGTAATGTCAACCTTATGGAAAGGAGTTCTTTATTAGAGTAAGCTCAATGAGAAGTTGTTGAAAGAAAAATTTGCTAAATTGTATAAGAATCTAAAATAGTCCAGTTAAGCACGCGGTTTTTCGTAAGTAGGAATGTGATCGTATGCCACTTGAAGGAACTTGTCAGGTCATTTTCACTTTGATGAGAGCTAGTTAACGTATGCATTATTTTTAATAAACTGGACAATCAACACCGTATGAAAATTGCCAAACTCATATTAACTGTCTAGAAGTAACCAGGCCATTAGTCCTCAAGATGGGTCAAACGTCGTAGCAGAAAAAGGTGAATAACTGAGGCGTCTAGGAGTAACTTCCCAGGGTGGTGTTAACTTTAATTATATTTTTTTCAATTTTAAATGGAAGAAAAATTAAATTGTTACGGCTATTTTTACCTAGAACGAAATAATAATAAAAAATTACTTAATGTCTTATCACTGTCCCTTGGTAGGACTCTCAGCCCTAAACTATAGGCATTTGAACTCAAATACGAGTTAAAGTTAAAATTCGCTTTACATAAAA
>NC_089748.1:20200271-20277771 GCF_040412425.1 Macrobrachium rosenbergii
ATCTGTGATAAACGTAAATTCAGCAGAATATTTTATCAATCATTTTCTCCTTAATGAAACATTTTTATGAACTCACTCTTGAAACCAAGTACTGATATTCTCAACTGTCGGGTACTATAAAAATATATCCTACCCTTATTTAGCAAACCTTATAAACGCCATAGGCCCACAAACATAAGCATGAAATATATTTAAAGGATTTTTTTTTCTAAAAAATAGGTAATCGGATATTATATCAGTTTTGACGCGGATAATCCACTGAGATATGAACTATTTTCTCATGCAAAATGCCTAATAAATCCAGCATTTTTTTTTCTTTTATCTCAGGCACAGTTTCCTGGCCTTTTCTAACTGGACGCATTTAATTCCTAATTCAACAAATGAAAAAATTGGCGCAATTGAGTTTTCTATGCATCGTATAATTAAGGCCACCAAAAATATGTCTATCTTTCGGTACTCTCAGTACAACGCTGTATGAGCCGCTGCCCATGAACTTTAACCACTGCCCTGTGGTGTCCTGGCCTATATCTTTGCCAGATGTACGATTATGGCTAACTTTAACCTTAAATAAAAAAAAAAAAACTACTGAGGCTAGAGGGCTGCAATTTGGTATATTTAATAATTGAAGGGTGGATGGTCAACTTAACAATGTGCAGCTCTCTTAGCCTCAGTAATTTTTAAGATCTGAGGGCGGACAGACACACAAAGCCGCCACAATAATTTCTTTATTCTGTTGTTTAAGTTAACAGTTTTCATCACCAACCCGATGAAAATTGGATGGCTAGAAGCAAAAGGATTATAAGAAGCAAAAGGATTTTAACCGTCCAATTTTAAGACGATAAGAGCCTCACTCCATCACGTAGAAAGGAAGTCGGTTCGCTTTGTAAGTGGCCTCTTCAACCACATAGTCAAAACGTTTAATGTAAGATATATGCGATATTGAAATAGAGATGTGCCGAAGTACTCGAAATAACAAGTGTTTATTGCAAGTAGAACTAAGTGGCTTGTCAGTCAATTTTTTTTAGTCTAAAAATGCGAGTTTAATATAAAACACATAATGTATCTTCTGCATATTTATAACATCAAAATGAAATATTTATGTACCATTTTACCCATCCTTAGAGTTTGGTGGTTTCTTCAGCGATATTTAATTGAGTGAAGAACTAATTACAAGCCCCAAATCTGAATAGAAGAGGCAATGCACCTTCAGCATAATTTATCCAAACGACACGGACTAAGTGAGCTACATAATATCAACCTTTAAGTATTTTACAAATAGCTTTGTAAGAATATGACTGAATGGGCTAATAAATGTTCATCTAAATTATTAAATGAATATAAATATTGTTACATACAGAACTAAGAGTTTGTAAGTACAGATACTCATCTTCATCGTCCAACCTTCTAAAACAGTTCCAGGGATATGTTTTCATGCACTGGAAAGTAATACCCAAATTGGCTGCTAATTCAGTCATAATAATCATTCGAAGAATACTGTAAGTTCATAGTTAAATACATAGATAGCTAGTAACATTAAATTTCTAGGCATCTAAAAAAAAAGATAATAAACAGCTCAATTATTTTGAGCCACATGAAGATAATTTAACATAAAGTCATGTGAAGTATTCCTTGAAATGTTACTTTTAAAGTGTTTTACTGTAATCTCGTCCGACTGCGTGTAGCAAAAACTAAAGCAGTCCAAAACCTAAGCTTCGCGTTTCATCGAGCTCTTCGTCGTGCATTTCTTCAAAGCAAATTCCGAGAGCTTGTTTTCCTCCTCCAAGATTCCGTTCAAGCCATTCCGAGGGACTCTTTTGCCCTTTCCTCTTTTCTTAGTTCCTCAGATCTCATGGCTTTCATATTACCATTTACCGGAGAGAGAGAGAGAGAGAGAGAGAGAGAGAGAGAGAGAGAGAGAGAGAGAGAGAGAGAGAGATTAGATTTTAAATACTTATATTTCACCTGTATGACTCGCGTAAACTGAAGATTTCAAGAATTAGTCTTTTCATACCTTACTCCTACATCTCGTCATTGTTAAGAGGAGATCTCTTATTATGATAATGAGAAGAAACTATTTACTAAGGCGTTCAAAGGGATATTATGCTGTTCTCTCGATTCCAAACTCTAGATTCAGTGCTTTTGTAATGATGTGCTAATGTCCTTTAGTATTCAAGTGATGGTAAGTTTGTCCAAGTTCCTCATATTTAAGTAAAATGTTTCAGCCACAAAAAGAAAAAAAAAAGTCCAGTCATCAGATGCCTTTAACTGTGAACATAATAATGAGGAAGAGTAAGCATATTACACATAGATGGTAAAATACAAAAGTCTAATATCCATAAGAAATCGTATAGAAACTTGCAGAGCGTAGAAGCATAGTATTGTAGTTCCACTAGATAATGCCGCTGGAAAAGACTCAGAAAATCAGAAATGGGTACGCTCATAGTTAGAAAAAAAGAAAAAAGAAAAACAAGATTCCAAAGTGGTTTAAGAGCACATTTGGTTTAGAGAGGCTATATATGAAACTAGTCGTGACGCTCCTTTCCATAAGAAAGAGACATAGCCTACTGTAGAGAAAACAATAATCAGAGAAGTGACCTTGGTCCAAACTGTCTCTATTCCTTAAATGCGAAGTTCATATCAAGTTTCTGTGCAGAGCTAAAAGTTTAGAATATTTAGTTTGTCTTTAATTTGATTGTGAAAAGCACTAGGATTGCTTAGGTATAACTCAAGTGGTATATACTAATTTTGCAATTGCTCTGTTTTTCATTAAAACAAATTATCTATTTTTCTTCATTTTACTTATTTCAAGTTTTGGCATGTGGTTATAAATTAAAAATTAATGTTGCTTCGGTATGCGTTATTTAATACATATATATTATCTATTTCCTAATTAATCCAATGACAATTTACAAGCAGGCTGCATAATTTAGCAAAAGTTTATGGTACCTGATTTTTGGTTGATATCTCATGGAAAAAAAATCTCCTGAAAAGTGTGGACTTTGTAATAGTTGCCATAAGTTAAGATGGTGTAAGTGGAGCATCCCCAATAAGGGAACATTTTAAAAGAGTATTAGCTGAATTCCATTACTACGATGATCACTTGATGCAATAAAAATCATTCGGAACAATTCAACTATAACTATTATGTCAAATGTTTAATTATAATACTTTGGTGTTGCGTCCATACATACTATTAGAATCTGAAGCATAAAAATCTCATTGTCTGTTATTAGCGTTAGAAAATAAATTTCCTTAGTTACAGAGTGCGTAAGGAAAGTTTACAAATTATCTTTTATCAACATTATTTTCAGAAATACATCCATATACAAATTAGAATTTACAATGGAAATTGTTAACAAAAAGAGATTCTGTCTGCTATGATACATTTTATTCATTGAAACTTCGGGAAAAAACGTGATTCTATTAACGCAAGCATTGCTTTATAAAATATCTTATCCTAAAACATGGTCACACCGATCACATTTCGATTTTTAAGAGTTCCTTATAATTTCTGAAATACTCAAGTATGATTTGGAAACCTTGCATTCCAAATCAGTATACGAACGATGCTGAAAACTAAAACAAAACAAAACAAAATTGTATTCGAGTTAATATGAGATAAACGGGTTCCAGGGTATCCTGAGATATAGGCATGAAGCGCTAACTTCTTATTTCCCACAATACCTCGGAATCTCCTAAAAACGATCATTATTTTTTTTACGCAATATAATAGATAATTTCTAGCAAAACAAAGACTTACAGTAGTATATCAAATAAGAAACAGATGGTGCGAAGAAGGCCAGGGCAAAAGTAATCCAATAAAACGCCATAATCATTCAGCCGACGAGGATGGAGATAAATCTTGGCTATAATCAATGTATGAAAGATAAATTTACGGCAAGATACGGCATTGGCTTAGCCGCAGAGGAGAAATAATTTCTTTTGCTATTTCATAAATTTATCGCCTTCATATATTAGCTCGCATCGGAGACTGGCTCTTGTGAATCATCCGGGGTGGGAATGAATTCGCGTCTTCTTTTCTTCGGATAAAACAGGGCGAAGCTGTTCTCTCCGCCTCCATCTTTCACATAACGCCGAAACTATCATTTTTAACCTTCAAGTGGATAGTGGGTACAAGCAGTACTTTTAATCGTTTTTTTTCACTTTCACCAAATGCTCATTTTTCTTGGCCTACTTTTATGAACCAGCAAAATGTTCACCTGTGCTCTTACAAATGCCGGCAAAGTTTAAATAATTTGCAAATACATCATACTTAAATATTCAAAGTACATTATGTATACTCATTGTCTTATGAAGATCAGTAATTATAGGCAGAATATTAGGTAAAGGTAAAATGAGCATTTATCTGGATCTCATGCCATGTTATGAAAACAATTACCGAAATAGCAAATAAAACGTGTTTTAAAAATGCACATATAATGCAGTCAAACAATAAAAAATCACTATTATCTTTAGTGTATAATGGCTGACAAAAATAACAATAAACCATGTCAATGCAACGATAATTTATCGAAGGGTTGCGTGGTGCAAAAAAAAACAATAAATATCTGTTACTCTGCGCTGGGCGAAGATCTTTTATTGCAAATCCTGTACAATTTCATTTCGCTAAATTAAGCACAGTCAACAAATTCTATTCACCTTTGAAATGGTTCTAATAAGAAAATTATTTGAAACGGCGGACTGGTCGAAGAAATATGTCGATAAAAGGTCGTATAAAACATTCTTCAGAAACGAACTTGATAAAAATTGCCTAAATAGTTATTAAGATCCTAACATAGAGCAAATTAGTTCAGTTACTAACTTGCCACTTGCAAGGTTTTTTTAGCATTATTATTTTTTCTCATTCATGAAACGGATATCTGTTCATTCAGTTTATACAAGAGATTTTCATGCATACTTTCTTAAGTTTTTTTAATTAAGAAGTTATTGTACCTAATTAAATTATTGGTATTTACTTGATTGATTCATTCTTAGGAACTAACTAAATGATATTTGCAGAGTGACTGAAAAGACTGCTTAGATAAGATTTCGTAGGGGTATAGAACGAGGTTCCGCTTTTTTTAGTTTTCTGTATAAGAAAACTATTGTGCCGGCTTTGTCTGTCCGTCCGCACTTTATTCTGTCCGCGCTTTTCTGTACGCCCTGAGATCTTAAAAACTACCGAGGTTAAAGAACTGCAAATTGGTATGTTGATCTTCCACCCTCCAAACATACCAAATTGCAGCCCTGTAGCCTCAGTAGTTTTTATTTTATTTAAGGTTAAAGTTAGCCATAACAGTGCTTCTGGCAACGATGTAGGATGGGCCACCTCCGGGCCGTGGTTAAAATTTCATGGGCCGCGGGGTATACAGCATTATACCGAGACCACCGAAAGATAGATCTATTTCCGGTGGCCTTGACAATACGCTGTATCAACTGTACAGAAAACTCGATTGCGCCGAAAAAACTTCGGTGCATTTTTTTTTTTTTTTTTTTTTTTTTTTTTTTTTCTTTCAAATCTGCTAACTGACCCCCGGTACAGCTCACACCGAACGCTACCTCAGGCTCTCGCTGAATCTTGCAATATGATCAGATTGTCGGGCGACTAATGATCCTGACGATTATCAAATACGCACTCATTAATCAAGAGCTGGATCCATTTGGCCTCCGCTCGCTTATGGTCCGGACCTCCAAGTGAAGACCAGGATTCGAAAGCATTTGCATCAGAGACGTTCACATTTTCACTGAGACTCTGTATAATGGCCTTGTTTATTTGTCTTTTAGTAATTTCCTGAATATTCTGTTTCTATTTATTCCTCATCCTTTCTCATTTCTTTTTCGCAATTCATCTTCTTTAGTTATTGATTTGCATTTCTGATTCTTCACCTACAACACATCTCGCTTTCTTGTGGGCTTTAGCGACAATTCTTGATAGTTAATTTCTCATGATTGCTATAATAATGGCTTTGTATTAAAAGCGATTATTTTGATTACTGTCTCAAATTCTTTCCTTTTCTATTGATCACACTTGTTCAATCAGGTAGCCTTCGTCTCTCTGACAATATACGAATTCAAGATGGAAGACCCTTTTACCATTAACTATTGCTTTCGTGAAGGATGTTATGCCTTCCATTTAGCTTTTGTTATTTTGTTTTTCTTTGCTTGAAAAGATTGCGGAGAAAATAACTGACTTATCTTCAGGAAAAGATTTACCTGAAATTTAACTTGTAGTAATTCGACGCAAGGTGGTCGATGTGTCACTAATAAAGTTCGTAAACCATTAATTTTATTCATAATTGAGATTCTTTATAATAAATGTGGTACTATTGCATATTTGCCTTTAGGGGTGAAATATGTTTCTGCCAATTTCATGTGCTAAAAAAATAAACATACCTGTGTTTTAAACAAAAAAGAGATGAAAGCAGTATGCTTGAAATGTGGTTAGCAGAACATTCGTAACTCGTAGATGTGATTCAATATTTTTTTGTATCCCACATGACTATTATGTTCAACTGCGATTTGAAAATTTGAGAACCGGATGGAATTGTTGTAAATACGTATTGTAAATACGTATTATACTACCAGTTATGTATGAAAGTATGCTAAACCCCGAATTTAAAAAATGGTTACTAACTGTTGCATGTACTGTATGTATGTATGTATGTATTTATATATGTATACAGGGTTCTGCCTCTTTCAGAAGTGTCACACATGCAAATTCAGTTTGAAAACAGCCTCGAATTTAATTCTACTAAGTTATTCGTGAGAGAATGTACAGCATATCGTTTTGGAATGTATATTGAAAATATAATGTATATACTTTTCCTCTTGACATCAAAGGGACGGAGAAAATAAGCAACGGAAAACAAAAAATAGTATGAAAGGCAGCGAAATGATTCGATCCGGATTTTTAATTTGCTCGTGTTATTTCTAAATAAGCAATCAGATAAACTGCTTTGTTCAATATGCAACATTTAACTTGTGCCAAAATGTATAAATTTATATTCAGGAAAAAAAAAAGACTTGGGCTCTTTTTTGTACAGAGCTGATCTGATTATCAAGGCTGTTCATCATATGCCAACAAATACTGGGAAAATAAAATAACAAACATAAACAAAAAGATAAAAAGGCACCTGTACGGCATTATCGACGATTACATTCAGAGAAAAAAAATGGGAAAACAGTTTATTTTGATCAGCTCAGAGAAGTGGTCAAAAAATAATGATTCATATTTATTATATTATAATCTTGAGTGTGCTGATCTTTTTCGCCAGTTATAAAACATTTTCTACAGGGGTATCTCCCAACCTTACATCCTCTGATCTAACCTATACTGAGATACCGGGTTCTTGCCAGGACAGGGGAGTTTCGCCTCTCCCCTTAACCTGGATGATCACAGTAAATTACAGGGATGTATCCTAATTGTATTTTACCTCACCTTCCCTAACCTAATTGTACTTGGCTCTTACCTGGCTAGGACCCCTAAGCACTTCATGCTAAAGTGTCCTAATGCACCATAAATCATAGAAATGAAATACTTTAATTCGTTTCAAGCTTCCCCTGCACATCAGATCTAATCGGGCGTAGAGACTACCCACTGTCTTCCCTGCAGCGTAGCATAAATCACAATCCTTTCTTTAAGGTCAGAAGGTGCGGTTAGAAGGCTAACGTTTGTTCCTGTTGTCTCAGTCTCGGGTGACCCTGTTTATTTATGAACGTCATTTATCCAAAGAGAAGAGAACATTGGAAGGGATAATGATACTTCCAGCCTGATAAAGGGTTGTTTTGCCATGGGCAATGCCTAAGTTAAGGCTGCTGTTGTTAAACTAAGATTCCCAAGAAGTGACCATGAATGTCTGGAATAGCTTGGAACATCGATAATCGAAATGAAATATAACTCAAGTTTCGTTATTTTTTATCTATAAATACGTAATTTATCTCTCCTCATAATCTATGTGAAAATCACACCTAAATGACCACCATTCGAATATTTCTGACAGAAAATTTCGTATCAGTGAGAAATTAAAGTATCACAGAACGAGGTAACCCTTTGATGTGCATGACAGCAGTGTTCTTGATTCTGCCTTTCATTTTTTAATACTGAGTACTTAATAGTGGGAAGATCCTGATTAATTATTCAGTTGACTTTCATTAGCGATTAATGTTTGCAATTTGTCCGGTCTTCATATATATTTGTTTATTACTCACTGACCAACATATATATTTCTCCATATACTCATATATATTGGTTTATTGCTCACGTGAACAACATATATATTTCTACATATACCAACTAATGTGATATTTGTCTGAGTGATATAATCATAGTGTGGTTTCTATCCTAGTGACAAAGCCAATTACAGCGGTGCAATTCGAACCTTACCTTCTCTAATCTAACTTATCCCATGGGCATTAGGGAGGGGGGTTGAAAAGAAGCTGGAACGAACAGAAATGAGGATTTTTGGGTCGATTTCAAGGATATCAGTGAGTGAGAGGCTGGAAAATGAAGGCAGGAGAAGTGGTGGGATGGTAAAAATTGCTCATATGATAAGGCAGCCGAGATCGAGATGGTATGGGCATGTGGTAAGGATGGGTGAGGAAGGCGGAGTGAGGAGGGCTCGGGTGAAACCTGTTAGGGTTGGATGGTCAAGAGAGAGACAAAGGATTAGATGTATTAATAAAGTGAAGGAGGATTTGGAGAAGGGTCTAGTGGATGAGATGCTTTCGATAGGAATCGTTGGACGCTTCAAGACAACCGAGCCCTTAGCATAGGTCAGAGGTAGGCTTAATGAAGATCTATCTTAGTTACATGATCTTAATGGCATCGGTTTTATGACATATGGTGTGGTGCTTTTTAAATTCCAAAGAGACGTCTTGTTTGCCTATGTGACATGTGTTGTTAGTTGTGAGGTGGTGCAACACAAACCTGTTAATAATAATAATAATAATAATAATAATAATAATAATAATAATAATAATAATAATAATAATAATAATAATAATAATAATAATAATAATAATAATAATAATAAAAAAGCCAACCACGTGTAACATGTTAGTTGTTGGAGACCAAAATTATGGATCCAGTCGACATTGCACGTGAAGATCCAACTCTACACTTCCATCTCGTTTGAAATGATACACAATCAAGCCAAACCCGTGTTTAGGCCCCATGTTAAGACCAAAGTTAAGATAAAGACGATAAAACAGCAGAATGTTCAGAGATAAAGTCTAGTGCCAAGGCGATCAACTATTATCAGAAACCAGTCAAATGTAAGAATCTCCGACAGAGATAATTGGTCACAATTTCCAGAATGCTGTTTGAATATCCGTTAAGTAATGTAATTTTTTTCTGAACACATTTGATAATTACGGAAGTATGATATATAGGCACAGACATCATCTGTCAGTGAGAAAAAGCAAGAGAGAAAAAAAAAATTCATAGGAAGAGATAAAGGGTTGGTGGGAATTGCCAGGTCACAAAAACGGCATCAGTTACAAAAAGTTCAATTTAGCCTTTGAGATGCAAGGGATGTAATGGCTTCAGCCAACACACCCACGAGCGTGTAACTGTAAAAGACCGCATTGATAACCGAATTACATCTCTCTCTCTCTCTCTCTCTCTCTCTCTCTCTCTCTCTCTCACACGCGCGCAAATACACACACACATATACGTGTCTTTCAATACTCTGGCATAAGGAATTTTCAATTGGTGTTGAAAGTTTGTGTTTAAAAATAGCACCTACACACGCGCGCGCACATAAAGCCGTTTCTATTAACAGGCGGATGCAATTCCACCTAATCTGCTTAATAGCAGTAAACTCCCAGTGCAGAAAACTTCCACAACAGTAGTGAAATACCAAATTATATGTCGTGTAAAAATTAACGGAGGCTTAATCATATAGATACCTCCTGAGATCTGGAATTGTACTGAAACCGAAGTGGAAGCAGTGTCTAAATAGTGACCTGCTGGAAGTCATTTTCCTTATACCTGAAAGACGGGAAATTTGGCTTTATTTAAGGTTTTTGGTTCCGTTCCATGCTACGAGAATCGGGCTTCTTCCAAGGAGTAATATAAGGAAAATTCTCAATCGGAGCATCATTTCCTAAACACAAGAATCTAAAAGAGCTGGGGACTTGTATTTGTTTTTATTTGCAAAAAAAAAAGTTCTTACTAAAAGAGGAATAATTAGTTACGAGTTAAATAGCAGAAATTTATATTCCAAAGCAACTTACATTTCGACATCGAACTTATAAATATATGTATAATTTTCTTTTCAGTTAATCATTCATTTAACAACTTCATTCAGTTTGTCATTCACTCAACTTAAAAATGTCGATAGAATAAAAAAAAAAACCCTGTCAAGTCAGGTAATTTAATGATTGACACATGCAAATTCATCGAAACAGTTCTCTTTTCGATAGATTTGTCATCGCATTAATCTGCGCTTCGTTAATGGTTCTTAACGGATTAATAACAATCAACCAAGGTTTTAAACATTTGTATCCTAGTTTTAAAAACTTGAATACTCTGAAAATTATTTTTTCTATTCTTTTGAAAATGTATATTTCTCTTATGATCTGAAGTAAACATTCTTTTTCCTCTTCAAAAAGAAATATATCATTCAGGTTCCGTATTTTCACAAAACATATTTCACATAAAATTATTTGTAAAAATAAGTTTACTACATTAAAGATTTTCCTTTGTTCTCGCCAATCCATTTTTCTAATGCGGGAAACTACCTGCAAATGACGTATTGTTAGCATGAGTATTTCCTCTGTTCTAGATGCTTGAAATATTAGCTTCTTGTTTCCAGAAAATAAATACGGATTTTGCTCACCAACAATTTCCATTATGTTCTTTGCAATGAATTATCATATTATTTGAAGAAACTTCCTTTACTTTTCATGGAGAATTCTAGATAATTCACCTGCATGTCTGAGAATCTTAGAAAATTAGCGAATTATTTCTCAGAGAAAATACATATTTCTTTCATATATAATGTTGAACAGTCTAAAAAAAAAAGATGTCAGCTTCCGTCATTTAATCTTTTCGAATAAAAAATGAACCCTGAATTTTACCCGCGTGCCAGTTGAGTCAGGATCTTTTTAGAGACAGATATTTTCAAAAAGCTACAAAGAAGTAAGGGAAATGACAAGGAAAAGCGTTTCCCCAAATCTCCTGGAATGACGCACTGAATTACCATAAATTAAAAAAAAAAAAAGGCTGTGCCTACTAATCAAAGATAGTCTTCGTGAAAGGTCCGTCAATATTCCCCCTCATACTGAGAGAGAGAGAGAGAGAGAGAGAGAGAGAGAGAGAGAGAGAGAGAGAGAGAGAGAGAGAGGCTGGGGGAGAATTGGACTAATGACACAGATTTTCTGAAAATACAAAAAAAAAAAAAAAAATTAAAAGGTTAAACACGAGGAAACAAAAATAAGAGAAACGTTAAGTGCTGAATTTAATTTGACATTAGATACTGAACTTGCCATATAAAAATTCTCATGTGATTTATTGTCCTAATAAATACTAATATCAGCACTGTACGCATAGATCGTGCAATGATATGAAACTGTTGATTAAGGTAATAACGCGATTAGCCTACACCATCAAACTGCAGCTGAGTAGTACACTGAAAAAACGTTAAACTAAGACAAAAAAAAACACACAACAGACGTATTTGAAAAGATTACCTATTCGCTGCCAGATTACAGCTATTCACACATAATTTCTTACAGCAGCCGCAAAATCCGTCTTACAGGAAATTTTTTTCCTATGTAAAAATTCCCTCTTGCATCAAGAAAGTCATTTCTGTTTTTATCACTAACTTCACACGCACACCCAGCGTAACAGGAACGTCCATTGTGACAGGAATTCTCCATTTCCAGGAGTAAATACAAGGAAAGGAATTCTCCCTAATTCCCATGAAATGAAATACCGTTACACCAAGAGCCATGACAACGACAGTGCATCTGTTAATCTTGGTTTGTTATTAATGTCGGCTTCTGTCTTAATTACCCTGAGAGAGAGAGAGAGAGAGAGAGAGAAAGAGAGAGAGAGAGAGAGAGAGAGAGAGAGAGAGAGAGAGAGAGAGAGAGAGGTAATGTGAAAGGAAAGTATTACCGATATTTTCTGTGATTCCTAAGGATAAATGGATCAACATGGGTGAACAGGGATTAGGTTGACCTTGAGAGAGGATGTCAAGAGGGAAATTAAATAATATGAAAATGAAAGTACGGAAGTTTTGATAAATATGAATGAATGTGTATATTACAGTGTTACACTTTGTCCAAAGCCGACAAGTCCTGTAAAACAAACCCCCGTAGTGAGGTAGTGCTGTCGTGCACTGTAGACATTACTAAAGGTTCTGTGCAGCCTCCCTTCTCCCCTAGCTGCAACCCCTTTCATTCCTTTTACTGTGCCTCCATTCATATTATATTTCTTCCATCTTGCTATCCACCCTCTCCTTACAATTGTTTCATAATGCAACTGCGAGGTTTTCCTCCTGTTACACCTTTCAAACCTACCACCTCTGAATTTCCCTTCTAGCGTTGAATGAGCTCATAGGTGGTATATTCCCCAACTGTATTATGGTTCGGGACCTTCCTTGAAAAAAAACGGGACGCGATATCTGAAAAACTAACCATAGAATCTTCTTGAAAATAATCTCAATATGTTTACCACGCCCAAAATACTGGTGGGATTATCTGTAACTATCCCAACCTAACCTAACCCAACCTAGAGGCATGGCAAAAAAAAAAAAAAACCGAGGCGCAAACTTGTCTGGCCGTGCTTGGCCTTTGGCCCAAAATCTATATTCTATTCCATTCTATAAAATAAACCTATCAGTGATGGATGTGGCAAAAGTTTTCTTCGTCGTTTAAACAGCGGCAGTTTTATGAGTAGGCTTCCTGTCTTGAAGATGAGACTTTCTTTTAACAGCGTAGGCTGCTAAGCATGACCAGGTGACAGAACTTAACAAGAGAACAGAAAATTAGGCAGTATGGGTAACAGTCCCGAAAGTACACAAACTAAATGACAGACAGAACAAATGACTACATGGCCTAATTACATACAGACTACCTCGACCTACCAAGTAAGAGGCAAGCATTCTAACTGACTGACAGAGGACACTGGCAGATATCAAAATACTTTCTTCCAGGCTAATAAATAGTTAAACTACCACAAAACGGAATCAATAGTAGAAAGAAAACACACTGACAAAGATACCGATATCTTCGCCGGTATAATATAAGAGTGGAAATTACAGCTAGACTATTTCAACAAAAATAGACGCAATATCTTATTTAAACCATTAATTATAGACAAGTTTAATTAAAGAATAATACTTGACTCAGAAATGAAACGGTTGCCGTCGCAGTCCTTAGGCACTAATATTCACATATTAGTGCCTAAGCTTCAAATGAATATAAACTGGTTAATGATATAGTGAATTGCATGTTTCAATGACTATTCCGTTACTTAGACATCTGAAAGATAGAAGACCTAATGATTAAAATAGATTAAGACATTTTCTTTATACCGGTGCACGTCATCACAATTACACATACTTATTCCTCAGTACCGAGGGCATTCTTCTACTGCCTTTCTCCAAATTTCAGTGGGATCTTCCCTGCTGTCAAACAGAGATTTCAGGATATTATCTTCAGACAACTCAACGAGTTCCATTTGTAACTGTTCGGGTGCCTCTGATGCATCAAGTAAGTCAGGCAGAAAAGGTAGTTTCAGGGTGATGTCTTGCTTTTCAAAATCACTAAAACTTCCACTGTATTCTTCTATTAATGAGTCGAAAACTGACTCGTAGTCTTTAAAGGACCTGCAGGTATACTCTTCATTTTCAATCATTACTTTCGTTAATTGGGGAAAGTGTTCTTCTAAAAGCTTTAACTGAACAAGAAAGGAGCTGAAAAATAACAAGCTCTTTATAAACGGCATAACTTTTGGCCACATATCATATACAAATTTATTTTTGCCTTTCAACGAAATATTCAACTTATTTTGTTTTAACCAAACACAACATCTGTGTGGAAATTTGAATCTGATATTTTACAATGTTTATTGTTTTCTTTGAAAAAGTAAAATATGTGTTCTCGTAAAGACAAAGGTTTGACCAATACTTGTGCTTGCGACAACCAGCATACTTGCGAATGATGGTGCAAATCTACACTAATTGTCTCGTCATCCATCATCAGCATGTTTCGAAACTGACGATGCCTCATGGAGTTTGCTCGAAATTTGGGATCATTTTTCTTATTTTTACGTCTCTCTATTTTATCTATTAGTGATTTATAAGGTTAAGAGATTATTTCATTCATTTATTTTACACCCTGCACGAATTTAGCATTAGCTTGTCCTAATTTTGTAAGAGTTCTATTATTGTAACCAAGTGGTATTCATGGGTTTTATAGTAATTAATATTTATTTTTGAAAGATGCAGAAGGTCGCTTTTGATGACCGAGAAGGGCGCAGCTTCCCCACCACTGTTCTATAGCTTTGCTATGTGCAGCAAGTACTGCTACTCAGACGGTATAGAAATAGGTGCATAACACTAGATGATCGCTAAACACGATTTAAACAATCTCTTCACATATTGAAGATAATAGTTTTAGAACTAACCACTGATTCAAATCAGCTTTAAAACTGATATGGCCGTAGATAGAGAGAGAGAGAGAGAGAGAGAGAGAGAGAGAGAGAGAGAGAGAGAGAGAGAGATTTTCCACAAATCCAACAGAACGAGTTACTCATTTTTCCAAAAGTATTCCCGCAGCAACATCTGAAGGGGAGAGACTATGGCTATTCAGTAGCTAAAACTGTATATTCGTATATTTCCGTAGAAAGAAGCTTCTCGGTTTTCTCATCAGATGAAAGGAGAGAGGGGAACCTTCTTTGTATTACAAAAGGATGACAGATCTTTCTTTACGGAGCCGGGAGAAATATGACATTTTCTATTTGGAGATTGGTGCGCTTTTCCTTGTTCTGTAATATACACACGTGTATATGTATATATATATATATATATATATATATATATATATATATATATATATATATATGTATGTATCATATATATACACACACATATATATATATATATATATATGTGTGTGTGTGTGTGTGTGTGTGTGTGTGTGTGTGTGTGTGTGTGTAATATATCAACCCCTGCCTTCCAGTTCCCAATTCGTTGCGCAGTGAAAGAAGGAGGCATTGTTTATGTCAGGAAGCAATCTTAAACACCGTCACTGCCGTAATTGACGCTGTTCTATCAATGGCGAGGAAACATTTTTCGCGAAATATTCAAGCTTTGGTGGTTAACAATATCTGTCTTGATAAAACTTTCTCTTTTCCATTCGTAACAACAATACATTTTAAGATCTACAGAATAAAACTTTTTGACGAAACTAGCATGTAGGGTACGTAACTTCTATCTTATACATTTATCCCCGAATATGGAAATTTATGTTACTGATAACGATAGTTTGAAAAAATTAGCATATACTGTACTTCATTAACTTAGATGAATTTGATTTTTTCTTATAATTAATCATTATATAATCGATCTGATTAAAAAGTTAAGTACTGATATAAATAATGACCATTTTACCTCACAAATTTATCCGTTTGTTCCATTGTCTGTTCGATTCTGCGATGGTAATTGACTTGGCATTGAGAGAAGCGGACTCTTTCATAAGTCAGCAAACAGTATTTCCACACACGTAGATACAAAAACATGCAATCTTTATTTTCGGCAGGAAATAAATGAGAAGGATACTTTGAAAGCGCAAATTAATGAGGCGGCATTAATAACCACAGTTAGAAATCAAAATAAACATATCCCCTTCAGTAAAAACAATTTTACCTCTCTTAACAACATTGTGAAAATATAAAAAAATAAAAAACTTATAGTGATAAAACGTTCAAAAGAAAAACAAAAGAAAAGAAAGGTTAGCAATTCGCTCAGAAAGGGACTTCTCTAACCCCCTCTGCCGGAAAGGAGGACTCTTCTCTCCCCTCTCCAAGATGGAGGATTCCTCTGGACAAACAGGCCAGTTCTTGTCACACTGGCTCTCTTTTTCATTTCTAGCAAAACTTCATCGACAGACGCAGTTGATATATTAGCTTTATAGAGAGAGAGAGAGAGAGAGAGAGAGAGAGAGAGAGTCCTAGAATTTATTTATCTTTGACGAGTTTGTTGAAGTTTTTCAACAAACTCTTATATAATAATGATAATGACATTATTGGCACTTTGTGCACCACACACACAACACACAAATGCATATACTATTTATATATACTGTATATATGTGTATATATATATATATATATATATATATATATATATATATATATATATAAAATATATATATGTATATATATAATATATATAAATATATATATATATATATATATATATATATATATATATATATATATATATATATATATATATATATATAATCCTTCAGTGAAAGCGAAAAACTAACCAGGTCCGGGATTGGTGAGAAAGTATTGATGTTATATTTGTTTTACTCATTGCAATTGTACCTCAGAATTCGATTCCGGACCCTTTTCATTCTCATCTGGAAACTTGCTTTAGTCCCTCATATAGCCAAAATAAATAATGTTTCTCAACAACTAAACGTTTAATTTTCTTATATCCACCTGGCATGCAAACGTTCACGGTGGGCACTATACAGACAGAACTTTTCAAATTTTGTTTATTTGAACGTTATATTTTTAGATCCTGACATTTTCTGTTCATCTTTCACCCCGTTCATACTTTGCATATGTGGTTGGTTCTCGTGTCATCGATCTGAACCTGTGAGACGACGAACCACTTATCACTTATAATTCCCCTTCGGTATATATACAAGTATATATATATAATATATATATATATATATATATATATATATATATATATATATATATATATATATATATATATATATATATATATATATATATATATATATATATATATATGTAATTCTAATAGCCACAATGCCCTCTTAACTTCTCGAATTCTTCGCGGTTTTTTGGATATGCGTGTAACTACGAAGCCATAACATCCAAACACAAGAATTTGAAGAGACTGTGATTGCCGTGGTCAGGTCGGGAACGTGACCTCCTTGTGGTTAAGGTGACGCGGGTTCGTCTCCCACGAACGGCAATCACAGTCTCTTCAATTTCTTGTGTTTGGATGTTACGGCTGGGAGACGAACCCGCGTCACCTTAGCCACAAGGAGGTCACGTTGCCGACCTGACCACGTGGTCAGGTCGGCAACGTGACCTGTGGTTAAGGTGATGCAGGTTCGTCTCCCCGCGACCGGCAATCACAGTCTCTTCAGTTTCTTGTGTTTGGATGTTACGGCTTCGTAGTTACAAGCACATCCAAAAAGCGCGAAGAATTCGAGAAGTTAAGAGGGCATTGTGGCTATTAGAATTACATATGTGTCTGGTAAAAGTGACCAGTAGATTCTACATATATATATATATATATATATATATATATATATATATATATATATATATATATATATATATATATATATATATATATATATATATAGCCCTGAATACATTGATGAGAAATAGATAAGATTATGAATACAGGCAAGTAATTGAAATATCATAACTGTGTATTAAAAATGCATTAGAGGCGACAAAAAGACTATGTATCAATACCAAAAAGAACCCTGCAACACAAAAAAAATTGTTTGTACTGCCTTATAATAATAATATTAAAGATATATATATATATATATATATATATATATATATATATATATATATATATATATATATATATATAATTGAGTCCCCCACCCCTACAGCATAAACTAAAATTGATATGGACAAAAATAAAAGTAATTCAGAACAGCTATTTATTTAAATTTCTCTCTGAGTATTTGAGTCTTTAATATTTTGTGTGGCCTCCATCTGCCTGTACCACAGACTGCATTCTTGAGGGGTATGATTTCAGCAAATTGCAAAATAAGCTGAGACTCAAACTCCATTTCCCTGAGCTTGGTATACCATCATAGTTCACTGTGCGCACTTGAACACGATCCTTTAAGATACTACCAATGCTTTCACACACATTAAGGTCTTGTGAGTCACCTGGAAATTCACTTGAAGAGAAGAAATTGATACCACTGTTTCGGGAAGCAGCTCCTGTGTCTGAAGAGCCTTGAAACATGGTGCCTTATCATGCAAAAATGTGACTTCTTCAACTGATAACACATTTTCAGGATATTTGAGGAAAGGAAATACTCTACCAGTAAGCACAGTTTCTCCGAAGTCTTCGCCATTCCACGACTGTCCTTTTTCTTTGATGATCCACATTAATCGTTTGGCTGTGAAACAGAGAAAAATTCCCAAACATTCAGGAAATTTTACCACTTGGCGATAGCGCATATCATCGCTGATATCATCCAACTTTGCAGCCCAAATGATGTCATTTTATGATTTGGCTTCCTGACTGTGTAAATGAAGAATTCGTCTGATGCAGCAACATGGAGAAAGTCAGTTTCATCCCAGTCTTTAAGAAATGAACGACAAAACCATGTGCGGTCTTCTCTCTGTTGCTGAGTGATGTTGAGCATGCTGATAACATGAAATGGCTTGATACCAGACTTTTTCAACTCACGATATACAGCACTATAACTTCTCTTCTTTCCCCTTTTTGTTTCTAGTTCCAGCGCTCATTTACATAAAGACTTTCTTAGTCTACCCCCTAACTCAGCTATGATGTCTTTTGACTCCTGAGAAAGGACTTCAGGCCTTCCAAGATTCTCGCTCTTTTTGTGATGACAGTCATATGGATTTTTGTTCCAGTTTCTTTTAACAAAGGATTCATCTTTTAATGTATTTAGCTATCCAGGAACGTGAAATGAAGGATGCACCAGCATCCCTGGCCTCTCTGAACGTTATAGCCTGGATTCGGTCAGCCCATCTGACTTCCTCCGAGTCGTTAGCCATGGCTGTATCTAACTCCCGCCACTCAGTCTGAAAATACAAGAAATGTAAAATGAAAAATAGCTTAATAGAAACTTAAAATAATGTACTTGGAGATGGGCTATAGCAAAAAAAGCTTCATAACTTTCCATTTGCTCTGTGGAGGGGGACCTCTAATTTTGAAACACCTGGTATATATATATATATATATATATATATATATATATATATATATATATATATATATATATATATATATATATATATATATATATATATATATATATATATATATATATATATATATATATATATATATATATATATATATATATATATGTATATATATATGCATATATTATTTTCGAGGTACAGCTGAATAGGATATTAAACGACCTTATTAACTTAATGTTTGTGTATAAAAACCACGGTGTTGTGATAAAAATTCACTCATAAAAATGGCTACGTACTTGGAACACACCAGTCGGCTGCCATGGTGGAGTTGGGCTGATACCGACGCTAAGTACAAATACCTGTTCGACGGTGATTAGTAAAGCAGAGACGGTATCAAATTATACCTTTCTTGATAGCTGGGGAGTTGAGGGCTGTTCTCAGCTAACACTCTGCTAGGCACGAGTTCGAGTCTCCGCCCGGCCAATGAAGAATTAGAGGAATTTATTTCTGGTGAAAGAAATTCATTTCTCGGTATAATGTGGTTCGGATTCCACAATAAGCTGTAGGTCCCGCTGCTAGGTAACCAATTGGTTCTTAGCCACGTAAGATAAGTCTGATTGTTCGGGCCAGCCCTAGGAGAGCTGTTAATCAGCTTAGTGGTCTGGTTAAACTAAGGCATACTTTTTTATCGTCACTGAACGTCGTTGTTTCTCGTGTTCGGCGGTTCAAGTCCGTGAGACGACGAACCACTCATCAGTTTTAATTGCCCTTCGGTATACTTACAGTATATATACATATATTTCCGACGTAGCGAATTCGATATTAAACGACATTTGTAGCTTAATGTTTGTCTATAAAAAATCACGGTGATGTATTAAAAATTCATTCATATACAGATATAATATAAATATATATATATATATATATATATATATATATATATATATATATATATATATATATATATATATATATATATATATATATATATATATATATATATATATTGATACACTCCACAATGAAGATGAAGGAGAAACCAGAGGAAAGGAAATAGAGTTCTTAATTTGTCCCAACAGTTTCGCCCTCCATCAGGCCTCTTCCAGGGAACTTTATTGACTAATCAGTTTAAGAAAAACATATACCGGACATATGTTTACATTTGGCTTCAAGACTTACATAAAACAAACAACCACAAATAGTTTGGTGCTTACAACTGTTACAGGATAATATAAAATATAAATTGTCTAGTACATAGTTCGTCCAATAGAAAGGTTAACAGTCTAATGAGGCTAAACAGGTAATTAAGTGAATACCTAAGTCAATATATTATATAATTTGTACTGGTTTTCATGATATGTAGAAATAGCGGGTCTGTCCTGAATAAGCCTATACTGCCATTGAAGTTATTGTTTTCAGTATATTGAATACATGCTGTTTCTATTAGAAACAGCATGTATTCAATATACTGAAAACAATAACTTCAATGGCAGTATAGGCTTATTCAGGACAGACCTGCTATTTCTACATATCATGAAAAACCAGTACAAATTATATAATATATTGACTTAGGTATTCACTTAATTACCTGTTTAGCCTCATTAGACTGTTAACCTTTTTCTATTGGACGAACTATGTACTAGACAATTTATATTTTATATTATCCTGTAACAGTTGTAAGCACCTGTTAACCATTTGTGGTTGTTTGTTTTATGTAAGTCTTGAAGCCAAATGTAAACATATGTCCGGTATATGTTTTTCTTAAACTGATTAGTCAATAAAGTTCCCGGAAGAGGCCTGATGGAGGGCGAAACTGTTGGGACAAATTAAGAACTCTATTTCCTTTTCCTCTGGTTTCTCCTTCATCTTCATTGTGGAGTGCATCGTGAAGATTTTATCTTCGTGATTGAGAAGAATACAACTAAATATATATATATATATATATATATATATATATATATATATATATATATATATATATATATATATATATATATATATATGAATGTCTTTTCCTGTAATACTACAGTGTACTATGAAAATAAGAAGGCCCATAAAACACTATTTAAACGTTGAAACCATATATTTCGGGCACTTGTTTCTGTGCCCCTGTTCACAGGTAGAATATGGACAGGTGGAAAGTTACAATGGTATATATACAAAAACATGAAGGTGTGGCCTTAGGCCTCCGATGTTAAGGAGGTGGCGTTTCTTAAGAAGGAGAGATTGACCAAATTCCCTAGTGGTTTTTGGCCTCATTAGCTCCCGTTTGGCGATGGATCTGGCGGTCGCGCGTTTCTTGGGTCATCTTCTTCAAAGAGGGGTCTGAGGATTAAGGTGTCAATTGCGTCCGATTTCCAATGTCCTTCTGACAGGTTCATATTGTTGGTTTGATTGATGATAGCAGATTCCAGCATCTTTCTTTTGTACGGACAGCTACTCTTGAAAACCAACTCCGCCCCACTCCAGTTAATGACATGCCCTGTATTTCTAATATGTAGGAAAATTCCCGAACTCTCCGAAGCGTAACGTACTGATCTTTTGTGCTCTGTTATTCTTTGCGAGAGCGATCTACCTGTCTCGCCTACATAGATGTCATGACAACTACTACACGGTATCTTGTAAACTCCGGCTTCTTCCCTTTTGTTATTTAAGTATACGTTAACGAGCGAACTCCCGATGGATTTGGGATAATGGAAAATGAAAGGATTATTAGAACTGAGTTGCTCAGTGGCCTTTTGGATGTTTTCATCGTATGGAAGCTTTATTTTGTTGTTGAAATCTATTTGTCTGTTGTGAGTGGGACCTCTGTAGTATATTTTATTCGCTTTATTAATAGCCCTCTCGATAATGTGTGGTGGATAGAGCAGTTGCGTTAGGTGTTGGCGGATCGTGTTAAATTCTTGATCCAGGTACTCATTTGAACATATCCTAAGTCCTCTGAGGAATAGGTTGCACCCTACCATGATTTTTACGGAGACGTCGTGGTAAGCAAGAAATGAATGTAGGAGACAGCGAAGGTGGGTTTTCTATATACTGTAAATGCATACCTGTTCTGTTTTCTTATGATCAGTACATCTAGGAACGGCAGTTTTCCGTCCTTTTCCCATTCTGTTTTAAATTTTATGGTCGGAACTAGCGAATTTAGCCTATTAAAAAAATTCATTAAAAGTCCCCCAGCTATTGTCCCAGAAAGTAAAGATATCATCTACGTATCTAAGCCAGATCATATTATGGGGTTTGATAGACGACAAAGTTCTGTTTCGAAATATTCCATATACAAGTTTGCTAGAAGGGTGATAGGGGACTTCCATGCTACAGCCAAATTTTTGTTTGTAAAATTACCATTGAAAAAAACACGTTGTTAGTTACAGAGGTTGATAAGTTTTAAAGTTTTATCTATGCCAAGAGGAAAATGGTCTTGGCATAGATAAAAGCTTTAAAACTTATCAACCTCTGTGTAACTAACAACGTGTTTTCTTTCAATGGTAATTTTTACAAACAATCAAATGGGAAGTCCCCTATCACCCTTCTAGCAAACTTGTACATGGAATATTTCGAAACAGAACTTTTGTCGTCTATCAAACCCCATAATATGATCTGGCTTAGATACGTAGATGATATCTTTACTTTCTGGGACAATAGCTGGGGGACTTTAATGAATTTTTTAATAGGCTAAATTCGCTAGTTCCGACCATAAAATTTAAAACAGAATGGGAAAAGGACGGAAAACTGCCGTTCCTAGATGTACTGATCATAAGAAAACAGAACAGGTATGCATTTACAGTATATAGAAACCCACCTTCGCTGTCTCCTACATTCATTTCTTAAGCTACCACGACGTCTCCGTAAAAATCATGGTAGGGTGCAACCTATTCTCAGAGGACTTAGGATATGTTCAAATGAGTACCTGATCAAGAATTTAACACGATCCGCCAACACCTAACGCAACTGCTCTATCCACCACACATTATCGAGAGGGCTATTAATAAAGCGAATAAAATATACTACAGAGGTCCAACTCACAACAGACAAATAGATTTCAACAACAAAATAAAGCTTCCATACGATGAAAACATCCAAAAGGCCACCGAGCAACTCAGTTCTAATAATCCTTTCATTTTCCATTATCCCAAATCCATCGGGAGTTCGCTCGTTAACGTATACTTAAATAACAAAAGGGAAGAAGCCGAGTTTACAAGATACCGTGTAGTAGTTGTCATGACATCTATGTAGGCGAGACAGGTAGATCGCTTCTCGCAAAGAATAACAGAGCACAAAAGATCAGTACGTTACGCTTCGGAGAGTTCGGGAATTTTCCTACATATTAGAAATACAGGGCATGTCATTAACTGGAGTGGGGCGGAGTTGGTTTTCAAGAGTAGCTGTCCGTACAAAAGAAAGATGCTGGAATCTGCTATCATCAATCAAACCAACAATATGAACCTGTCAGGAGGACATTGGAAATCGGACGCCATTGACACCTTAATCCTCAGACCCCTCTTGAAGAAGATGACCCAAGAAACGCGACCGCCAGATCCATCGCCAAACGGGAGCTAATGAGGCCAAAAACCACTAGGAAATTTGGTCAATCTCCTCTTCTAAGAAACGCCACCTCCTTAACATCGGAGGCCTAAGGCCACACCTTCATGTTTTTGCATATATACCATTGTAACTTTCCACCTGTCCATATTCTACCAGTGAACAGGGCACAGAAACAAGTGCCTGAAATATATGGTTTCAACGTTTAAATAGTGTTTTATGGGCCTTCTTATTTTCATATATATATATATATATATATATATATATATATATATATATATATATATATATATATATATATATATTAAAGCACATTGGATAGGTCATGGACTGTAATGGTGGTTGAAGGTATGAATATTCATCTCGTCATGAAAAAATTTCTTAGGAAGGAGGAAAGAGAATGAAAGAAGGAAACTTGAATTGCCTACCTTTATGCGTAGAAAATCAACGTAAGTTAACTTTAATTTTACCTGCTTATGTAATGAAAAAAGTAATTATAAATAATGTTTAAAGTTTCGGATTAACTATCGAAGTGCTCATAATCAGATTGATGTCTTATGGCACTGTAGTTTTTTACTTCAATATTTCTTGTCTTACCTATCTGAGATAAACCAAGATGTAATGATTTAAAAGAAATTTAGATCGTAAGCAAGACGAGGAACTTACACTTTTCATCCATTTTGTTCAGTCCTAAATATCATCCTCTTTGTTTGCATGCATATTATAATTGTCTCAATGGCATGCATCTTTTTTGCTTATTAACGCAGTATTAATGTAATCTCCTCACTCCTGACGCTCAAGTGATTTTGACAAATGATCTACTTTGCAAATTATAAAATTACATTTTTTCTTGCAAATTGAGCCGGTCATAAAACAACCCAGTTTAACGAAAATTAGAATTAATATTTTATTCTTCATAGTTAAATCTTACAATGAGAATTTAACCAATTAAAACATAAATAAAAAGACGAAAACTACATGAAATAATGTGGTCAAAATACAGAACTACCCAAAAGGCAAAACTGCATACCCCATTAAATATAGGATATATTTCTATGGCCAAAATTTCCTCCTAAGCGTCCATCGCAAGCAGACTGCATGTACGAGTATCTTTTTAATCTAACACAATCCGAATTTATATCTTTTAATACTATTGAGATTTCCCTTTCGCAATGTGTTTATTTTAACTTCCTCTACCCTATCCATCTCTATCCCGAATTTTTCTGCGTTGTCTTTCCCTTTATTTCTGTTCCCAAAGTTCTGCCTCTCTGTTCTTTTTATTTCTCTCTTCTTTTGACAAAGTCTTGCATTTATTTCCATTACTCTCCAAATCCGGCTTTCCTTTAACCCCAGCCTTCTCTCTCTCTCTCTCTCTCTCTCTCTCTCTCTCTCTCTCTCTCTCTCTGTATATATATATATATATATATATATATATATATATATATATATATATATATATATATATATATATATATATATAATTTGATTCTGATATACATGGTATATTTGAAACATGAGTTGGGGACATATATTTGTATAGTCATCTGACGATTTACTTGTTCACTTTTTTTCATGGAATATTTACAGATCATACTTACTTAGCAACAGAGAAACTGTCTTTGTGCTTCTCTTTCTCTTTTCCTGTTCTTACATGTCTCCCATTGCACGGGACAAGCGGCTATCCATTTCATTCTAGACTTTCAGGGTCAAAAACGATGAAGCTCTCTAGTGGAATAACAACGCAAAATTCATCTTTTAAACGATACAGTTTCACTTCTCATACACATGTACATACATACACCTATAAATATATATATATATATATATATATATATATATATATATATATATATATATTTATATATATATATATATATATATATATATATATATATATATATATATATATATATATATATACATATACATATATCTTAGGTACATGTGCTTGCATGAGTATGAGTGTGTGTTTTGGAAAATATACCTATGTATATATATGTGTGTGTATAATACATATATATATATATATATATATATATATATATATATATATATATATATATATATATATATATATATATATATATATATTATATATACACACATATATACATATATACTGTATATATGTGATTATAATAATTTTTTCCGTGATTCATTTAACACACATTGCCACACTCTATACCCAGTGTTAAGTAACTTATATATGGAATTTTTTGAAAAGAAAATATTAAACAACATAATTCCAGCCAAGGTAACGACATAATTAGTGTATGGCCAGGGAACGAAGATGTCAATAACTTTTTTACCAAGTTAAATCAATTATACCAACAATTAGATCCACTATGGAAATGGAAAATGGTGGGTGCTTACCCTTTTTGTATGTCCTCATACGAAGAAATACTAATGGTTTAAATATAGTGTGTATAGCAAACCTACTAATATTTCTTCCTATGTGCATTTCTATTCCGGACAAAGCAATAAAATTAAGAAATCAGTGTTTTCATCCATGTTTTTAAGAGCATTACGTGTATGTAGCCCTGAATATATTGATGAGGAAATAGATAACATTAGGAATACAGGCAATAAATTGAAATATCCTGACAGTGTATTAAACAATGCATTAGAAGCGGCAAAAAAGACTATGTATCAAAACCAAAAAGAACCTTGCAACGCAAAAAATTTGTTTGTACTGCCTTATGATAATAATATGAAAGATATCCCCCATCTTCTTAAGAATTTCGGTGTTAATGTGGCATTTAAGAACAATAAAACAATGAAACATGTACTTATCAAGAAAACTCCCCCGACAATACTAAAGGGCGTGTATATAAAATTCCATGTAAGTCTTATGACAACTTTTATATTGGCCAAACGGGTAAAGCACTGGAAAGGCGAACAGAACAGCATAAAAAATGTATGAGATATGCACAGGGGAACAGTGTTATATTTGTACATATTAGTGAGAACAATCATACTATCAACTGAGAAGGGGCAAAAAGGATTGTATATTCTAATAATGCACTGGAAAGGAATATCATTGAATCTATCTTTATAAAAGAAAGTTACAGCCATAATATGAATATCAGTTAAGGGATGTATAAACTTTATCCTTTAATATGAAAAGATTATCATATTTGTAAACACGGAATGGGGGCAACAATACTAATGAGTTTTCCAACCCCGCCTCCTTGACACCTGTCAGGTGTGGACCTGTAGTCTCCTATGGTCGGTACGTTTATCGGTATTGTCCCCTGAGGGTATATTGTGATTTTTAGCCAAATGAGTTTTGAAGGCCACTCCTACCTTGGCACCGGCCTGTGGGCTGATCTGTAGTCTCAAACGGTGTGTATGTTCTTCAGTACTGTTTCTGTAGTATATATATTTGTGACTTCTAATATATATCAGTCCTTTGTCAATGGCTTGAAATAAAGCCGAAACCGGTCAGGACGTACACCCCGTCTCTTATTTTTCACCTGGGGTAATGTGTGATATACATATATATATATATATATATATATATATATATATATATATATATATATATATATATATATATATATATATATATATATATATATATATATCTTAAGTACATGTGCTTGCATGAGAATGAGTGTGGGTTTTAAGTTAAGTATACCTTAGTTTAATTCAAAACCACTGAGCTGATTAACAGCTCTCCTAGGGCTGGCATATATATATATATATATATATATATATATATATATATATATATATATATATATATATATATATATATATATATATATATATATATATATTTATATATTTATATATATATATATATATATATATATATATATATATATATATATATATATTATATATATATATATATATATATATATATATATATATATATATATATATATATATATATATATATATATATATATATATGTGTGTGTGTGTGTGTGTGTGTGTGTGTGTGTGTGTGTGTGTTTTGGAAAAGAACGTCTGTAAGTCGTTACTGCTATCCGGGGAAGATGTGTAAAATCAGTAAAAGAAAACTACGCAAAATGCCGTATCCATAAAAAAAACATTGTAACGGTTCTATTCCTTAATTTAAACATACTTGAATTAAGAATCAAGACAAAAGAAACGTTTAAGTACTAGTCCTTGAGTCACACCTATTCGTGTGAATAAACAATAAACAAAAGCCACAAATAGGCCAACAAAGAAACAAATATGAGCTGAAAAGAAGTGATGCAAAATACGACACCGGAAAACATCCTGATTTTTTAGCTGAAATTAATTGTCGTGAATGAGCGCACTAAACTTCCGCATACACCTGCAAGAGTGGGAGACTTAACTGATAAAGTTCGTCAATGAGTTCTTTTGAAAAATGGCCACTGGAAGGACACTGAGTGATCGTAGCCAAGAAACTCTGGAACTTTGGCAAAGTCACTTTTCATTATTTAGCACCAGGTTCTCCCAGCCACGGTATTTTCTCTCGCAGAGTTCTGACTTTTAAATTCGCCCTATACCGATTATCATTGATTTTATGGCCGTGAATGTTACCTCAAAATTTCTCTAAATAACATCATCAGCTGACATCGAAATGTTTGCATCTAGCCCGACTGTCTGAAACTGTGAAATATACAGATAAATAAGTACAGCATTCAACTTTAAAATTTGAAAAATTAATAATTGTCACATAATTTATTAAGAAGCAGTAAATTACAGTCATTTATGCAAAATTCCGAAACACACATTTATATATATATTTATATATATATATATATATATATATATATATATATATATATATATATATATATATATATATATATATATATATATATATATATTATATACACATTTCATGGTGGCAGATTTTTCTCTCTCTCTTTTTATTCTCTCTCTCTCTCTCTCTCTCTCTCTCTCTCTCTCTCTCTCTCTCTCTCTCTTTCTCCATTCTTAAAGGAACGCATTCATGTTGATTACTCAGGCTCTTATGCAATCAGAGTACTTTATATACTGTAGTTGTTTGCTTCAATTACTGAAAGTGTGTTGTATGACTCTTGGAGAGTCTTGGTAGATGCAACAGTTTGTTATATGATAGTGATCAGAGATTCTCAAATATTCAAGTGAGCTACGACAATATCTCTCTCCCTCTCTCTGTATATATATATATATATATATATATATATATATATATATATATATATATATATATATATATATATATATATATATATTTATATATATATATTTATATATATATATATATATATATATATATATATTTATATATATATATATATATATATATATATATATATATATATATATATATATATATATATATATATATATATATATATATATATATATATATATATAGAACTTTCAGTTCAGAGAATTACGTTAATCTTCAAGTTGGTAGAAAAGCCGAAAAGGAGGTAAGAGTTCAACTCAAATGTTAGGACTAGCGATAAACTTTGCTACGAAAAAGTAATAAATTTTTAGGTTGATACAATTAAATTTATCTTCTCAGTTGAGTATGATCACCCATACACACACACACACACACACACACACACACACATATATATATATATATATATATATATATATATATATATATATATATATATATATATATATATATATATATATATATATATATATATATATATATATATATATATATATATATATATATATATATATATATATATATATATATATATGTAATTGTGTAATTTTAAACCTGGGGTCCTGCTAGATAAATGGGGTATGCTAGGGTGATACGCAACTTGCCTTAATTTCCACAAAATCTGGACTCTGGCCTTGAGGACAGCCAAAATTACAAAGAACAAAATACAGCTGAAGGCCTACTTCAAAAGGGGAGTCATTAGATAAACTCTAGGGTTTAACTTAATTCATTATATTTACAAAAGAAAACACATCAGAAGAATGGTAGCGTAATTCTGCGGTAATGAGGCGAGAGCAAATGACGGGGAATTTCATGGAGGGAATATACTGGGTTGCCCACTTCAAAAGTTGTTGATAACGAAGTAGTGAGGGCCTCTACGCACACAAGATGATGCAGATCCACAGCTGAATACTCCTAATCTGCAATCGAAACACTTACGGTTACTCAACCGAAACTAGCACTGTAATGAAGGAATCGAGGAATTGCATAGAAGATTCCTAGACTGAATTCAATTCCAGTGACTCGAACATCATATGATTACGTTACACTTCTTGTAAATGCTTTGCAAATTAAACAGCACGAAATATAAAACAATACAGGTCTCACTGTAGGTATATCACACTATGAAAAGAAAGGAACTTAGTTGGAGGAGAATAGGGAACGGCTGATGAAAAATTTTGAATCCTGGTAAGTTACCTTTCTTTAGAAGCTGAAGTTCTCTTCTTATCAGGGCCAGCGGGAGGGAGGGCAAGTGAATTAGTTCAAAGCAAAAGTTACTTTTGATACTGTCAGCCACGTGCTGAAAATAGGCAGTTTAATGGAGCAAGGGACGGAGCTCTGCTCTCTGTGACCGCTGATACAATTCTAAGAGTGAGCTTCTCTCTCCAAGGCCCTTTATAGCTTGGGAAGCATGTCTTTCTCTTCTTAGATGGCATTGTGATCACTCTGCCCGCATGAAAATGCAGGCAGCATGGCTGCGATTTCAAGATGGCAGAACACACGTGTTCAGCCCGCCAGCTGACCTACCTCGGGCGACAACTAGCTCTGATCGGTTCCACGCCTGGAATTAAGGGATTTCCGACAGCACTTTGGACAAGAAAGATGTTAAAGTGGTTTTCCCTTAAAGCCAGTGGTGAGAGAGGTTTTAGAGGCGAATTTGCCTACGGTGAATCATACTAAATTGAATTTCTTGATTGCTTAGTCCTTTTTCCTTTGAGTTATTGCATGTAAGATGGCGTATGAAGGAATACTTTAATAATATATATATATATATATATATATATATATATATATATATATATATATATATATATATATATATATATATATATATATATATATATATATATATATATATATATATAGATATAGGTATAGTGATCTTGCTCAACTTTTGAAGATGAATTTAATTATCTACCAATTTATTACTTTTTGTGGCAAGAAGCTTATCGCTAGTCTTTCTAACATTTCAGGTGAACTCTTATCTCCTTTTCGGCTCTTCTACCAACTTGAAGATTAATGGACTCCTCTGAACAGAAAGTCCTTCCTTTTACCTTTAATTGAATTTAATGTTTCTTCAAAGTAAGGAGGTATTGCCTTGAAATGCACGCCAGTACGGGAAACACCAATCCTTAGTTTGCTTCCATGACTTTTTCTCTTAAAACCTAGCTTTATTGAAGAGATTATATAGCGTCATAAAGAGATAGTCCCTATATTTTCGCTAGCAATGTTTTTCCCATCATACCTCTATGATATTTTTTTTCATGCTATGTAAAATGTTATAAAACCTTTCAAAGCTGATTTAATCCTTTGCTTCTCAATGCAAATGGTTTTTTTATGCGTCACAAATGAAAACCGACTTGTTGATAAACGTCGCATACCAGGCTGATGAATTAAGGTATTATTCATTGCAAAACTATTAATTTGTGTCTCGTATCATTTCGAATGGAAGTTAGTTCCATAAGCGTCCATTTAGTTGAAACATACTTTACTGGGCAGCAGAAAGTTTCAAAACATTTCTAATAATGCATAATAATATCATTTTCCTTGCGTATATCGATATCTGTCATCACTGGTCTCAAGGCATCTTTTTAAAATAGACGAATCTTAATGAAACAGTCTTCCATGGCACCCTAAATTTCGCAGAACATTTCATTACTGCCACTGAGAGCTAAATAATACGCTTGAGTGGCCCATGAAAAGAATGATACCTTATTTGCATGGCAAGCATTTTACGTCTGATTGGCACATCAACAATATTTTAAACCATTATCAAGTGGATTGATAAAGAAAAAATTTCATTGGTATTTCAAACGAATGGTTAGGGAGAAGTTAAAGCTTTACAGACGTTTAAGATGATCAGAAATTGAAATGCATATACTTTTTTTGACCGGTATAACATTAATGATTAATGGAATGTAACAAGGTGAAACACTTTAGCGACGACAAACGAAACATCATTCAAGGTCACTAATCAGAACACAATTTGCCGAATCTACGAGGATATAAGACAACACAAACAAAAGCACAAACAAAACTTGACTACAAACACATGCCTAACGCTCAAGGATACCGAAGCTAGTTCAATTCCTTTCTTACTGCAAGGAAAATGAGATGTAGGAATAGTTATAAATCTGAAACCAAACGCAAATGGCACAAAAATGATGATAAACTAAATCTGATAACCCATTCATATAACGTTTTCACTAGCTTTCTAAAAGCAACAGCGGCCAATAAAGTCCCTCGCTGAACATAGGCCGCAGAGCTGAATTAATCAGACAGCGAACAGAAATAAAGCTGCCATAAGGAGCTTTCAGTCCGAAATTGCCGAATGTTCTCGATATGGCCAAGGCAATAACAAATGCCTCGGAAGTTCCGGGAGGGTGATCAACAGATTTGAGTAGATTATGGAGAATCTCCTGAGATGATTTTCATCTCAGGAAGTCCAAGGTACCGGATGATTATAAGGGGTCCTTTTTTTCGTAGGGACAGAGGGAAAGGGGACGGCGGATCTACGTATATTATCCGGAAAGATATTTTATCCATGTGGAAGAGCAAGTGCAGGATTTAACAATGAGATAAGAAGAGTTGCATTGTCGTTAGTGCTTCCAAGAAATCCTTAATCAGTTGCACAGGAATAGAACCATGGCAAGACGGTTCAGTGGTTTTCAGGGGTTCTAAAACCCAACTTGAATTACTTAAACAAAAATATAAGATTAGAAGAAACAAGTTAGCGAAAACGAGCTGAGGTATGAAAACCAAAGATACCTTTCTGACTTTGTGTAAACAGTAAATTTCTTTGTATGGACATATCAGTAAATATACTACAATAATGTCTAGATGCCGAGTAATACACCGGAAACCTGGACAGGACTGGGGAGACTGTCAGGTGGACGCCTGTGCACGTTTACCATGCCATACGCCTCTTGCTCCTAACACTCGTCAGTAGGATATCGACACAATGAGTTAAAAAAAAGTTGTTTATCAATTAGTTGTAACTCAAAGCAGTAATCCTTCACTAATCTTACCAAATTTCATGCGTTTCTTATTCTAATTCTATAATAATGATGGAGAAGAAGAAAATAATTGCCATGTTGTTTCATCTGTTCTCTTCTGTTGCTTAAGGATGACAAGTGCCACAAGTGCATCAACCTACCTCTCTTTTAGCCCCAAAACCATAGGTTCGAATCCTTGACATGGCAGATGTACTTTTCATATACAAATCCCTTTGGGTATCAGTTATCCCAATAGCAAAGGCAATCCAGTATTAAAGGGTATTTGTGATTTTGTGGTAGCATTTCTTTATTCAAGAGTCAGTAGAGATTGAATAATGTTATTAGGAGTCTAGTGTTTTTTTTTAGTGGGGGAATAGCATTATTTTGGCTGCTGATGTTTAGAATTCTATTTTTTATTGCCGACGCAAGTCTGAGGTTGAGGGAGATTATACTCAGTTCTTTGCATAATTTTTTTCCTATACAGGAAACCTAAAGCCCGTGCCCGAGTGCTTGGATAATTGTTATCGTTGTTTGTTTAACCATTCCCTGTGTTTGACTGCTCCTAATCTGTTGTTTGCTCTATTTATGTGTTTGTGGGCATGAAATGGGCTCTCCCTCGTAATTCAGTGTGGCCCATATAAATTGCATCTTTCTCGTGGACATATTTCTTTTGCTCTATTTTTCATATACCTCATATTTTTTTTTATTTCTAAGTTACTATTATTATTATTATTATTATTATTATTATTATTATTATTATTATTATTATTATTATGCAGTTATCCTAAGGGAAAGAAGGGAGGGGGTTACGAGTGATCTTCCAGGCTAAATACAGTATAGTTGTCACTGCCACACTTGCACTACTACCGCCAAATTATGAATAAATTCTCGGTTCACAAATCTTTCGTAACCTACAGTTATAATAATCATTAGTAACTCGTTTTACCGTTTTGCACACCCATAATTTTCTTGGAATGTCAATGAAATTCAGCAAATAAGATCTGACTGAGTACACACGATATTTTCCCGTTTTGAAAGGTTATAAGCCTCTTCGCCTACAAAAAGGACGAAATTACATTATCAGGTGTGATTTTTGGTGCATATTATGCATAATTTAGATGTTGAATTACTAGAGCTCTAAAATGAAGGAGCAGTTGTCGGGGTCAGTTGATAAAAATCCACAAAATGGCTTCCTCTCAAGGGTGATAACTAGTCCAGGGCATTAGTACGTGGTTTGGGGACCCACCGGGATTCAAATTCGCCGTCATTAGACGGGATGTAGCGAATAAAAAATCGAAATGAAACCTTGGTATTTTTGTCTTTGTTAATTTTCTGTTTTAAGAGACTGTGCAAGATTAAACAGTTTTTTTCTTTATTCGTGAAAATTAGCCTTTTTTTAGCTAGGAAAAGCGAAGATTATTCTGAGTTACAGTCAGGTAGCTCCGAGTTATTACTGTTATATTGACTTCTCTTGTACCATTTCTACACTTGCATAAATTGTTCAGCTTGGCATCCTAATCACTTGACCTCAACGTTAGCAAAGAACTGCTAATTTTTAAGGTCCGAATTCGGTCTTTTATGAAAGATCCCAATTTTTATAAGTACTGCATGAATCATTTAGAGTTATGAAACCTTCACCAGCGCAGTGGGCATAGTGACCAAACACTCTAAGGTTTTGGTTTTATTTCACGTAAAGAAAAACATTTGGAAAGCTTCTCAAACACAGCACGACATACTATTTTTGGCTTTACAAGTACAAGGAAACTCATATGTTTGAAATTTAGGTCAGCGTCAAAAACGATATACAGAACAACGAAATACATCCCGGATCTACAGTAGGTCCCACCTCTGTTCGAAAGAGAATGTGACAACTACTCCATGGCATATGGAAGGATTTTGAGAAGAAAACAAGTAAAAAATTCGCCGAAGTTTCTTCAGCTCAATCGAGTTTTCTGTACAGCATTATACTCAACGTATAATGCTGTATGAGCCGCGGTGGTGGCATGTTCTATATCGTTGCCAAATGCACGATTTTGGATAAATTTAACCTTAAATGAAATAAAAACTACTGAGGCTAGAGGGCTGCAATTTGATATGCTTGATGATTGGACGGTGGATGATCAACATACCAATTTGCAGCAATCTAGCCTCAGTAGTTTTTAAGATCTGAGGTCGGACGGACAGACAAAGCCGGCACAAAGTTTTCTGTCACAGAAAACTGAAAAGAACCATAACCCATAAACGGAGACAAGGCTCCAGCCTCAAAGGAATAATTCGCAAGAAGAGAATTTGTGCAGGCTCTGCTTCTCATGATTCTCTTCCTTTCAGAACATTATTTCCTCTACTTTCTTCTTGGAAGTTTTTCATTGTTTATTAGTCATCAAGTTTCATTATTCTCTCTCTCTCTCTCTCTCTCTCTCTCTCTCTCTCTCTCTCTCTCTCTCTCTCCCTGTAATTGTCTCATTTATGATCTTTATGCTTCTTTCGTATTCATTTAATAATTTATCTGTTTTAAAGACGTTGTCCAAGTTTAGTGAGTGGTACAATTTAATGTTGTTGCCAATGTACCTATGGTCCTTCATTGTTAACGTAATTGCTCCTGTAATATTCTATTTTGGTTTCATCATAGTACCGTTTTGCCACAGCACTTGAGCGTTTGTTTTACATTGATTATCGTGTTACCGTTTAATAACAATTCTGCATCATAAGGTATTGATGTCTCAAGGATTTGAAGTGCATTTTAACAGTATACGAAGATCTACACACAAGGAAAGGGTCTTATTTTATTTCCTTCTTTTAAAGAACATAATTTTTCGTTAGTGTATTCATTATTTCAGTTAACATTACTTAAAAGAATTACCTCTCATACATGTCTGACTAAAAATTATGGCTTCATAACTGGTGTTTAATAATAATAAATTTCTCTGTTTTTCTAATAATTATATTTTCTGTAAGGGGAAAGGTTGCACAATAATTGCTTAATATTCATTTCATCAAAGGAAGGGTATGGATATTGAAGAAACATTTTAATTTTACTATATGAATATATAATTAGTTATAAACGTGCAGGAAAACTGAAATATTGCTGTTAACATCTCAGTGCAGTCCTTCTCAACATGGTCTCAATGAAAGTCTGAAATATGAATCTGTAAGTTAATAATTTAGTATAACTCTGGTCATTTCTGGAACTGCTGCAAAACTGTCAGAACAACCCATGATTAATTGTAAGTAAATGTTAGTCTTATGAAAAGATTTTTTGAGTGTGCCCATACACTCCATTTCATAAATTGCATTTTTGGAAAATTATGATGCAGCCTATCCTCTACAGACAAAAGGAATTATTAAGAAAAAATGTGAAACTTTATCATCAGTTAAATAGCGCTGTTTCAGTTATTATTATTATTATTATTATTATTATTATTATTATTATTATTATTATTATTATTATTATTATTATTATTATTATTATTATTTTGAAGATGCTAGGTAAATAGGTACCTTAAGATCTAGCTTTTATTTTTATTATTTTTTACCCTGACTCATTTAGCATTTTCTCTAACTTTCAGAAACTATGGTAAATAATGCCCTTTGATCTCCAAAAATTTTTTTCATACTGATTCTTATTTGGCTGACAGAGGTCAATTTAAAGGGCAAAAGCTTAATTATCTCTGAATATGTTGAAACGTGGTATGTAGGTATGTACCTAGCGAACTTAGAGGCTACTTCCCTCTAGTATCCATTTTTTTTTTTTATTTTAACTTCTCGTCTGAGGTAACAGCACAGTTTAAAGAAAACTGCGTTTTTTTTCCGGATCTCAGAAACAGGTTGCACGAGGTCTCTTGTCAGAACGTCGAATATTTAAGTTTCTCGGATGTAAACATCAGCCCTTGTAAAGTGAGCTATTCCACCCCTCTAATTCTTTCAAAATCATTTGCTCGGAACTCTTCCTAAACCATATTTATTTTATATGTATCCACTTCCATTATATTTTGTTGTCATTCCGCTGAACAAAATTTCTATTTTTGCTTCACAAAGTGTTCAGTATACTTTACTGTTACATGCCAGTGCAATATTGCATTGCATAAATCCGGCACCGAAATTTTCTGCCAGAACCTTAGCTGTTGAAATTTCGCTACACTATACCTTTTTCAGTTTTGTTTTAATTTTTCCAATAAACGTTTTCAGCAGGCGTATTCTCGTTTACTTTTTTAATGACAACTGACCAGAGAGTATCCTAATGTTCAGAAGAAAGAAATGGGTTGGTTTTGAAATGGGTAAATGATTAATTGGTCACCTTTTCATTAATCATTTGAAATAATCTCGCACGTACTCTATAAACAACAAAATTTCTTCAGTGCTTGTCATCAGACCGAGATACGGAGAGTTTTGTATCTTTACTTCGTTATCAAAATAATTACTAAATCTGTATGTCTTTAGGCAGATACAGCTAAAATGAGTGATTTTGGAACAAATTCAGGACCAGCGCTTGGCTGAATCTCATGCTTCAGTTAATACCATAGTCTATACTATCTTCATATACTTTTATGTATCTCATTTATTCTCTCTCTGAATTCATTCTATTGTCCACTTTTGATGCTGGTCTCTCTCTCTCTCTCTCTCTCTCTCTCTCTCTCTCTCTCTCTCTCTCTCTGACATAACCATGACTCTCTTGTTAATGACCTTCAACTTTTGAAGGATATATTCCTTACACAGCCTGCGGCTTTCTCTAGCCAGACCAAAATATTCCCGGAAAAAAATCCAGTTGAATTCTGCAAGAATAAAACCTTTGACTGTGTCCATAAACCTGTAGCAGCGGGTGACAGCATGATCCATGTTAAGAGGGGGGCGAAAAGGTCAATGCGATTGACGTTGCACTGTATAGTCACCAACAATTGCGGGCCAGAGAAGCTTGATGTGTATTACTCGGCCAAGGGGAGATAGTGTATTGTACACACTTGATGCCACTACTTTTCTATAACAAAGACCTCTCTTTCTCTCTCTCTCTTAGAAATGGTGAACTCGCAGTTATCACTCATGTTCGTTTAAGCAACTGATTGAATGCAATTTTCTGCACAAAACAGTCCAAAATATATGACAGAGTAAATCCACACTGAAATTTTATCCAAATTAAATCTAAATAGGATCAATATTTCTTGGGATGTTTGGTGCCCTATGCTGGGAAAGTAATCCTTTTCCCCCTCGATTTAATGTTTTCGCTCTGTTGAAGGTGGGCACTTGAACGTACGTCATTTTGCTCATTTTTTGTACTCCTCTAAAAAACGGTGACCGGACAACTGAACCGGTGGCAGCTGAACCAGTGGCAACTGAACCAGTGACAATTCAACCAGTGTACGACTGAACCAGTGGACAACTATACCAGTGTACGACTGAACCATTGGACAACTACACCGCAAACTCACAAACCACCACAAAAGAGATAGTCGACTTGTGCATTCGACTATTAAGAAATAGCCGAATAGTGAAGTCAGTGGTCAGTCATTGTATCTAAATGAAAACAGATGTTACTAATCAATTAATATTTCATTTGAGTATGAGTTATTCTTTAGGGATACTGAATTCGAGGTAAGTGATATTTGTGGCTTGATATTTGTAAGTGAAAACCTTCATATATATATATATATATATATATATATATATATATATATATATATATATATATATATATATATATATATATATATATATTTCATGCACAAACAAGTGAGTTTTTATGCTTACAAATATCAAGCCACAAGTATCTCGTACCACAAACTCAGTATCTTCGAGGAATATATATATATATATATATATATATATATATATATATATATATATATATATATATATATATATATATATATATATATATATATATCTCACTTTCATCACGGGAATAGCAATGTGATGTAAAATATAAACAGAATACATGGCCGAAAGGAAACTTAAGCAGCACAATGCAAGATCTTTTTGGCTTTACTCTTATGGTCGACGAATGATTTCCGAATAACTTCTCATTTTCCAGCTCTGTTTTAACAAGTAGCTGAATGAGATAAAATTACGTAGGGAAAGCCAGATGCAGTCGTATTTTCACTCATTTGCTCGCCCTGTAGGCTTGACCACTTACCATTATTTCACTGTTATCATTATACTCTGTTCTTTGGCACTAAGAATACATGTTTTACATAGCCGATGCACCAGTAACTCTCTCTCTCTCTCTCTCTCTCTCTCTCTCTCTCTCTCTCTCTCTCTCTCTCTCACTAACACAAGCCGGGAGATGAGATGAGAGCGTTCTGCCTCTGTTTCAGAACTGCTCTTGGAGAGCAATTTGTATCCCGATCATATCTAAATAAACATTAAAATGACCACCCAGTATATAGCAGCTCACGCCCGTCTGGATCTAACAGGTTCAATGTAGTTTAAGGCTAAACCAGGAAGCTATCTTCGCTGAATGTGAAATAGTTGGTTCTCTTTGGTAACTGGGTCTTTGTACGAATTGAGGACCTTAAGCATGAGCTGACTCTGTTTCTGGGGAGTTTATGGGATTCGTGGATGGAAACCAGCAGCAGTAGGAGAATATTGAAGTTCTCCACGCTAGTGAATTAGTTTTGCTTTGCTGCAGGCATCAAACAGAGAGAGAGAGAAAGAGAGAGAGAGAGAGAGATTACAAAAACATAGGCAATTCTTTGTCCTTCACACTAACTTGCTTGCTGTGATTTACTTTCTTACTTACTTAGGAAGTTGTTTGTCTTGAATTTCATTCAGTTTTTCTTTCTTTAAAAAATAAGTACGAATTTATCATTAGAGGTCTGATTGGGCATTCCTAAAGCTAGCTAACTACAGAAATCCTGAGTGCGAAATCATCGTATTGTTTCAGCTATTGTAGCACGTTGTCTGGTTATTCAGTCATTTTGTTATCATTCCATACGTAGCTTCAGATGCATCACTAAGGGGATCAAGATCGCTAAAGCAGCAATTTAATATTAATATTTTAATAAGTGGCATGATTGCTTTCTTCAAGTTTTCTGAAAGAAAGAATGGGGAAAAAAAAAATAACAGGTTGCCTTGCTGTGGATAGGAAGAGGATCTAGAGAGGAGAAAACGTTGTCAGTAATATCAGCAATGGAAGCACGGGACAAACCTCCATATAGGAAGGTAGTATAGCAGTCATGGACAGAAGAGTTAAGTATACCTTAACAGGGCTAAGTACCGAAACACATATTATATCTATAGAATGCTATTTAACGTTTCAGAACTTAATTTGTAGCATTTTAAATGTTTTCATTTTTTTTTTTTTTTTAAATATTTTTCTAATATACTCAGTATCTTTGAAATGTAAATTGCCATCTTTGAAAATCGTCTCACCTTTTTAGTTTTCTGTAAAACAAAACTATTGTGCCAGCTTTGTCTGTCCGTCCACTTTTTTTTCTGTCTGCCCTCAGATCATAAAAACTACCAAGGCTAGAGGGCTGCAGATTGGTATTTTGATCATCCATCCTTCAATCATCAAACATACCAAATTGCAGCCCTCTAGCCTCGGAAGTTTTTATTTTATTTAAGGTTAAAGTTAGCCATAATCGTGCTTCTGGCAACGATATAGGAGAGGACACCACTGGGCCTTGGTTAAAGTTCCGTGGACCACGGCTCATACAGCATTATACCGAGACCACCGGAAGATAGATCTATTTTCGGTGGCCTTGATTGTACGGTGTAGCGGCTGTACAGAAAACTTCAGCATGAGAGATGGATATCATTCACACAACTCCAGGAGAATAGGACCTTATAGTGTCAGCTGGACTCCTCTGAGGACCAAAGTTCTTCATTGGAGGGGTGGGTAGAGCTGTCGGCTAGCACGCTGTTGGCCCAGCGTTCGACTCTCCAACCGGCCAATGAAGAGTTAGAGGAATTTATTTCTGGTGATAGAAATTCATTTCTCGTCATAATGTGATTCGGATTCCACAATAAGCTGTAGGTCCCTTTGCTAGGTCACCAATTGGTTCTTAGCCACGTAAAATAAATATAATCCTTCGGGCCAGCCCTAAGAGAGCTGTTAATCAGCTCAGTGGTCTGGTTAAACTAAGATATTTTTAACTTCTGGGGACCAAAAGAGTGGAAAGACCTTGACCCATTGGATGAGAACTATGAAAAGGGAGTCTGGAGATGAGTGGAGATTATAAGATGTAGCGGCTGCACAGAAAACTCTATTGCGCCAAAGAAACTTTGTGAAAGATAACGCAAATGTGCCAATTGCAGATATGTTACGACATGTGTATTAATGAAATATTCCCATAAAAAAACGAAAAGTAGTACTATTCATTATCAAATAAATATACTAAAACACTGGGCAAATAACTGGAAAAGGCCATTTAGTACCATGTGTGATGCGCATGGAAGTAAAGAGGACCCTCTTCAAGTAGGACCTGAGTTGGTCCCTAAGTTACATCAGGGTCCCCCGGCTTCACTGGATGGCATCTAGGCTGAACCTGGGCAAAATGTCCCTTAGACCAGCCTGGGGCACCAGATTCCCTCCGGTATTCCCGGAGGATGGCATCTGTTATGAATATTGATTTCATCTGTTACCTAAATGAAGATAAGTGACCTCTTTTCTACTCCGCACAGTTCTGCGAAGACAAAGAATCCATTTAACCAGCCATCCTGAAGTTATTGTGGATCTCTCTAGCTACAGGGACTTGTTAGATTAGATCGTACTTATAGCTGGATTCAGCTTCGCATGCCTTTTCCAGTACTTAACTGAACGTCTAGACCGAAAAGCTTCAGTGCTTTTGAGGAAACGTAGCAAGTAGCAAGTGACTTTTTTTTTTAGGTCAAATCAGAATCATGTTACAGATATTGCTCCTGAGATTCCGGTTGGGGCCATATAGGTAGTCATTTAAATAACATTTTCTTACACTTCTGCATGAGGTATATTTCTTTTCATTTTCACAGAATCAATTTTTAATTTAAATAGCCCTTACCTTATATTTTAGCATGTGGGAGATTTGATTTCTTAAAGCTCTTTTTTCTCCTTTTATATGGATCCTTTTGTATATTGTACTTATATATGCCATATATCATATAGAATTTACCCACTTTCATTTTCATATAAATATTGAGTCTCATTTTGGGGGCCGTTTCAGTGTAGTTAAAGATGTGGAGTTTTTGATGCTGAAGGTTACTTCATTCCCCGCGCTACCAACCTCCCTCCCTTTTTTTATATGGCATATTTTGTATTACAGGATAATTTCTTGTATTTTGCAAGGAAAGATAAGAATTCTTATGTGGATAGTGCTTTGGATAAGAAGTCGACGAACATTCACGTTTCAATCGATAACAGGAAAAAAGACCCATTAGGTCAGTATGCTTCTATTTTTTCTCATTTTATACGAAATTGTACAGCATCATCCTTGATCGTGTATGAAGGTCTGACAAGAGCCCGCTGCCTATTTCCGAAGAAGTCCCCCTAGAGATGCTGAAGGCCAGTACTACGGAGGCCCCTTTCCTCTCTCATCGGGTGCAATTATTTCAACAAGTAGACGGAGTCACCAAGGGATCCCCCACTAGGGGTCCTTTTTGCAAATATGTACACTCGGCAAGAAAAGTGAAGATACAGTTTTCTTTAGATTTCGTTCATCGAATTTTGATTTTTTTCTTACAGAAAACACACAATCTCGCTAAATTTACCCTAGAATATGAAAATACAATACAAATTATATCATATATGTTAAATCTGCAAAACAAAAACTTTCAGATACTTAAAAACACCATGCATGTCCGAAGTAATCAGAATTTCTCAGATGACTTCGTTCATAGAGATCTAAAAGATAGTGTGTGGATATCTCGGTGTAGTACTGTTTATCAGAACGGCAATATTTACTCGTTTTCCGTTATGAACAGGCTTATTATTGCATCATCATACTAGGTAATGATAATTTCTTTAATTTTTACAGATTCATATTTGTATTTCACGGTGTTAAAGGTCAGCTGGAATTAATGGCATTAAATGTTGTGAGAGCTAGGGCAGGTTGACCCAATCTATTTAAATCGGCAAGAGCGTTCTCTATGATGTGCGGAGTACCGCGATAACTTCGGCGGGAAAACACAAGTAACTGGATGTTTCTTAACGTTGCCATAGTCTCTCTCTCTCTCTCTCTCTCTCTCTCTCTCTCTCTCTCTCTCTCTCTCTCTCTCTCTCTTGCTAAAACATACTGTACAAATATAGTATCGCTCAATCTCTAAAGGAAAAAAAAATAATGAAATGAGTAGCTCTACATGTAGGCCTAGGCTTACACAACAGCAACTCTCTCTCTCTCTCTCTCTCTCTCTCTCTCTCTCTCTCTCTCTCTCTCTCTCTCTCTCTCTCTCTCTCTCTCTCTCTCTCCATTGCTAAAACATACTATACAAATATAGTATCGCTCAATCTCTAAAAGAAAAAAAATAATGAAATGAGTAGTCTACATATACAGTAGGCCTAGGCTTACACAACAGCAAGTCTCTCTCTCTCTCTCTCTCTCTCTCTCTCTCTCTCATAACATAACATTGCATTCGTTCCTTTATTGTTCCCCAAGTTTTTCGTTGGACATAGCGTTCATTGTGGTGTCATAAATTCATATGTGCAAGGTTACTTCGTAGGTTATGTGGAAAAATGTTTCTTTTGCTCAGAACTGTCGCTGCAAATTATAACTTGAACGAATACTGTAAAGCTTACTACTGCATTTAAGTATCAATGATTTCAGAACCGTGGAATATGATTGAAAGTTATAGGTCAAGCAAAAAACAAACACAATAAGACTGAAGCTCCTCCCCTTTCTAAAGTTGCCAGATGTCTCATTAATTAGCAATATATGTCCGAAGATTTAAAAAAAACTGTATCCTCACTTTTCTTGCCGAGTGTACATGGCCACCATCGAAGAAAGGACCTTCCGAGAGCTTCAAAAACCTAATATTTATAGGTGGTCATGTCACAATAAGAGAAACCGACGATGCCAGAAAACTAGCAGATGCTCTGAAAAGAAACTCGGTGCTCAACTTCACCACAATGCACGGCCAGCAGAAAACTTTACTGTTTCTTGACGTCCTGGTGAAACAACAAGAAGGGCAGTTTAAAACGACCGTGTATATAAAAGCAACGAATGCCGGCTGTTGCTTGAACGCACAAGGAGAATGCCCGGATGCATAGAAAGGTCTGTCGTGAGTGCATATGTCAGTAGAGCCTTCACACACAGCACATCGTGGAGAGAATACATAAAGAGTTTGACACAATTCGCCAATTGTTGACAAACAACGGCTATGCAGATCAAATCATTGAATCTGCAATAAAAAAGAAAATGGATGAATTTCACCAACCCAACACGACAACGAAAAAGGAGGAGAGTCTGATTGTATACCATCGTCTACAGTATAGGTGTGCATACAAGGAGGAATGCCGTGCAGTACGTGGGATAGGAAACAGGCGTAACCCCAAAAGCCCCTTACCACAAAATAAGCCTCAGAATATATAGTGATCTTAACCTTGTAGCAGCCCTAATAATGGAGAACAGCACCGCTCTGGGGGGACCGAAGGAGATGTGCACGAACGTAGTTTACAAATTCATTTGTCCAGAGATGTGTGAATCTCACAACCAAAACCACATCGGGCACGCTACAACGACCTTTCGGAGACGTATGCTGGGTCATAGAAATCAAGGGGTCACCCATCAACATTATATAGATGTTCACGACAGGAAGCCATCTCTACAAGAGCTGATAGAAGGTGCCCAGGTCGTACACAAAGAGGATAACTATGGTCGCCTTTTAATAGCCAAAGCCGTAAGCATCGCTATCCAGAAACCGACCCTGAATATTCAGCAAGAGTCGGACCATATACTCCCCTCCAGCAGGAGAAGGAATGCACGAGCTAACAGAGACCAGACAGCACGCCCCCAACCACCGGACACATCGCGCCCCTTAGGTGACACGAGAGCGCCCAGTGACGGCCAAGAAACATGCTTGCTCAAGTCGCTGGGGACGCCCCTCCTCTCCCCCCCCCCCTCCCCCCACAACACGAACCTCCAGCTGTTAATCAATGCAGAACCTTTAGGCATGCACACACAAAATTAATATTTTACACATTTATGTATAAACAGACATTTTTTTACTTGTACCGTTTACAGATGTTATAAAATGTAATTGTTTTTGTACCTTATTTTCTGTATTTGCAAACTAACAGTAAATGGAGGAAGGAAGTCTGCGTATTTTTCACGAGAAATTGACGAACGAGAAGCAGAAAAAACTCAGACGGTATGAAGATACCTGCAAGAAACTTACTGATGCCACTAAGGCAGTTGCTTTTAACGAATATATATATATATATATATATATATATATATATATATATATATATATATATATATATATATATATATATATATATATATATATATATATATATATATATATATATATATATATATATATATATATATATATATATATATATATATATATATATATATATATATATATATATATATATATATATATATACACCTGTATATGTGTGCGTTATAATTTCATCGTCACTTCTACTCATCTGCTTATTATCATTTATAATTTTGTATGTTTTTTCTTTTCTGTCTCATTTGTCTAACTTTATTTCTGTATATACAGGTATTCTTTATGACTATGCACATAGCTGTTATATATGATCACATGTTTCCAGCCATGTAAAATGTTTTTCCAAACTCACTAACACAGCTTCTCTTTTTCTTCCTGTTCGTTTTTTTTTGAATCGTTGCTCAGTCGCCCCCAAAAATATCTTTATTATTTCAGCTACATATAATAGCCACAGTTCACTTATTCCATATATTTACTGCGTTTCATGTTGTCCATACGTTAGATAATGTTATAAATAATTGGTGCAAAAATAATCCATGTTGAATATATAGACTCTATAGAGCTTAATTATTTTTGTATGCGACTTTATTCATAAACGGTATGCTTCATTCACTTCTGGAAATGGATTTAGCCTACGGCTATTCATTGTTAAAAAAAAGTCGGGTCTGACAGATTACGTCCCTTTTCCTTCTTCGGATATTGGAAGAAAAAACGGAAGGCTGGCTTTTGCTCATCCATCCTTTAGCTTATAACTGAAGGATGAGTCCCTTTGGGCAAAAGGTTTCCTCATGCTTTTATATTTGCCATAGCGCTGCAAAGTCATTTTCTGTTATGTACAGCAGGCCATTGCCCGACGCCTTACTTATTCACCTACATTTATTCGGCTATATTATTTCAATAACATCATCACATACTATACAATCATTTATAACAGTTGCTTAGAAATTTCATTAAGTATGAAGTATATTCTGTCTTACTTCAGAAAAAGCCTCCATCACACCATCCAATTATTGTCTTCCATTATCCATTCGATCTCTCCATTGCCCTTGCTTCAGTTTCTAACAAGCATTTTTAACTTCATTTCCAACAAATTAATTACTCTCTTTCATTTCTTTTTACTTTACCTTCAACCTTATATGTCAGTCTTCTTTACTTATAGCTAAAAATTTCTACCGTAATTTTCTAATTTTCCCTTGCTTGGACCAGTTAAATTGTGTGATATAAGGGCACATAGTGTTAACCTTAAATATATAAATGCCGTCTTCTTTAATTCCAGCCGCCACCGTTTGTACATTTTCGCAGTTGGGTTGACTTTTAATTGCGAGCGCATCTCTCTATCAGTGACCCACTTTCCCAGATACATAAATACACACCCATACACACACACATTATATATACGTATATGTGTGTGTATACGGTGTATATATATAGTTGCTGTTTTGTAACAGCGTTATCCCAATTTTAGGGTGCGTGCTGGCGAGATTAACAAAGAAGGACCACATGTATACCTGATACTTTGACAGCCGGTATCGTAGGTGAACGTGAAAAAGAGGTAGGTGAGCTTGGTATTTATATGATATATACAGTACATATCAGTATTGGTAACAACTTAGGCTGAATTAAAAACAGTAATTAGATTTTTCTACGCCGGCTAGCGGAATCGATCAAATATTCCTAAAGAATAGGTTATAAAATTAAAACGTCCATATGATCCAGTTTCCAGTCTTTTTATTTTAGAACAGACTTAAGGGTTCATATCTCACACTCTTACCTTGGCTCGTGGGCTCTTCCAAACTAGAAACAGATATTTTAACTGGAACATACATTTTACCATCGTAAATTTTAACATTAAACTATGAATGAATTTCTAAGTAGAAGGACACTTAGCGAGAAATCAAGACTGGATCTGAAGGACTTGTTGAAAAAAATTAGCTCCCAATTATATATAAACGGGTCGGATGAGCAATAAACGCCCTTTTGCTGCTGACAAATGTATTAAAGGTTTAGTCATACGGAAGATTAAATGACCTAATTACTGTCTGTCTAAATCCAAAGAAACCCACGTTTTGTGTATTTGTACAATTAACAGTCTGTAATTATGTACTACAGAAACATTAATCTCATAGTTCTTCACTCTCAGCTTCCCCACGTTTTTTCTATATCCTCCTCATACATTGTAACTTTTACTCTCTTAGACACTCCGGTTACCTTCTAGTTATTTGCGCACACCCTGAGCCATCCCTTAATTCTTCACTCTCAGCTTTCCCGCGTTTTTTTTTTTATATCCTCCTTATGCATTCTAACTTTTACTCACTTAGACATTCCGGTTACCTTCTAGTTATCTGTGCACACCCAGAACCATCCCTTGTTTTGCCTTTTTATTTTTATTTATTTATTTATTTATTTATTTATTTATTTATTAATATTTTTTTTGTAATTTACCTCATATCCTATCATCAAAGAACCGAACCCATTTTTGCATCATTCATATAAAAATCACTTCCTTGCTCTTTCGTTTCTTTTTTGCATATGACGTTCTTCTTGCCAAATTTCATAGAAACTCTCCTCTTACAAATATTTGCAGCTCTCACTGGTTTCTGCAGTTTCTCTTCATTATTCCCAATCTTCTGCCAACATCAGCAATTCTACATTCCATCAACGATCCAATTTCTTACTCCAGAATTTTTTACCTTCATTTAATATAGTTTTTCTTACCTCGCATAACGTTCCATTCATGGTGATAATGAATGTTACTGAAGACATTGCACATCCACTCTCTGCCATTTTTATGCTAAATAAGCACTTTCTCATCTTCATATTCTTACATGTTCTTTGCTTCAATAATGAAAACTTTTAATTGCTGTTATCAGATGATCTTGCAAAATGGAGATACCCAACCATCTATTTTCTCTATCACTCTGTCATTACGTTTTCTGTCCAGTTTACCCAGGAACATTTTACGCAACCGTTCAAAATAGAGTTGATCCCCTTACCTTCATCTGTGTCTAAACATACACTCTCTTTTCATGTCAGTCCTTTTGTCATCTGCCCCATATTCTCAATTAAGAAACAATATGCCAATTTCTCTCTCTCTCTCTCTCTCTCTCTCTCTCTCTCTCTCTCTCTCTCTCTCTCTCTCTCTTTTCTTTCTACTGTTCTTACAAATGCTCTCTATAATAAAATTGGTGAAAGAAGTTATAAGCTGTTTAGATCAATTAATGATTATCTAATTTCAAATTCTGCGGATATTATTATAGGAGTTATAAAGAAATAAACTTTGCAAAGAGATTTGCAAGAAATCTTCGAAGTTCTTACTCGCTCAAAGCTGATCGCTGCATTTAACACAAGCTGAACTTGAGAATATATTTTGATAAGAAGATGCTTAACATCTGTCATTTTGAGTCTCTAGAAACTTGCTAATCTTCAAACGAAGCACAAGATGCTTAGTTAGATTCATATATTTATATTATATATATATATATATATATATATATATATATATATATATATATATATATATATATATATATATATATATATATATATATACACATTATATATATCTACATATATATATTTATATGTCCATGAAGATTTAAACATTTATACACATACGCGCGTGCGCGCACACACACACACACACACATATAAGTGTGTGTATGTATAGATGTTTAAATCTTTAAGGACATATAAAACAAAAGTATCTGAAAACTCTGGCTGAAAAAGTTCATTTAAGAACTGCTCATGTTATGACAGTCGTATCAGTGAGCCATTAAGTGTATTGTTATTACCTGTAAAGTTACCGTCAAAATCTTTATTATTTGGCAGATTACACTTTTACATATAATATGTGTTCCTTATGATGAAATTTATTTTCCGTTTATAAATAATATGTTGTTTACCTATAAATTATATATACATCAGCAATTCAATTCTATATTTTCCCGTGCTTTTACATTTATATATTTTTCACTGAACTTTTGGACAGTACTGTATTATAGGAAAATATTGTCTTTTTGTGATTATAATCACGCGTTTATTGAAATTCGGTAAATTGTTCCACGTATCATGATACCTCTTTCATGTGATTTTTCCTAAATTTTTCGGACATTGAGAAGTTCAAAAGAATTTGTAGCATTGCTTGGTTCCTATTGAGAATCGGCTCAGGAGAGACTGTTAAACCTTTGCTTACTGCTGAGGTTTTTGTTCTATATACATGGTGTAATTTAAACAATCTCTCTCTCTCTCTCTCTCTCTCTCTCTCTCTCTCTCTCTCTCTCTCTCTCTCTCTCTCTCTCTCTCTCTCTTGGTTGTATTCTGCCTTTCACCGATACCTAATCATGGTAAATCACTATAATATTAGCTGAATCAGGTACGTGCAATATTCATTATAGATGAACTCCAGCATCACAGGGGTTACACACCTTTGTACATGCTGCAATTTTGTTGCTAGTTAAAAGTTCATTATGGCTGCTAATTAAAAAAATGATATCCCTTTAATTATGGAATCAGCTGGATTATATTAACGGCTGGTTGATGTCCATAATGTGCATCCATTGATTAAAAAGTGAATTGTTTAGGGGGAATGTCTGCTCTGGATAGAGTATGGAAAAAATGTTCGTGCAGAACAAACGCATACACACAAGCAAACACACACACGCGCACACACACACACACACACACACACACACACACACATATATATATATATATATATATATATATATATATATATATATATATATATATATATTTATATATATACATGTTTGTGTGATTATAATCCTTTTGACACGTGATTTATATCTCTCATTATCACAAACAAATAATGAAGACTAGGTGTAAATCCTGACTGGTTTCGTCTTTATTATAAGCCGTTGGCGAAGGATTGATACATAACGGTAGAAATTAGCTATATATATGCTAGGGGACAGTTCAAACAGGCATACTACCCGTTGGAAACTAAAAAATCCACATCTGACAGGTGCCAAAACGTGAAGCCTTTCACTGATTTCTGCATAAGATAAGGCACGCTGATCTACTACCTACAGTAAAAATTTAAATGTTTTACATTCCTTTTGAAATTACTGGATCACGTTTATACAGTACATGCCTGATTGATATTCATATTCTCACAGAAGCTTTCTTTTATGAAACTCGACTCAGTAACATTTCTTTCCTATTCATTATTAAAATACACCATCTATTTTGCCCCTGCCCGCTTGATTTTCACACGTAAACACACACACACACACTCATATATATACATGTATAAAAGAAAAAAATATATATATATATATATATATATATATATATATATATATATATATATATATATATATATATATATATATATATATATATATATATATATATATATATACACACACACACACACACACATATATATATATATATGTGTGTGTGTGTGTGTGTGTGTGTGTGTGTGTGTGTATTATTATAAATATTTGCTGTTCGAACTCTCTTCTTCCGTCTTAGTAGAATAGCATTAATTCTCTAGTTAAAGCTAGAAGATTACAGATTTCTCGTGTGAGAAAAGGCGAGCAGGAAGCAGTGTTTACAAATTTAATTCACCAACGGGAGAGACTTTTAGCTTTGAGAGTCATAGAGGGATACAGTTTTGCTAGGCCAGACCTTAGTTATACTGTTCTTAAAACCCAGTTTTCTCTATCCTGTGTATTGGCGCGTCTATTGTAATTTCAGGTCAGGCCCTGGCTAGGTGGATTTTTTAAGAAAACGGCAAAAAGCTGCCCCAGTATCAGGGGAATCCCCACTCAGCTGCAATAGAACACAGGTGTCCGTGCTGTACTCCAGGCACTCCTTTGTTTTCTCCTTCTTCGTTCAAACGAGGGAGAAAATTTTTATTACAACGGACCAAGGAATCTTATGCAACTGATCACTGCATTAGCTAACCCAGTGGTAGGTCTGATTTGACAAATACTCCCAGTTCCCTTTCCCTTCGACTGAAACTTTCATTTTTCCTTGTTCAAATTTCCCTCTCTTAAACAGTCACTGACTAAGAAATCCTAGTAAAACATATCCCATTCATGAAGTCATCTATTAAATACAATTATTGTTGTCTAGTGAAGTCAAACAACGTATCCTCCACGGTGTTAAAAATCATCATGACAAGTGAGAGTTTCTGTAATGCAAGATTGTTATCTGGGTACGTCTTTTTCAGAATTAGGTACACCTTGGGCCTGAACAACATCCTCTTTCTTGGAGAAGAATTGGCATCATCAGCACCAAGAAGCCTCAATTCGACCTTGCAGTTAATTGCTTTATATTCTAAGCATCTGAGAGGTACATAAATCTGTTGCGCTCCTGTCTATGTAGGACTGAGGTTTGTCCTAAGTAGGACTAATATTCAGAGGTGCTGTTAGCTCCTGTAAATAATCCATTTTTTTTTTATTTTACTTTTGTTGAAACTAATGTTCAGTAGTTTGCTGAACTCATTCATGTGGTTATGAATAAACCCCTATTTTTTGTTGACTAGTGCTAACTGGCGACCTGACCTATTCCATGTCTGTCCTTTAGAGTTAATTTTAGCTTTAATTGACAGAATTACCGGGTGTTTCGAAATTAGAGCGCCCCCCTCCGCAGAACAAATGGAAAGTTATGAAGTTTTCTGCTATAGCCCTTCTCCAGGTACATTATTTTAAGTTTCTATTAAGCTATTTTTCATTTTACATTTCTTGTATTTTCAGACTGAGTGACGGAGTTAGATACAGCCATGACTAACGACTCGGAGGAAATCAGATGGATTGACCGAATCCGGGCTATAACCCTCAGAGAGACCAGGGATGCTGGCGCATCCTTCATTTCACATTCCTGGATAGCTAAATACATTAAAAGAGATGAGTCCTTTGTTAAAAGAAACTAGAAGGCCTGAAGTCCTTTCTCAGGAGTCAAAAGACATCATAGCTGAGGCAGTAGGTAGCCCAAGAAAGTCTTTATGTAAATTGGCACTTGAACCAGAAACAAAAAGGGGAAAGAAGAGAAGTTATAGTGCTGTATATCATGAGTTGAAAAAATCTGGTATCAAGCCATTTCATGTTATCAGCAAGCCCAACATCACTCAGCAACAGAGAGAAGACTGTGCATGGTTTTGTGGTTCATTTCTTAAAGACTGGGATGAAGTTGACTTTCTCCATGTTGCCGCATCAGATGAATTCTTCATTTACACAGTCAGGAAGCCAAATCATAAAAATGACATCATTTGGGCTGCAAAGTTGGATGATATCAGCGATGACGTGCACTATCGCCAAGTTGTGAAATTTACTGAATGTTTGGGAATTTTTCTCTGTTTCACAGCCAAACGGTTAATGTGGATCATCAAAGGAAAAGGACAGTCATGGAATGGTGAATACTTCAGAGAAACTGTGCTTAATGGTGGAGTATTTCCTTTCCTCAAAGATCCTGAAAATGTGTTATCTGTTGAAGAAGTCACATTTTTGCATGATAAGGCACCATGTTTCAAGGCTCTTCAGACACAGGAGCTGCTTCAAAACAGTGGTATTGATTTCTTCTCATCAAGTGAATTTCCAGGTAGCTTCCCTGACCTTAAATGCATGTGAAAACATTGGTAGTATCTTAAAGGATCATGTTGAAGCATGCACGGTGAACCATGATGGTATACCAAGCCTCGACAACCTGCGAAGAGAGGTGACTGAAGTGCTCAGGGAAATGGAGTTTGAGTCTCAGCTTTTTTGCGATTTGCTGAAATCATACCCCACAAGAATGCAGGCTGTGGTACAGGCAGATGGAGGCCACACAAAATATTAAATACTCAGAGAGAAACTTAAATAAACACCTGTTCTGAATTACTTTTCTTTTTGTCCATATCAGTTTTAGTTTATGCTGTAGAGGGAGGGGGGCTCTCTAATTTCGAAACACCCTGTACTTGGCTACATATTTGATAATTGTTGTCGGAGGTACGCTGTCAATTACTGAGTGTTCCTTCTCAAGTTTATTTTAATTTATTCACTCGTGAATCTTTGTTGTTACTCCGGAAATGTTACCAACACATTGCATATTTCTTGGACAAACTGATCACTTCTCTCGTTGTTATAATTAATCGTCTTCTGCCGGTTTCTACCAATAAAGAAGATTAAAAACAAATTGTATGGCAGATTTACAAGTAGTTTACTGCGAAATTTATTTTTAATTTTATCTGGTGCAACATTTTGCGCAATTGCCCTTGCTTTATGTGCATTTTATTCCAAGAGTTTCCCCTTTCCTTTTTTCTACTTCCTTCAGTTAATTCTAATTGAGAATAGTTCTAAAGCTTTGTACGTATTAAAACAACCTAAAAGGACAGACCTACAGTACAGATAGACAGATTTAGGAGGATACCAAATACGCGCGATTCCTTAAAAGCAGAATGAAAAGCAGTGGTTGAAATAACATTTGTTCTTAATTCCAGCCCAGTATATTTCTTTTGAATAATGAAAAGAAGTTTATCACATGGACAACTATGGCATTAACACATCTGAGAAAATATACGTTTAGAAGTTTTCTCAATGAAACCAAGTAAAAATTTATCCTTTGCAGTAAAGAAGTAAGAATAAGTTTGCTAGCAAAGCAGAAGACCAAAGAAGCAATATAAATATTCTAGGCGAAAGTTAATAAAAATTAAAAGTAAAACTATCTCCATGGGAAATGAAAACGTTAGATAATTAGGAATAGGAATGCAATCTGTCTAAGCTAATGCCGCCGTGGCTTACACAAGAGAAATAAATTTCCGAAAGGGAGAAAAGCCAAATATATAAAGTTAGATACTGAGGCTGAAGATTGCGTACTTTCTCCCAATACTTTTAGTTTTCTGTAAAAGAAAACCAATGAGATGGCTTTTTGTCTCTCCGTCCACACTTTTTCTTTCCGCCCTCAGATCTTAAAAACTACTGAGGCTACAGGCCTACAAATTGGAATGTTGATCAACCACCCTCCAATCATCAAACATACCATATTGCAGGCAGCCCTCTAGCCTCGGTATTTTTTATTTTATTTAAGGTTAACGTTAGCCATGATCGTGCACCTGGCACCGCTTTAGGTAAAAGTAGGTATACCTTCGTTTAACCAGACCACTGAATGCCAACAATACAGGCCACCACCGGGCTGTGCCTGAAAGTTTCAGGGGCCGCGGCTGAGAGTTTCAAACAGCATTATACGCTGTACAGAAAACTCGATTGCGCCGAAGAAACTTCGGCGCACATTTTACTTGTTTTTTTTTTTTTTTTTTTTTTTTTATTTATTTAGTAATCATAGCTCTTGGTATGGAAAAGACCTAAGGTGAAAATGTGCACCTCTTTCCGTCAGAATTTCTTTACCAAAATGAAAGTAATTTTTAAAAATTTCTTCACAATAGATGATAAGCACTCTAAAAAAGCAGGCGTATTTTCATTTCTGTTTACACACACATACCATGTTTAATGCTTCCTGGGCAAGACAGTTGTAAAATATAAATGACTGCATCGGTGTTGAATATTTTTTCCATGATGGCCAAAAGAATCGTAACAGTCGTAACTGCAGATAGGAGGGAGAGAGGAGGGGGGGGGGAGGGAGAAAGGAATAACAACTCAACTCTTTCTGTAAATCAGATAGAATTGAGATTCTCACCTGAACGCCTCTCTATGTACTGTTAACATTGCTGAATAACATTTTTTTGTTTATCCACGTGATCCTGTTCATAAATGAGAAAGCTAATTTTCTTTAGTCGCTTATCAAAATCATCTATGGTGTTTTCGTCAACTTTTTTCATACGTCACCACTCACCAGTGTCTCCTTCCATCTTGTTTGTCCAACTTCCTTGACCATCCTGTCTCCCAATATCACTTTTCTCCTTTTGTTTACTCTCTCTCTCTCTCCCTCCATCTCTCTCTCTTTCTCTCTCTCTCTCTCTCTCACACACACACATTCTAATTTTGCTCATGTCACTACTTTTGCATTTTGCTAATAGAAATTAAAACAATATAGATCTCACACAGTTGCCATTAGTTACAAATATTTTCAAGTTATGAAGGTTAACTGCATATAGTGAAACAAACTGAAGGTTACACTAGAAACATTTTCCAAGTTCCATCGCGTACTTCATCCCTTCTCTTCACCTCTTCCCCATTCTCTCCCCGTCACTGGCTAGCCTCTTGCATTTTTATGTAATATTTACGATCTCATTGTATGCTGTAGAACAGATACGAGGGGCGTTCAATAGGTAATACAACATAATTTTTTTCTCGGCCAATTTTCGTTCCAAAAATTTTTAATTTTGTGTGCGACCTTCTTATGCGTTCCCGCGTTATGTCATGTATTTTCTTTAATCTCTGTTAGACGGCTGCACTATAATCAGTTATCAAAGTACGTTCCAAACAAAGAGCAGAGACAGAATTCCTTTTGGCGGAAAAAGAGACCGTCACAAATATTCACAGGAGCTTGCAGCGTGTCTACAGAGACCTGGCAGTGGATAAAAGCACTGTGAATCGTTGGGCTGCGTGTCATCAGAAGAACTATTGAACAAGGAAATCTGCCTAATCTCCCGCTCCCTGGCCGGCCGCACACAGCTGTGAAGCCTTCAATTGTGGTGCATATGGACACTGTTACTCGAAGTGATCGGTGAATCATAGCCAAAAACTCGCTGCTCAACTTGATATCTTTGTCGGTTGTGCCGGCATAATTTTCCACAACTTCGGGTGATCAAAAGTTTGTACCCGCTTTGTTTATCTGCACGTTCCACTGACGCGGTCGCAGCTGAATGCGACCGGCCAGGGCGCGGGTGATCAGACAGAATTCTTTGTCCTTCTTCTTCTGATGATAGAGACACTACGCCCAACGATTCACAGTGCTTTTATCCACTGCCAGGTCTCTGTAGACATTCTGCAAGCGTCAGTGAATGCTCGTATTTGTGATGGTCTCTTTTTTTTCGCCAAAGGAAGTCTCTCACTGCTCTATGTTTGGAACATACCTCATTCACAAACCTCCTTTTGATAGACCATTATACTACAGCCGTCAATAGGAAATTGATGAAAATACATGACATGACGCAGGAATGGTTAAGGAAGTCGCACACAAAATGTCAATTGTTTAATGAAAAAATTATGTTGCATTATTTGTTGAACGCCCCTCATATTAGGTTAGGCGACGTCAAACATTTAAAACCAGCATGAAATTCTGTTTAACAGAAACCTGTTGCATACGCTGTATGCTACATTTATTATGAATGGTTGGTGTTTGACTTTTGCACAGCAGTATGTTGTATTAAGAATATTATATTGTATTAAAATTTACGGGTGTCACTTATGATTATATAAGTAAAACGGCACGTTAAGATATACGAGGATGAATTTATACCTCGTTAAATCTTTGTTACCTAGCACTCTCCAACAAAACTACACACAGACACACCCACACAAACATATCTATCTGACTCGTGGCAGTTCCGACAAATCACATTTGATTGGTCAGTGCGAACTGACAGTTTGAGCTTCAAGTGTATTGAGGCTGTAGGAAAAGTCAGTATATAACAGACATCAGTTTTACAGATATCAGTGCAAACATAAGGGAATTCATTATATATAACATTATTTGGACATGATACGAAAAGGTAAGCTGCATTCCTTTCTCTCCTCAAATGAGTTGCTTAAAGAATTTTGAGCATTTCAATCATAGGCAGCTCTTGGTGGTATCACATCGATATAATCTCCTTGGTCTAATATATCTCGTGAAACTAGTAGGAATTTGATAGTATGTTGTCACAGAATAACCTGATGGCTAACAAAGATTTAGTCGTTCATGAATGTAAAATTTCAGTGTTCATGAATTATGGACATGTATGCCTTTAGATAATAAACAAGGGGCTAGTGTGTGTATTAATATGTGGTATTCAGTGGCAGATGTTGAGGAATCATATAATATGGTATATGCATCAGGCGTTCTTTTTCCCCTCTCACGATAAGGATATGAGTTACTTTATTAATATTTTTACATGCTAATTTTTTTCGGTAATGTTTAAATTACTGATAAGGGAAAGGGCTATTTCTTCTGTGGAGAAGGAAAACGTATGTGGCAAGCCGTTAGAGATTAAGAACTTTTTCTTTTTCAAAGCGGCGTCTTTCCTTTCACAAAAGTTTTGTCTCAAGGCGATTTATCTAGTTTGGTGAAATCTTGGAAAACCCTTTGAATTTGATTGTTATAATGTCTGTTAATTCATTCCTACTCGTACAAACACGCATCAGTGTATGTGCAAGTATAAGATTTTTTTTAAACATACTGCTCAAGATTTTTATGCGCGTGCTTCTGTGTATAAAAGATTCTTCGTACTTAAACAAAACCTCGTCTCCCACACACCTTATCTGGCTAAACTTCTCGTTTCCACCATTGTTACTTACCCAAAGAAAGTATCTTTTTTCGCCTTTATATTTGCAGCAAATGCTCCTAACCGATAAATGTTTTTCAACTCCCAGTTCCTGAAGGTATTCATTCTCTCTCTGGCTGCAGTAATGCGCTCCTCCTCTCTCTCTCTCTCTCTCTCTCTCTCTCTCTCTCTCTCTCTCTCTCTCTCTCTCTCAAGTAAAGATAAATAATCCTGCCTTCGATAATGGAGCGAAATTGCTCGACTAACTTTGTTTCAGTAACTTTCCTTCTCCTTTTGTATTTTTCGCTTTGTTTTGTCTGATTTTTTTTCTGATCGATTTGAATAGGAATTTTTGCTTGTATTCTTATTTGTGTCTGCATAACTGTATTTTTACCCATGGCAATCGTCTTTCTGTTCAAGTATAATAAAAGAAGTTTGGGAATTATAGATCTTCATGCGTGCACTTTAAAGTCTGTAAAGTCCACTGCTTGCTTTCTGCCTGCTGTCTACCAGTTTTTTTCCAGTTGCGAAATGGCACAATGTTTTAACATTAATTCGTTTCCCCTAAAAACTTCGAGCCCTGCGAAAAGTCAGAAAAATGATTACTGCCATATTCCTACATAACTGCTATATCATGAAGGAACTTCATACACTTAGACTAAGAGCTTATCTCAGTGGCATATTGAGCACCCTGCACTATTCACTTGCATCAGTCACATGCTCTCTCCTTTTCTGGATGTTGAGGGGCCCCGTGTTCACTTTTCATCTGCCTAAGGTTTATTAGGTATTCTCCCTGTCCTCTCAGCACTTTCGAATTGTGCTCTCTTCAACCTCCTATCATCCTCCTTTATTTCTAAATGAGAGAACATCATAAAACTCTATAATTCTTCCTTTCAACTACACTAGAATTTTTTATCACTTCTTTTTATTAGGAAATTTGTGATATTCATGTCTTTTTATGCAACACATACTAAACAAAGAGTTTATCTCCAAAGATTCAACTTGTTTTCTCTCATTTGTATTCAACTTCCATGCCTTACTGGCCTAAGGTTGGAAGAAAGCAAATCTAAACTTGGCGTTTATTTCGTGGACTATCAATTTTAAACGCATGAAAGAGACCATAGTTACTGGAACGGTGAATGTGAGAAGTTATATGGACATTATTCTGAAGGCTGAGAGAAAGAGCGTGAATTGTACTTGTAATGATCTTGCATCTGGTGTACGCAGCTTTAAGCATAGCTGCATAATGGAAATCAGCTCTGGATCTCCTCCACTTCCATGCGTTGATGCCACTATGCTTATACTAGAGGCTCCCGTCTTTAAACGTCCGGGCTTCATTTCTCTTTACCAAGCACTTACTCTCTCGTCTTCCTTTCGCCATTACTTACCACCTATATGCCTTCCATCTTCATCCCTGTCAACCATACACAACCTCTTCCTTTGTCTATCTTTCTTACACCTGCCCTCCTATTTCCTAGCCTCGTTCTTTTCCCAGTTCCCCATTACATCTCTCCTCTTATTCCCAGTGTTCTTACACCTTCCTTTATCTTTCTACCTTTACTTACCCAATAACTCCAAGTTAACATCGCCTCATTTCCCACCATTCCGAAGAAGACACTTTACGCGCCATTACGCTCACATTATTGCAACTTCTTTTGCAGGCAAAGAGCATCGCGAAATAATTTTTCAGCACATACAGTATCTATTTCCTTGTTTAAGATTTTGGTAATCATTAACGTTTGAAAACAAAAAGCCTGACGAAATACCTTTTAGCACGTTTCTTTTGATGTTTTCTTTTTATTAAAATAAATGTAGAACCATATTCCACAAAGCCTCTTGCCATCAGAAAGAGGTGTCTTATAAATACTGGTTTATCAGTATAATTGATTCCATGATCACTGTTGCTTGTTTGGTTGAGGATAAAGAACTACTATCCATTTCAGGGACCGCGAGTCATCGTTTTTCTCAAATATCTTTCATACTAATTATTTGATCTAAATAGTACTTTGACACAGTGTACAAGACACCTCCCGCCAATTTTTGGCAATATAGTGCATTGTCAAATGGTTTTAGTTAAGACGATTACTCTTGACTTACATGGTATTGCCAAGCATCGCCAACCTATGCATTCGAACGTCCTTTATCCCCATCCCATCCCTCCCTCTCCCTTCCCCTGCTCATCCCTCAACTAACTTTCCTGGCCTCTCCATCTCCGACCCCTCCTTTCCTGTCTATTTGGGGGATAGCGGACGTTCCATTGCGTAGAATAGTCCTGCTGACTCATGCGACTTTGCCTTTAAAAGTCAAGAGTCAACGCCTTAACTAATGACAATGCATTATATTATCAAAACTTAGCCGGAGGTGTCTTGTACACTGTGTCAAAGTACCATTTAGATCAAATAATTAGTTAGAAAGATAATTGATAAAAACGATGACTCTCGGTCCCTGAAATGGATAGTAGTCCTATCCGGTATTTAGTTGTGGGTGTTCTCCGCGCCTCTGTCCTCTCCTCAGCAGTTTTCCTCCATCAGTATTACAGCTTTAGCAGATTTAATGGAGGTATATGGGTGGGAAAAGTATTTTGTTATGCTGGACGATGTCAGAGGATGGAGGGTATCCCCAGTTTGGAAGACGAAAAGTAAGTTGTGCATCATTCTCTCAGTGTGCTTTTATATTGAACTAGCAAAATCTTCAGATTACTGTATTCTGTGTTTACCTCTGACAAGGAGGTTATGTTTTTGGTTCGATTCGTTTGTCTGTTTCTTGTTTAACACGATTACGCAGGAAATGAGCCGTAGATTTTGAGGAAAAGTTTTCCCAAAGTAGTTCTCTTCACTAGCAAAATCTGCATCGGTTATGGAGAAAGATTGTAACCTTTGGTCTTTCAGGGCCGTTCAAAAGGCAAATTGAAATTTAACGGCAGGATTTCAAGGTCAAAATCATACATATAGGTCTTAGGTCAGAAGGGGTGGTAACCTTCGCCATAACCTTTGAATTATAGGACAGGAAGCCTTCATGTAAAACATGCTTAAACTATTTGTGATGACAATGTGTAGACCGAAATCAAAGGTGAAATGCAAATTTAACCTTGTCCAAATCACTGAACTATACAAGACGAAATTGCAGTGAGGTCAAGTTAAAGGTCTGGAAGGTCTATGATTACAGATAATTGTCATAAAATTTGATCAGATTTTAAACTACATGCAAAAGAAATCTGTTTTGACATTACTACTCCACTAATGTAGACGAAACGCTGAACAAGTTAAAGGTAAGTTCAAGGCCACGGTCATATATGGATGTCAACTATCAGCTAAGAATAAAAGAAGCACAACACAGGAATTTCATAGCCAGGTGGGTGAGGAAATTTAAGGAAACAGGTTCTGTTATTGATAAATTACAGTCTGCTAGACTATGCATTGATGAATGAACTGTAGCATCTGTAGATTTGATGCATCTGGATTCTCTACGCTTTCATTTAAAATTTCCCTGCAGAATCTTATTCACGGTAAATTTGGAGGCCTCATTTCCAAAGATGCTCGTCTTAGACTCTTTCTCGGACTTCTTTCAGAGGATTGTTCTACTGATGCTACAGCTCCTTCATCAACCCATGGTCTCCCAGACCGTGGTTTAAAAGTAACAGAAGCTGTTTCCTTAAATTTTTTCATCCACCTGGCTGTACAATTTCTGTGTGGTGCTTCTTTACTGTAGTGTGTTGTAAACTTTCTATAGACAATGATAGTACATTTTAGCTCAGCCAACCAAAGAGCGCAGCTTACTTTCTCTTCTAGTGAAGCCATGGGTCAACAGCAGTTCTGGACATGAAGTCGTTTTTAAGTTTCAGAAATTGTGAAAAATATTTGATAAAACAAACAATAAATAAAACTTCAGGTGAACAGAAAAGCTAGTCACAAAAAGCTTTCATATCCTTTTTACAAATTAAATCTATCACGTACAGTATGGTTACGAAGCTGCAAGTATTTCAAATTGCACCAGGACTTTATGGACACCCTGTACAGTACATTATATTATATATATATATATATATATATATATATATATATATATATATATATATATATATATATATATATATATATATATATATATATATATATATATATATATATATATAATATATATGACTTTTATCACATCACCGTGATTCATATACAATCAGTAAGCTACAAACGTCCTTTAATATCCAATTCGCTCTACCTCGGAAATAATATATTTTCATATATGTTATCGAAGGGAATTTTTTAGTTGATAATAAGTTCGTCGTCCCGTGGGCTCGAACCAACAAAGGACAAAAATTCAGGACTACAGTGGACGCTTTAATCCACACGGCCAACAAGTGAGGTATAAGTGGATATCGGCTCCCACCTACAAATCCCCGTCGAACTAAGTAGTGCAGCAGATTGCTGTAAAAATCGTTCAGATAGTGAAACAAGCATGAAATTTAGCACAAACATTCCTAAGACTACGCTCTCTTAGAAAAGGGCGCTGGCCACCTGAAAATCCAAGATGGCGGCTATTTTTCAAAATGGCCGCCATCTATGTTGAGATTCACTGGTTTGGGAGCATCTATTGGATGGAATATGCCAGTTTTTTTTTTTTAAACCTCGACTTTTAGGTTATAAAAATGTTCCATACCACACATTTTATTGAAAACCCTTACTAAATGAATTGTAACCAAGATGGCGTACAAAATGGTTGCCATAAAAGTTTTTTTTTCTATCCACAGCGCTAGCAGAACATAGAGACCAACTGTTTTTATTTAATGGTATATTCATGTGATCAGACAGTTTAACTAATATGCTATTTTCAACTGAAATAGTAATGGTATGGTCACATACAACATTGTGTCTAAGACTGTAACCATAAAAAGAAAAGAAAGAAATACGGACTAAACGCAACCAATCTATGTATAGGTCTCTCAACCTACACCTTTGAAAAATTCGAGGATAAGAAGGTAGGCATAGCATGACACGTTGGATGCTCAAGCTAGATTATCTACTGAAGAGGGCAATATTTATCTAGACTTCACATTTGCAAGTGCACAGAGCTGTGCAGGGAAGACCCAGCTTGTAGCACTTGCACCTTTCCCGACAGCCTGCTTTGCATCCACTTTTGGTAAGCTGTTGGCAACTCTTGGCTAAGGGCGAGTTGGTTGTCCAGAGGACTTGCCATGCTTCACCAGACTTTTGCCATCCCCACTCAGCAGGGTTCTCTGGCTGTGGCTGACACTGGGTGGCCTGCCCCCACACACAACCAGCCTGGTACGCAGCACGCTTGGTGTGTTGGAGGAGAGCTCCTGGTTGGTGGAATGGCCTCATATGCCCTTTGTTTTCTGGCAAACATATCAAGTCCAGCCTCATCCACAGTGCCAGCAGTGCTGGATCTTTCATACATAAGTATGACAAACCTCTCCAGGACCTTCAGGTCACTCTCTTCCACTCTGAGAGGGTAGTGACTCAGTTTGGAGAACACAGTGGAGGCCTCTGGAAAGATGTTCCATGTCTGCCAGGCGGTCTTCTTGCCCTTGCTCGGAAGGCTGACACTGTATCACAGCCTGTGAACGCATGGAAGAAGAGCATGCCATTCACCTTCTCCTGGCCCAGAGAGTTGCACAGGTCATGCACAGCAATCCAGCGCAGGCTCTGGCCTTGGCCAAATGCCACCCATAGCTTCTCTAGCCCTAGATTGTGGAGAGTGGAGAAAGCACTGACTGCAACGACAAGAACATCTGTGTCATTTGCTTTAACCGTGATGGTCTTGGCTCCATGTTCTGTGGCATATTTGGCATGGAGAAAGATGCGGGTGTCAGCTTCCTCATGAGAGCACTTTTCCAGTCCCTGAAGACTAGCCTCATGAGTGCTGAGGACAGCAGACCCTTTCGTGGCAATGACAACATTTGTGGCAGACATCTGGGCAACTTTGTCTGCCAGGAACTGGAACAACTCTGTCTTGTTGGCATCGTGTCTTAGGAAATTGCGCCAGTTGGATGGAATTGTGTTCTTGTCTGTCACCTTGCGCCTTCCTCCTTGACCACGTTGGAGCCTGGTCTCAGCTTTGAGGCTGGATGTATTGTATACATCAAATACAAGATGTGATGATGTGTACTTGCTGCTATAGGATTGTATCACAGGCAAGAAGTCGCAAAGTGCATAGCCCTCAAAGGTCTTTCCTTTCTTTGGTGGCAAGGCATGGACCAAAGCTGATCCATCTACAATGAGGACATCAGTCTTTGGTTCTTTGTCTTCTAGTGTAACATGACTCTCCAGGACCGAGGTCAGCTGAGACTTCTGACATGTGTACAGCCTACCACCCTGGGAATGTTTGATTCTCGTGCTGGAAGAATTCCTGCAGATCACATTCACGGCTCTGACAGGATATAAATAGCTTTGAGAAAAGCTGGCAATCCTCCTTCAGAAGTTTCTGCTTTGACTGTTCTACAGGAGCAGCTTCTTGCCTGAAGAAGTCAGTTCTGTTCTTCTTTATCGGCTCATAGAAGGAGACTGCATTGTTTGCCAAAGAGTCTGAAAACTTCTGAAATTTAGTGTGGCCTCTGTCAAGGTGTGTCTGTAGAAGTTCTGCTGAGCTGGGGTGGGCAATGTCTTTGTTGTCAATGGAATACAGATCCTGGCTCTCTTCCTGAAAAGGACTTCCCAAGTGTTGCAAAGCCAATGACAGCTTGCTGACTCTCTCCAAGAATGTCTTCTGCGCATGAGGTGTTTGTTCATGGTGTGTTGTCTGCTCATTAGACTCCTTACTTTGAACCTCTGTTTCGTATGCAGACACCAAGCGGATGATCTCTGGGCCAGCCACCATCCATCTTCTGAGTGCTGACGGATCTTCAGTCAGCCCAATGGCTCCGCCATCAGCCTTTATAAAGGCATTGGTCTGCTCATGAGCTTGGTCAGAGCCATTGCTGAGAACTGGCGACTGGTCTTGTGCACAACAAAGTTGCCAGCCTTGAACTCCTTGTGCAACTCTGGGTGTGAACTCTCTAGGGTAAGCATGTCCCTGAGGTGAATAGGCAGCCAACGAGCATAGTTTGTATTATTGTTGGAAAAGAAGTAGGGTATCAGCTCATGCAATGCCTGGCAGTAGAGGACAAAATTGGCCTCACGGAAGGACCTGATGAGTAGGAATATCACAAGTTCCATAGACAACACCATGTGCCAGAAGTGGAACTGTGGACTCTGCTGTCTTCAGAAGGTCACACCACTCCTCAAACTCTAATGCCTGCTCATTGTTGTTTGCTTTCTCAGCACAGTAGTCAGTGTATGCTGTCCTCAGGAGTTTGTACAAACTAGAGGCTGTAACCTGGTGCATCTGCCGTGTCCTGGTTACACTTGCAGCTGACAGGAAGGATTCTGCAGTTCCAGATGAAGCAACTCCTGCCTCCACCAGAGCTCCTGTCCAACCACTGCCATGAAGAAGAGTACCAAGAGATGTCATTGCTGCCATCTCAATGTGCAGACCACCAAACATTACCAGATACTTGTCTTCGCCATACTGATCAGGCCACTGCCACTGCACCTGCTTTGCTACGGCATAGATTGGCTGATCAGCTGTGATTATGGGTATCTGGCCAGGTTCAGAAAATCAGTGACATCCTGCACTTTCTGCATCACGTGTTTGATCGTAGCAACAGAATGAGCCTGATCACGCAGGAGAGGAAGCAATGAAGTTATGGTTACTTCAAATTCTGGGCTTCTCTTCATTGAAGCGTGATGAGCTGACCACGTCAGATTCACTGCATCATCTATTTCCTGGGTGACTATGACCTTGTCTAGCCACTGATACTCCAGTGCAAGCTGTGGCCCCAAGATATCTGTGGGTGGCTTTGGTATTGCAGTGTTTGGTGGCACAGGGTTCTTTGTTTGAAAGGAAGCTGGTGAGATGTTTGTGAATGTGTCCGGCAGTTCAGGCACCGACCTCACTTTCTCAGGTGCAAACTTTAGTTGCTGTCTTTCCTGTCCAGTGTTCTCCTTGGTGGGGTGCTGAAATATGGAGATGCTAGTTCCATGGAAGGAGGTAGTGGCAGTAGTTGCAGATGGGTTGTGGTCGATGTTGTCCATCACTGCAGTGGTGAACAACCCTTTTCGCAGTACTGGGGACAGACCACACCCTCCTCCACATATTTGCTAACTGTGGCATCTCCTAACTGTGCAGAGACCTCCAGTACTCTGTCATAAGAGATACTGAGGCCATACTGATGTAGCATTTCAACCAGGTTTCTCTTCCTGGTTTTGGCATAGACTGAGAGTCCCATGTAGACTGGGAATGGTGTTTCTCTGTCTTTGGAGTGTCTATGAGTTGTTGCTCCTCTTTGTATCGGGAGTAGCAGTTGAACTGCATGAGCTGTGCAATGGCCTGGTCTGACTTTGATGCTCCAAATCGTAACTGTGACTTGATGTCAGCCCCATGCTCAACCATCCCTACAAACTGGAGCAGGAGGAGGCACAGAATTTCGTACACAAGCCTCAGAAAATGTGCCATCAAACCGTGACTGATGATCAAGTATAGACTTTCTGAGAATATTTGCTGCTTTAGCAATGATAACTGCCTCTGAAAGATCAGATGATTGAGCAAGTGCTTTTCCCACATCCTTTTGAAATGCAAGTAATACATCTCTGCCAGATTTATGAGCCTCAAGTTCTGGAATTTCTGCCAGAAGTTTGTCTTTGAGTCTCATGGAATTTACACTTGGTGACTCTACACCTAATTGTTCCAGACGTTGTTGGTAGAGGTGGCAAATATCTGCCAGCTGAAATGTGACTGGATCATCTGAACAAAGGTTGTTTTTCAACAATGTATGTCATCAGTTCTGACAGAACTAGTGGATACACATCTGATTCTGACTCAGTGCTACCTTGGTCTTTCTCAAGGCTCCTCAGGTAGGACCTTTTTCTGTTGTAGAGGGCACAAAGACAGGCATGGTGATACTTAAACTCCTGTGCAATGACATCCCCACCAGTCAACTTAGCAAGGAGCTTGCCATCACTAAGTATCTCTGCACATTCACGCAATTTCAAGTCAAGGCCCTTAGTACTAGCCTGTCTGAGATCAGATGCAGGTGCCACTTCCTCACAGAAAATGCAAACTTCATTGTCATGACTGGTTCGGCGCAGTTTTGCACGACTAGTCTCAGTGTTGCTGGTCTGGTCATTGGATTGTCGCTTTTGCACGGTCCAGTTTAGTGTTGTTAAACAACAAGCGACAGTTCACATGGTATTTTGCTGCATTTTTTCCTGAGAGTGGCCTCTATGCCATCACCTTCACCCAGCCTTGCTGGATCCATTATCAGTGGCATTTCATTAATTTCACTGAACATGGGAATGTTCCTTGCCAGCATTGTGTACCCATCATGGTCTAGGACATGATGACTTGGAGGTGATGTCAAGTGCTCACCTCTTTTGTCCTTCTGACAAAGACAACACAAACTCAGTTTGTTTTTCTACTGCTCAATATTGGATTGGCATCACATTCTGCCATGATTTCACTTTTGATTAAGGCCGAGGGGTTATCCTTTTACCACCTTAAACAAAGCACACATTCCTGTATGGGATTCAACTAGGTTCGGTCTCCCTACACCTAGCCCGATCATTCATCCAGTGCCATTTAAGTCCCGTGTGATCTGTACACCATCCGGGTAAGTACATGAACCATCATGTACAGCCCCATACCCTTGGCTCGGCTCTCCCGTGCTGGCACATCCTGTCTATTCAGGTGCGGCTATCTAACTATAGCTGGTCTGGGGCTGTTAGAAAGCATTTGGGACACTAAACTAAACTATACTACAACTACTAGTCTAAGACTACAGGATTAGTAAAGCTGGATTAGCTGGCACTGAACCCCATGCTGAGTTACACAGCAGTGATGTCACCAGTGTGCCCTGGTTGTGTGCAGACATACACTCTTTTACATTTATTAATTTTCCTTCAAAATTGATGAGTTATTCGAAAGAGATGGCCTCATTAGGATCTAAAACCACAGAAACCAAGATCCATGCTTAAAACGATAATTGTTGAACGGGCATTATTTCTCATTATAATTATTGTTTCTACCTTTTCTTGGCAGCCATATAGCCCCCATATTTAAAGGTAAACTGTACTGGGAAGCTACAGAAACATAATATTCACAAGAAATAGTATGGAAGAGCTTTACCATATTGCTAGAAGCAAATACATGCCATTCTAGTGAAAAAATTAGCCAAAATCTGTCGATACTGGCCGCCATCTTGGAATTTGGCCGCCATATTAAATTTTTTTGCGTGGCCAGCGCCTTTTTCTGATAGAGGGAACTTTAAAGAGCACTTGTGCAAAATTTCATGCTTGTTTCACTATCTGAACGATTCTTATGAAATATGCAATTATCTGCTGCACTTGTTTGTATTTTAGAGACGATATCCACCCACCTCTGCCATGTTAACCGTGCAGTGCGTTTGTCGCACGCAGCCATATTATGACTTTTTATCACATCACCGTGATTCATATACAATCAGTAAGCTACAAACGTCCTTTAATATCCAATTTGCTCTACCTCGGAAATAATATATTTTCATATATGTTACCGAAGGGGAATTTGTTAGTTGATAATAAGTTCGTCGTCCCGGGGGCTCGAACCAACGAAGGACAAGAACTCAGGACTACAGTGGACGCTTTAATCCACGGCCAGCAAGTGAGGTATAAGTGGATATCGGCTCCCACCTACAAATCCCCGTCGAACTCAGGTGTTTGTATTTTAGAGACGATATCCACCCACCTCTGCCATGTTAACCGTGTAGTGCATTTGTCGCACGCAGCCATATTATGACTTTTTATCACATCACCGTGATTCATATACAATCAGTAAGCTACAAACGTCCTTTAATATCCAATTCGCTCTACCTCGGAAATAATATATTATTATCAACTAAAAATTCCCGTTCGGTACCATATGAAAATATATTGCCGAGGTAGAGCGAATTTGATATTAAAGGACGTTTATTTTTTGATTATATATATATATATATATATATATATATATATATATATATATATATATATATATATATATATATATATATATATATATGTTTGTGAGAAAGATGAGCATGTAGAGGAGGAGGAGAGGTTTGAAAGATATAGGAGTACGACACAGGAGTAACCACTATATCAAACATAACGATTTGAATATATATATATATATATATATATATATATATATATATATATATATATATATATATATATATATATATTTATATATATATATATTTAAATATGTATATATGTATATATATATATATATATATATATATATATATATATACATATATATATATATATATATATATATATATATATATATATATATATATATATATATATATATATATATATGTATATGTTTGTGAGAAAGATGAGCATGTAGAGGAGGAGCAGAGGTTTGAAAGATAGGAAGTCCTATAGGAGTACGGCACAGGAGTAACCACTATATCAAACATAACGATTTGAATAGTTTCCATAAATTCCAAGACAACAATTAATTAACCGCTTTCAGTGTTTCTTTTTCGCTTTTCTTTAGCGTCAGTTCAACCATAACAGCCTATATCTTCATTCTACGACCCTTCCGATTAACTGCGTTCCTTTTCCTCTGTATGTTTTCATACATTTTTTTTTCTCTTTTTATCGTCTTCTCTGCCAGTGAGTTCTCGTCGCCGGCTTTTGGATACAGAGTTGTTTATTATTTTTTCTCTCTATAAATATCCGGGATCGCATTCCTAATTTCCTTGATTTAATGTTCTTTTTTTGTAATTTACGACTTTGCTTTGTTTATAGTTAGTCTTAATTCCTAATCACTATCATTTTGTTATGTTCTTTTACTTTTTTTCATTACTAGCGAAGAACTTATAATTGGAAAAGTTGTTTGAACTATCCCTTTCATCTGCCTCCAGGAGGGTAACAACAGCCCCTTCCATGTTTGACGTTTCCGTCTACGAGCCAATTAGAAGTAATTATGTCTATCCAGTTATAATTGTAAGTTATCTTTACAAAAGAATAAACGTGTTTTAGTGTTCTTTTGATAATAATAATAATAATAATAATAATAATAATAATAATAATAATGTTAAAACAAAATAAACAAGGTGCTACTAAAGTTCCATTCCACCATTAACGAATAATAATCCTTAAAACAAAAGTAGTGAAATACACATTCTGAAGACTCAACAGTATAGTCAACTGTGATTCAGACAGTTATCGTCACCCTCAATTTCATTTTCATGTCTTCTGGGGAGGCAAAGCAAGGTATATATCAATAAATCATGGGAAAGGTACATTATGCACCAAAGACTTTTATTGGGAAACAAAACAAAACAAGAAAAAGAGTCATAGTAACAGCAGACTAGAGACTTTTGTTTTTAACGTCACTCTAGCGTTCGTCCTTTCAGATAATGAGGCAGCCAATATGAAAAAACGAAACTAGTTTGAACCCTTTCTGCCATAGGATCTTGATTGCTGGCCAGTGTTGCTTTTAAATTTGTATACCTTTTCGTTTGTTTGTACTCCGTACCTTCAAAATGTTTATTCACCGGGAATGTTACCTTACAATCGGTCGCTGAAGTTTGTAACAAGATATTTTATCAGCAATAGGTAGACCATTCACAGACTCCCATGAGAGGTTGAATCTGGTTTCCCCTTTTTCCTAATGGTATCTGCAATCTGGGGATTCCTGACTTATCCCTTGTTCTTATGTGTTACGATAAGAATGTTCATAAAAGAGGCGAGATATTCCCTCACGCTCGCACTCTCAACAACTGCATCAACGATCGTGGGTATCCTAAATGAATATCTTCGGAATTACATTCAGGTCATGCCTTTAAGGTAATAAATTTTGGGCTTACAATACTATGGAACATGACTAGATTCGAAGAGTCTTGGGAGTGCTGGAATCTTTGTAATCATCTTGAAGTGAACTGGGTATTATTCAACCTGGGGTCTTTATGCTTCAGCCAAAAGCCGGGACAGGGGTCACTACTTCAATAGTGAACTCTTCTGCTGTAGCTGCTGCTGAGCAATGGGTCATGTAGACTACAGTAGTTGAATATCTAATGGATATGTATGGCAGGTATGAGTACCTTCCTCCAACCTATGCCCATTAGGCGTCCTTAGGTCTCTCCTTTCTTCCTCATCTCTCACGCATCACCCCCTCCTCCTCCTCCGTATCCTTGTAAACACCTGAATTGTACTTTGTCATTTTAAAACTGCTCTTGCTCATCCCTATTCTCACTGCACCTTCATTGCACTTTCACAGTTTTGCACACTTCTTCTTCCCTCCCTTCCTTATTCACCTTCAACCTCCCCTCCTATTATCTATCCTTCAAACATTTTTTTCCATCGTTTCACCTTTGCTATATCCAACCGCTATTTCTAGTTATCCTACAACAGACTTTTGGTAACATTTTCTTTACTCCGTAATAATACTTTTGCAGGCTGTCTTTCAAAAATTCAAATTAATTTAATCGTAATAGTCTTGTGTTTATTTATTTCTACACAAAAAAGTTTTCTTACATTTTTAGATATAAAATATGACGATCTATAAACGTTTACTTTAAAAAATATGCTGTTACTTTATTTCTGGTAGAGCATTCTTCTGATAGCTTAGCTGCCTATTTATTTAGTATAGCACTTCTTTTGTAGTATAGTAATTTCATTTATTTTTATGATTCTTAATTATTCATTTACGTAAAACATACATACTTCATTTTCTTGATTGAATTTATGGGCTTGTGATTGAGCAATTTATTTCATGGCCATCGTCTGCACTTTTGATCGACTTTTGACTAATTTTTCCTTAACTTTCCCTCCTTCTTCCTTAGAATCTGAGATGACGGTTAAACGAGCGAACCTCTAAAATACAGTTAGAAAAGATTTAATGGAAGCAGTGTTTTGGCGGGCAAATGAAATAGTTTGTTGTTTGGCATATTTTTATCTGCTGTTTATTGTTATACATGGATTATTTTTCTTTCTTTGCACAATGTTTTTTTCAGGATGGGATCATTAATAGAAAGATGGAATAGTTTGTTTTGGCATATTTTTATATATATTTATTTAGTATGCTAACTATACAATACATGGATTATTATTCTTTCTTTCGTAGTATGATTTTGATTTTAAGTTTTCTTCATTCTGTTGTTATTAGCCATTTTGTCCTGCCTTTTTCTGGACTGTGTTATCTAAAGTAGACTATATATATATATATATATATATATATATATATATATATATATATATATATATATATATATATATATATATATATATATATATATGTGTGTGTGTGTGTGTGTGTGTGTGTGTGTGTGTGTGTGTGACAGCTGTGTGCTACTGAAGTCTTTCACATGTACTTCAGATATTATGACTGGATTTTTATGTACTTGACATTGTACCCTCTCTTAGATTTTGGTATTTTTCTTTTGTGTCCCCCGTAAGCAAGAATCCCAAACTCACTCTCTTTACTTATTGCATGTGTGACAGAATCTCTGTTTTCAATTCCCAGTGTTATGCAGCTATTTCCAGATGATGGTCATGAAGTTCATGTGATTAATTTTGAGTTCAGTACTGTTTTTGACAATGTGAATTGTATCTATAAGCGTTCTTAAATATAATTGCCACATCGTCGTAATTGAAATAATAAATAGAGGAAAATGCTGAAGCGAGGTTTTTATAGACAGTAAATAAATATTCTGCGTGATCGGTCGTGACTAAGATGGGGAAAAATAATTAAAGCTGCCCCAATTACCATTCCAGAAAATTAAAATATCTACATACCCTGTCCGATGCAAGTCCTTGGTTATTATGTTTTTCGCTGTTAGGGTTTCAAAGTACTTCATAACTGATTAGCAGATAGTTTGCAGAAAGATTTTACTAATGGAAATATATTATAAGACACAGACATGTCTATTAATTTTATTATTATTGCTACAGAATATGGAAAAGGTCCGAACAAGGCGCAGGTTTCTCTGACAAAGACTACATACTCTGAAGGGGGAAGAAATTGACATCTACACTGAATAGTTTAGCTTTCTTAGCGGTTAGAGTCTTTTGAATATCTTATTGGGAGGGAAACTATATGCCGGAAAATGATGAGAGGAGACCCGCTTAACAATCTGAAATTTAATAATTAAATCCTCCTGCATTTGAAAAATTTAGATTTTTTTTGGGAAATTTAAAGTAACTAACCCGAAACCCCCTTATTTTCATAATCCCACAAAACTCACAAAAAATAAATTACTCTGAGATAAATAGTTTCATGTGCATTATGGAAAAATAATAATATACATAAACTTTACTAAGAATATGAACGTCTGGCTTACATTTCTCATGATGTTCTTATTGCTCCCATGAAATGCCGGTCGCAAAATTATTACGTTGACGAAGTTTTCAACTCGTTTTTTGGATCATACAGATAGCAAGAGAGAGAGAGAGAGAGAGAGAGAGAGAGAGAGAGAGAGAGAGAGAGAGAGAGAGAGATTTTATGATGTTGAGCGAAGACTATGAAAAATATATAAAATATATAAAAAATATATAAAGAATATACACAAAATATATAAAAAATGAACATTGAAGATGAAGAAAATAAGACCTAAAACTACGAGATAATATACACCATAATAAAAGCCCTAAAAAGCATGGATCCATGAGAAAAGACGAAGTAGAAAGAAAAATGCTTAAGAGAAACTCAACGAAGGAAGAAAAGAAGTTGAAAAAGATACACACCTCCAAGGCTAGATGCCGACTTGTCTGTTGTGCCAAATGGCAGGAAACGAAGTCCATTTATGGCATCGGGAGAAACTTCTACGTGGAAAAAAAAGTTTATCGCGTCCAGAGAAGTAGAAGTAAGAGGAGAAGATATTGAGTACACGGAAGAGGAGAAGGATATGAGGAATCTTTTCTGGGATGAGTTATTGGGAAGTTTCACGTCATTTGTTTGTGTTATATGCGATAAAGAGTTCAAGAAAACTTTATTTATTATTTATATATATATATATATATATATATATATATATATATATATATATATATATATATATATATATATATATATATATATATATATATATGTGTGTGTGTGTGTGTATACAACTGAATCACGGAAATATGGAGCATGATGAATATATAAATAAAGACAAAATCCACGAAGGAAAGAGAAACAATGGAGTGCTACAAAGCCTTTCGACTTATCGTCCTTTACTTAGCAGACTGAAGAAATATAAAAATAAGTTTACAAAGAAACCTCATATGAAATACAGATGGGGATTGCAAAGGAAAAAATATGTACTGGAATTCAACATAATTGAAGAATTAGTAGAAATGGTGAACCAGGGTTCAATATTTAAGAGGTTTTACAAAGGATTAGGATCAACCATTCAGAAGCAGGGACAGGACAATTAAATGAATGTACAAGGAGGTGACTGACCACCAATAAATGTTTTAAAAGTAAAACTCAATAATTTATCTCTTTTTTTATAAACAATAACAATTTTTTCAAGATGAACATTTTTACAAATAAAAAAATAAATTAAACATACAAATAAATAGAAAATATATAAGGTAACTAATCTTTAATTAAGTCAGTGATTTTAACTTTTAGGTCATTCTTGAACATTTTTCTAATACAGGGGTCCAAATAATACATGCCAGGGCTTAGGTTAAAATCACAGCTGGAAGTAAGCTGTATAATAGCGGATTCCAAAAGATTTCTCTGAGAAAAACTTTTGATCTGGCAATCACTGAACTTTCAGTCCAATTTATCCTGTGAGAGTTTTCACTGAAATGAATGAATATAGCATTGGATGTTTGTCCAGTTTTGATGGAATACTTATGTTGTTTAATACTTACAGCTAAATCTTTGCTAAATTGGCCAATATAAAAAGAGTGATTTTATATATTATGTAGTTTTCTTTAGGGTTATTTTTTATGAACATTCCTTTTAGTGTTTTATTATAGGAAAAAACGAGGTTGACATTAAAAGATTTTAACAATGATTTTATGTTTTCAAAACCACTAAAATAAGGCAAGCTAAGAATGTTCTTAGGGGTTCTTTCTCCATGTTACTTTCACTATAAAACTTTTTGTGGGCTTTATTATAACAAAATATCTAGTATATGTGAAGGATAACGCAAATCTGCCCCTATTTTTCTTATGTATTGGATTTCTTGATCCAAATACTTGGGACTGACAATGCACAAAGCTCGGAAAAACATAGAAGAAAAAATTAATATTTTGATATTAAGGTGATGGCCTGAATAAAAATGGACACAAGCTAAGGTGTTGACTGGTTTCCTATAAATACTGAATTTGCACTGAAATGGTTCTCTATGCAATAAAACATCTAAGAAAGGGAGGCAACTGCCTTTTTCTAATTATAAATAAACTTAATGGATGGTACCTGGTTACCCAAATTAGAGAGTAAATCATTTACATCAGTACCAGCCGGCAAAATGATTTACTCTCTAACTTGAATAACCAGGCACCATCCATTAACAGTACTTATTTATAAATACTTAATTATAAGAAATATAAGGTGCTTTATTCAGACAGTCCACGACCTAAGGAAAATTTTCCTGAACTGTAAGACCACTCCTGTTTAACCTAATAATTCTGCCAGAAACTCTTGTGTTTGGATGTAGGTATTAGGAAAAGTTCTGCATTCCAGGGTTCGATGAGAGTCCCATTAGGTCTAATGATCTCGGCAGATTTGCACTTACATAGAATATAGTGTTGCACTGTGTGGCAGTGCTTCCTTTCTATAGTCATAGGAATTATACATAAGGCTGTAACGAAATTTTGTTTCAAAGATTTTGGAAATACTCGTACTCTACTTTGTATGTGTTTGGATTCTATCTAAACTCTAATAGTGATGACTCCATTTATGACTGCGTCATAAATTGAATGTGCTTTCCGTAATTATGAAAATCCTTGTGGGCAAATTTTAACTCGTTTAAAAAATTCACATGTGAATATTGAACTCACTTTTTCGACCACTCTTCACTGAACTTCTTTTTTGGAGTTTATGATTTTTTTGTTGCTATTACCAAGCAAATAACTGCTAGAGCATCGGCTGTTGACGCCATAGCTGCTACAGAGAACTGGGTAAAAAATAAAAAAAGGCTGCATTGTTAGTGATGAGGGTATACCGGCACACGTCTGCCCGTGCAGCCTGACCTGTGCAGGTATACCTGAACGCTAGTGACAGCCTTTACTTTATGAAGCAACTGATAAGGGCGCCATTAATGTTCAGGTATATTTGCACAGATTTTTTTTTTTTTCTGCGTGCGAAGGCGATTCTGTACCTGCTTCGAAACGGCCCGCGTCGACCCGCTTGAAAGTTTGTGTGGGTGTGGATAGGGTGCTTTTTTTGCTTAGGTTTCTTCCCAACCCTGGAGGAAGAGTATATTAAAGTAGGAAACAGAAAGTGCTGATTTTTATTGAATTTTAAAGTACTTAAACCTAAATTAACGAAGTATCGGATGTTGCATTAATCTATTCATAACTTCGAGGGTGAATCTCAGGTGTGGAGAAGCATGGGTGTAGGCCCATGTATTATGTTATACATGGTTATAAACCGTACAAACAAGTCAGTTTTTAAAACAATAAACATTTAATATAGCTAAGTAATGTAAAACGAGAGTATGCCTATGCGCAAGTATTCATGATGATGCATCATATATGTGATTTAGTCTTAAAAGGAGAACAAAATAATATTCGACATACTAAACGAGCAAAGTAAAACAACAGTAAACTGCTTATTTTTATTCATTGTCAGCCTATCGCCCTGTCATATGGCTTCTTTCATTAGGGTATTCCGTTTTTAATCAGATGAGTAACTTATGACAGAAGTCTTAAATAGGTTTCTTCATTCAGTCATAGGTAATTATTAGTTCTTCTTTGGAGAAGTGGTAGAGCTTTCGACTGGCACGCTGTTGGCCCAGCGTTCGACTCTCCGAGCCGCCAAAGAAGAATTAGAGGAATTTATTTCTGGTGATAGAAATTCATTTCTCGTCATAATGTGGTTCGGATTCCACAATAAGCTGTAGGTCCCGTTGCTAGGTAACCAGTAGGTTCTTAGCCACGTAAAAATAAGTCTAATCCTTCGGGCCAGCCCTAGGAGAGCTGTTAATCAGCTCAGTGGTCTGGTTAAACTAATATATACTTAACTTAACATAGGTAATTATTAACACTCGTGGGGGAAAATCTCAAATATTTAACAAATTCACGTATGAATATTGTACTTAATTTTTTTCACTAGACGCCTCATCTTGGCGTTCTTGATTTTTTTGTTCCTATTGCTTTTAACAAGCCAATTATTGCCAGAGCATCGTCTGTTGGCGCCATGGCTGCTACTGAGAACTTGATAAAAAATAAAAAGAAAAAGAAAAACCGTATAGTTGGCGTGAAGGTATGCCTGTGCAAACAGACCTTCGCTGGTGTACCTGAACGTTAGTGGCGGCCGCTAGTGAGGGTTTCAAGCGTTTAGAGCTCATTTTGGATTTTTCATTGAAAGAGTGAATTTAACAGTGGCTTTTATCTTCTTCAGTTAGCTGGAACCATCTCTCATTGTGGGTTACAGTTTATTATTGAAGTTATTAATCCGCGATTATTTAATTAAAAAACAGTGACTAGCAAGCTTCTCCTAAATATGCAAACAAGTTTCATCGATATTTTGTTCTTTTTTTAACCCAGGTCAACATTATTTATAGGATGTATCAAGAATTTAATTTTGTGTTTTACAACTCTCATTATTAATAATAATGTTTGCTTTTATGCACTCTACATTCTAATGATTAGTATTCTAAATTTCATTACAAACAAAAGGAGTTAGGATTTTAAATTTGCTTA